>NC_081386.1:14973663-15299913 GCF_030684315.1 Stegostoma tigrinum
AAGCCTGTTCCAAATGACGCCAGTCAGACAATAAAAATCATGAGTAAACAGCCAAGGTCTTCTTCCCAGGCTAGGAGAGTTCAAAACTAGAAGCCATAAGTATAAGGTGAAACAGGAAAGATATAAAAGGGACGTAAGGGACAACTTTTTCACATCGGGCATGGTGCGTGTATGGAGTGAGCTGCCAGAGGAAGTGGCGGAGTCTGGTACAATTACAACATTTAAAAGGCATCTGGACAGGAAGGGTTTAAGGTATCTGGGCCAAATGCTGGCAAACGGGACTAAATCAGTTTGGGATATCTGGTTGGCGTGGACGAGTTAGACCGAAGGATCTGTTTCTGTGTTGTACAACTCTATGCCTCTATATTGTCAAGGAGCAGCCAGTTACAGAACTACAGGTCAAAAAATGCTAGCTGTTGAACAAACTGCTGTTGAACAACTGGTTAAGAGCTAACCAGTTGAACATGAAAAATAGGAGCACAAGTAGGCCATTCATCCCCTCAAGACTGCTGTGCCATTCAATAACACGAGCTGATGTGCCTTTTGCCTCAACTTCTCTTTCACATCTGCTCCTCTTAGCCCTCAACTCCCCAAAATTTTAAGCAATCTGTCTAATTCCTCTATGACTTATTTCAGTATTCGAAAGGGAAGATTTTGTTTAACTTCCTTGATTCATGGCAGAAGACGAAACAGTAGTCAGAATCAATTGAGATTTTTATTTTTATTTTATTCTGTCACCAAGATGGAAATGTGCAAGTAGACAGGGTTGATAGAAACACTTTCCACTCCTATCAATAAAGGAACCACTTGCTAATTTAAGCATCAATTCCCAAACAGCATGGCTAAGGAAGTGATCACCGACATACCAGTAAAGCAACCACATGAGGTGAATGTAATTGTCCAATCCAATCAAATCGGCATACTTCAGTATAGATTGGCCAGCAGATTGAGAAAAACAATTTGTTCTCAGATTGCATAAAGGCTGGATACTGCTCCATGGAGAGCCATACTGGCATGGGAGAACATAATCTCAAAATGAAGTTTGCACACCAAAGACAGAGATGAGGAGGGATTTCTTCTCTGAAGGTAGTGAATCTGAAGAATTCTTGAGCACAGAGGGCTGTTGCTGATGGTTATTAAATATAACCAAGTTTGAAACAGATTGTTTTACTGATTTAAAAATCTATCATGCGTATGGGGAAAATCCAGGAAAGTGGTGTTGAGGATCATCAGATCAGCCATGATCTCATTGAATAGTGGAGAAGACTTGATGGGCTGAATGGCCAACATCGATGTGTTATGGGACAACCAATGTCCAAAGAACCAGAGCATGGCCAAGAAGACATTATCTGATTCAGTGATCTAGGATACTGCAATGAAGTAAATACCTGTTTCAATGGATCAGCTGTCTTTCATGAAGGGTATTCATAAGAGTAAATCTCTCCACCCAGATGATGTAAGGGGCACTTCGCTGTTTCAGCAGGAATAAGGTCCTCTGTGAGGGAAATTCAGGCAATTAAGAGTCTGCCAGATCACATAACGCACCAATTGCTTCATTCAGCAGGATAGTGTCCTCCTCAAAGAACATCCAAGGGATAAATGGCCCTCCAGTGGAGGAACCTTTTATAGAGCTCGTATGGTCAAGAACAGAATCATGATTAAGTTCAAAACCTACAAATCTTCCACAAAAATGCATTCTGGGAGAGCATTGACACCTCCAGACAGAAATTGTGATAAACATAATTATGTACAAAAAAGTACCAATGTTAATTATGGGATCAAATTTTTGTGGGTGCTGGTAAAAGTTATTTTAATCAACCTGTTCAGACATGTCAAGACACATATCTGGAGCAGGTGGGACATTTACTCTGGGACTGCTGGCTCAGCTGGTAGGGGGACTGCCACTGCACATGAAAGCCCTTTCTGTGGGGAGAATGGTATATTGTATAAGGTGATGGCTCTGAAAGGATTAATTCTAAAGTCTGCATTATCTTCACCTGATACGATAATGTCATTAGGGCTTTGGTGGAGAAGGGCAGAATGTCTTCAAGATTTTCTGACCTTGTATATCTCCTCAAAGATATTGCCTATCTGACTAGGTAAAGCTGATACTATCAACCAATAAAGTCTATCTTATTTAGAGCAAGATCCTGTTATTATTAGTCTAGCTGGTGGCTCTCTCCGACCTAGCTTAGACAAAGTAGTCCCCAAAGACCCAGTCACAATACTAGACAGTGGTAGCTATCTACCCAACATGTTGGCAGTGGTTAGCACTGCATGTGTCTCCAGCTTGGATGTCAATTGAGGTTGTTTGAAGATTCAGTCTGGGATTCGTCCATTCTAACAGAATTCATCACCTTCTCTGCCCACAGGCACATTAGCACTGGCCACTGTCGTGTGCCTCTTATCCATTGAATGCTCGCTACTGACGTGCTGTCTCCCTCTTATCAACACCCTTGCCTCCCCATTCACCACTCCCAGGATTGAGAGAGGGTCAGTGAGTAGGACGATGAGTGAGAGGTGAGTGGGGTAGCGAATGAGGTGACATACAGCAAGTGATACAGCAAGCAGGGTGACACATTAGATGGCAAGGGGTTGGGCAGGCAAACCAATGGTCTATGATGCAGAAGGCTACCTATCGCAGTGATACCACTGGCGCTGCACGTAGTGAGTGGGCCTCTGTAGTTGCAAAGGCAACAAATGAAACTTCAAATAATTAGGAAGAAAGGAAAATATCTGCCAATGACTGTGGGTAGGGTTGTCGTTGTAAAGTTTACACCTCATTCATTGGTCATAATTAAACAGCGTATTTATATAACCTGTTGTTAGCATGGGTACGCATTGAAATCAGTGGAACCAGCAAAGACAGGTAGAGATGAATAGTATGGCTCATAAAATAGGTAAAATTAGTTCTCAATCTCTGGAACATGTTTTGTTACTTCAATTCAAATCCATTGTATCAACACACTGGTCATTGGAAATTGGATAGTTAAATGAGAATGTGTTGCAGAAACCAATCTCACATTCTGCTGAAATGTTTAAAATCAAAGGATTCGATAAGGCAGAACAGACAAACCATTTTCTCTGGTGGATGAATCAAAAACATGGAGACATGATTTAACGGTTGAATTAGGCCATTTAGAGCAGCGGGGAAGCAAATTGTCACATGATGACTCGACACTTGGACAATAATAATATGGTCTACTCAGATTTATGAAATACATTTGGCAAAATCATTGGAGTATTTTCAAGATGTTCTTGTAGATTACATAAAGAGCAGATCCAGTGGATGTGGTTTGATTTTCAAACAGCTTTCAGTAAGGTGTCACACAGGAAGTTAATGAACTAAATTAGAGCACATGAAATTGAGGGTAATATACTGCTAGGAGTATTGTATACAGTTTTGGTCTCCTTATCTAAGAACGGATATACTTGCCATTGAGGAAGTTCATCGAAGGTGGGATTGTTTTAAAAGGAGATACTGAAGAAATGTATGTGGTCTGACAGGATCAATACATTAGGAATTTTCCTCTGGCAAGTGAGTCTAAAATGAGAGGACACGTTTCCAAAATAAGGGACTGTGATGAGAAAGAATTTCTCCACTCAGAGGATTGTGTGTGTTTGGAATGATCTACCTCAGAGGCCTGTGGAAGTTCAGTCATTAAGCATGTTCAAAATAAAAATTTATGAAATAGTTACAGGGCACTGTATACACATTAGTTCTCAGAGCATTGTAATTTAGTGCCAATGTCCTGCCTTCTCCCTGTAATCTTTCACATTGTTTCTATTTAAATAATTGTTCAATGCCTCTTGTGTGTCTCAGTTGAACCTGCCTCTAACACACTTCTAGGCAGTGCATTCCAGACCCGAGCAACTCACTATGTGATAAAGCTTTCTTCCCCACATCTGCTTCTTTTGCAAGAAGGCCAAGCAGCATCAGAGGAGCAGGACAGCTTTATCCTTTCCAAGGAAAACAATCCCAGAGTCTCATCCTTGTTACCCACGTAACACTCTCCTGCAGCATCACCGATGCATTCACATCTTTCCTATAGTGCGGTGCCTAGACCTGACACAATACTCTAGCTGAAATCTAACTAGTGCCATATAATCATAAAGCATTATCATATCCTTGCTGTTGCACTCTATGCCCTTATTCATGAAGCTTGTTTATTTGTACGGCATGTTTAATTAACAGCCCTCATTACTTGAACCGACACGTTCAATGGCTTCTGTACTTATACACCCAGGACTCTGTACTCCTGTACACCCTTTGTTTTACAGATATTTTCTACTCACCCTGTTCTGAGATGTTATTACTCACCTCTGGGGCATATAGAACTTGATGCCTCCGGGCTCAGAGGTGTGGACAATTCCACCATACCACAATAGTCCCTACCCTTTATTATTTCTCCAATGCATCACCAAAGTATGTACCTCACAGTTCATGTGTTTTTGTCATCAGCCTATTCAAAGATGTTATACAAAATAGGGCGTGGAGTTCAAAATTAGGCAGCATATTTTTAAGCTGAAAGGAGTAAGTTTTATGAAGGACATGGGGGAGGGCAATGTTTTTACCCAGAGAGTACTTCATATGTGGAGTAAACTGACAGAGGAAGTGATGGATGCAGGTATAGCTAAAATATTAAAAAGATATTTGAATAAATTCACGAATAGCGGAGGTTTGGAGGGATATGGGCCAATCGCAGGCAAGTGGGCCTAGTTTAGTTGGGGAACATGGTCGGCATGGATTAGTTGGAGCGGAAGGTCTGTTTCCATGCTGTATGACTCTGGAGCAGGTGAGACCTAAACCGAGGTCTCCTTGCTCAGAGGTCAGGACACTACCGCTGCACCAGGCTTAGTTACCTCACAGTTTTGTGCATTGCAGTTTATCAACTTTACCTGGCATTAACAGGGAGGTGATGGCCTAGTGATATTATCACTGGACTGTTAATCCAGGGACCCAGATAGTGTTCTGGGGACCCGGGTTTGAATCACGCCACGGCAAATGGTGTAATTTAAATTCAATAAACATATCTGGGATTAAGAATCTAAAGATGACCATGAAAATTTAATTTCATGACAACTGTCGGGAAAATCCACCTGGTTCACTAATGTCCTTTAAGGAAGGAAACTGCTGTCCTTACCTGGTCTGGCCTACATGTGACTCCAGACCACAGCAATGTGCTTGACTCGTAACTACCCTCTGGGCAATTAGGGATGGGAAATAAATGCTGCCTGGTCAGTGACACCCTCATCCTGTTAATGATTAAAAACAAAATGATGTTAAGGGATTTTGGGATGGGAATAGTGCCATAGAGGAAGTTGATGAATCATGATCTGTTTGAACGGCAGGATGAGCTAAAAAGACAGCTCCTATGTTCCCTTTTCTGCTCCTATGTTCCCTTTCCTTTAATTCATTCATAGGACGGGGAGTGCCCACTAGGCTGATATTCATCTCTACTTCTCTACAGGGCAGTGAAGACTCAACCACATTACTGTGGGTCTGGAGTCACAAGTTAGTCAGACCAGTGGCAGTTTTCTTTCCCTAAAGGGCATTAGTGAACCAGACTGGTTTTTCCTGAAAATAAGCAACAGATTTGTTGCCATCATTAGATTCTTAATTCAGGCTTTTATTGAATTCAACTGCTGCTGTAGCAAGATTTGAACCCAAACCCCCAGGACATTACTTGAGTCTCTGTGTTAACAGTCCAGTGACATTATCTCTAGGCCATCGCATCCCCATGACACAAAAAGCCACAAAGGTCATGGAAATCTGTAATTGTCTCCCCTCAAACCTTTGTGGATGTGAGGAACACATTAGAGCTTTCATGGCAGAGACGACTAGAATTTAGTTAGGAATATTATTAAGCAATACAAAAATAAAATGAAATTAAGCTTCTAAAATGTAGTCATAATTAATAAAATTTTAGACCAGATGTGCGGGGTTACATAATCCATTCCTGTTCCTAAGGTCTGGCTCGGCTCTGTTTCATATAATTATAAATTTGCATATTAATTGAGATTTTATTTTGATACTCACTAATTCTGGCCAAGATCCTTAATGACTTGTAGATATAAAGAATGACATGATCAATGTCTATCTTCATTCAAGTCCCACTGAGGTTAAAGAATAGTCACTGCCAAAGGTTTAGCCAGAACAAAATGTTAAGGCAAAAAAATTCACTACATCTCTAAGCAGCACAACTGATACACAGTTAACACTTAACAATCCCAGGCAGTGAATAAAGTGATGGTTCAATATTTCAGTAAATGTAATCTCCTCCGTGCCTACTGTCCTGATGCAATGATATAAAAACTGTTCTAAGCCTCTGTGTACCTTATTTGCCTAGATTATTATTGCAAACACTTTTCATGAAGTGAAAATGGATTATTTCTCTCAATTGTAAGAAGCTTAATGGGGAAACAATGGCTTACTAATGTTAGCAGTAGACTAATTAATCCAAAATTTGGCTCATGCCCTGGGGACCCGAGTTCAATGGCATGTTTGAATTTGAAATCAATAAAGAACCTTGAATTAAGGGTCTTATGAGGGCCATGCAACCATTGTTGATTGTTGAAAATACCCAGCTGGTTCACTGGGGAAAGAAATCTGCCATCCTTATCTGGTCTGGCCTAAATGTGATTTCAGACCCTCAGCAATGTGTCTTAACTGCCCCCTGGACAATTAGGAATGGGCAATAAATGCTAGCCTAGCCAGAGACACCCACATCACTGTGACTGAATTAAAAAAACTTGCATTGGTTAACAATTCCAAATTCCTAAGTTTTGGAATGGCGGTCCTCTACATCTTCTTTCTTGGCAAATACAGAACATCATTGGAATCTGAATCACGATGATAGCTGAGACAATCTACTTTCTGTTTGCTTCCACTTAAAGTATCTCCTCCAGCCCAAGCAAAAAAAAATAGCCTTGGCTCAGAAATAATGCTTAGCCAAGGCAGACTTAAAAATCTCACTCGATGGTATTAACATTGGACAACTTCCAAGAAGCTCATGAGAATCTCCTGGTGTCTCTGAAGGGCCATGGATACTTTCTGCAAGCTTGAGTAAACCTGGTAGAGTATCTTGAGAAATGATCTTGTCACTGTACTAACGTCCAGAGACCCACGTAATTCTCTCAGGGCACGGGTTTGCATCCCAACACAACAAATGGTAGAATGCAAATGCAGTTGGAGTTAAAAGTCTGATGAAGACCATGAAGCATTCTCATTAAATAAAACCTTCTGAGATCATTCATGCTATTTAGGTAAGGAAATCTGTCATCTGTGGCTTACATCTGATTGCAGACCAACAGCAATGTGGTTGTCTCTTAACTGCCCAAACAAGGGCTGGCAAGCCACATGGTTCTATTAAAAGTTTCAAAGGATACAAATGAGATGGGCCAGCTAGCATGAACCTATGCACAAACTCAAAGTAAATGATAAACTCCAGCTTGACAACACTGTGAAGTTCTCATTAATTATATAAAGGAGTGAGGGTCAAACTTGGGAAGGCTGTCTTAGATTATTCAAAACAACCTGACACATTCTCACACATCAAAGTATATCTGAAACATAACGTTGCAGACATAATCGTTTCCATCTCTACAGCAGAGGTGGTGAAGCAGAGATATGAAGATGAGATGGAGTTTCTCTTGGTGTCTACAACATTGACTCCAGGCCATGTGAAGTCCCATGGTATCAGGTCAAACATTCCAGGCTGTCAACATTTCAGGCATGATGCTGCAGGATGGGAAAAGGTGGGGGGTAGGGGAGTTGCATTACTGATTAAGGGCAATGTCATAGCTACACTAAGAGAGGACATCGTGGAGGGCTCATTCAGTGAGGTAATTTGGATAGAACTCAGGAATAAGCAATCACTCTGATGGGGTAATAAGGAATAAAAGAATGACTTGAGTAAGATTAGGGCCAGTCAAGGACAGTAGTGGCAGGTTGTGCGTGGAGTTCAAAGAGATAGGAGAGGCCCTAAATGAATATTTTTCATCAGTATTCACACATGAAAAAGACAATGTTGTCGAGGAGAATACCGAGATACAAGTCATTAGACTAGATGGGATTGAGGTTCATAAGGAGGAAGTGTTAGCAATTCTGGAAAGTGTGAAAATAGATGTCCTCTGGGCCAGATGGAATTTATCCTAGGATTCTCTGGGCAACTAGGGATGACAATGCCTTTGGCTTTGATCTTTATGTTGTCATTGTCTACAGGAATAGTGCCAGAAGACTGGAGGATAGTGAATGTTGTCCCCTTTTTCAAGAAGGGGAGGAGGGACAACCCTGGTAATTATAGACTAATGAGCCTTACCTCAGTTGGGGGTAAAGTGTTGGAAAGAATTATAAGAGATAGGATTTATAATCATCTAGAAAGGAATAATTTGATTAGGGATAGTCAACACGGTTTCGTAAAGGGTAGGTCGTGCCTCGCGAACCTAATTGAGTTCTTTGAGAAGGTGACCAAACGGTTGGATGAGGGTAAAGCGGTTGATGTGGTGTATATAGATTTCAGTAAAGCATTTGATAAGGTTCCCCACGGTAGGCTATTGCAGAAAATACGGAGGCATGGGATTGAGGGTGATTTAACGGTTTGGATCAGAAATTGGCTAGCTGTAAGAAGACAGAGGGTGGTGGTTGATGGGAAATGTTCATCCTGGAGTTCAGTTACTAGTGGTATGCTGCAAGGATCAGTTTTGGGGCCACTGCTGTTTGTCATTTTTTTATAAATGACCTGGATGAGGGCTTAGAAGGATGGGTTAGTAAATTTGTGGGTGACACTTAAGTCGGTGGAGTTGTGGATAGTGCGGAAGGATGTTGCAGGTTATAGAGGGACATAGATAAGCTGCAGAGTTGGTCCGAGAGGTGGCAAATGGAGTTTAATGCGTAAAAGTGTGAGATGATTCACTTTGGAAGGAGTAACAAGATAACAGAATACTGGGCTAATGGTAAGATTCTTGGTAGTGTGGTGTCCACGTGCATAGATCCCTAAAAGTTGCCACCCAGGTTGATATGGTTATTAGGAAGGAGTATGGTGTGTTAGGTATTATTGTTAGAGGGATTGAGTTTCGGAGCCATGGAGACATGTTGCAGCTGTACAAAATTCTGGTGCGGCCACACTTGGAGTATTGCATACAGTTCTGGTCGCTGCATTATAGGAAGGATGTGGAAGCATTGGAAAGGGTGCAGAGGAGATTTACCAGGATGTTGCCTGTATGGAGGGAAGGTCTTATGAGGAAAGGCTGAGGGACTTGAGGCTGTTTTCATTCGAGAGAAGAAGGTTTAGAGGTGACTTAATCGAGACATATAAGATGGTCAGAGGATTAGATAGGGTGGACAGTGAGAGCCTTTTTCCTTGTATGGTGATGGCTAGCACGAGGGAACACAGCTTTAAACTGAGCGGTGCTAGATATAGGACAGATGTCAGAGGTAGGTTCTTTACTCAGAGAGTAGTAAGGGCGTGGAATGCCCTGCCTATATCAATCGTAGACTCATGAACTTTGAGAGCATTTAAATAGTCATTGGATAAACATATGGATGATAATGGAATAGTGTAGGTTAGATGGGCTCCAGATTGGTTTCACAGATCAGTGTGACATCGAGGGCCAAAGGGCCTGTACTGTGCTGTAATGTTCTATGTTCTATAGACCTTCCATTAGCCGGCAGGAGATAGAGGAACAGATGTGTAAGCAGATCATGGAAAAATGGGGGAAAACAAAAGCAGGGTTGTTCTAGTGAGTGATTTTACACTCAATATTGACTGGGACTCTTTCAGTGCCAGAATCCTAGATGGGCAAAATTTATTACATGTATCCAGGAGGGTTTCTTGAACAATACGTAGGTAATCCAACTTGGGAAGGGGCCATACCAGACCTTGCATTTGAGAATGAACCTGGCCGGGTGATCATAGCTTCAGTGGGGGAGCATTTTGGGAAGAGTGATCATAATTCCATAAGTTTTAAGATAGTTATAGATAAGGATAAGGCTGGTCCTTGGGTGAAAGTGATAAATTGAGCAAAGGCTAATTACGGCAGCATTCGGCAGGAACTGGAGAAATTAAATTGGAGGCAGCAATTTCAGGGTAAATCCATATCAAACATGTGGGAGTCTTTTAAAGGCCACTTGTACAGAGTTTAGGCCCAACATGTTCCCATGAGAATGAAAGGTAAGAAAGGCAAGATTCAGGAATCCTAGATGACAAGGGATATTGAAAGTTAAATGAAAAGGAGAAAGGAAGTAAAATAACTCTTCAGAGGCCAGTATCCTGTCACCAGGTCACCCATTATTCAAGCATGAACAGTCATTGGCTTTAGTACTGCCATTCAGAGTCAGCTATCAGAGTGCCAGATCTCTGACACTCCTATTTTTATCTGTCAGCCAGGTGTCCCTGATTGGGGTTGTTGATCTGGTCCAATCAGGGAACTCAGATTCTATGTCATCCACCTGGCTGACCTTGTTACAATCACCACATCCCTCCCCCTCTGAGTTTGAGGACATATGCCAGTCCATTTTCATGGAGAGCTTACTGGGGCGTTTTAGCATCAGCTCAGGTTCCTCCAGGCCAGTTCCTGAACAGGCTGAGCATGACGTACGAGAGCTGGCCTCTTGAGCCAAGAGTGCCTTAACAGAATTTCACTCTCTTCTTCTGACAGCAAAGGCAAAAGGATGTTGGCTGACAGAGCAATTCTGCTGCTCAGTGGGATGGCAAACAACAGGAAGAATCTGCTTGAGGTGGAAGCACTATGTGAACTTGGTTAATTTTTAAAGCTGCAACTGACTCTTGCTCTTGTCATTTTACCAGTTGACGCTAAGCATTACGTGGTCTGAACAAAAGAGCTGATACATAGGAGCATCATGGAACAGGATTTCTGACATCATGGGATTAGGAGCTTTTTTGGCATTACGTACAGACAGAGAAGTAGTGCAGCTAAGTAAGGGGTGGATGTTATAAGTAAGATGCCTGGACTGCTACCTGTTATACATTCGTTACTTGAATCACAATCCAAACTGACTCTACCTTAATAAGCTACACTGCCCAGAGGCTGAGTAAGCTCTCATCACATGCTGATAGAAACTTATGTCTTCTGCAAACTTATGAATTTCAATCATGAAGACTGGCTTCTCAGTACCCTGTAATGTCCTTCGAAGTAATTCTCAACGGACTTGGGATCTGAAGATTTTTTAACACCGAATCCTAAGAGATTGTGTTTGCCTTGGTTTTGTGCATAGATTGAATGAATCATGAGCAGAACTTTTTTATAGCTTCTTAGTTGTCAGCTATTTTCAAGGATTTGAGCTCAAACAGGAGGGTAAATAAATATTTTGAATATAATTTACTAGCTCCCTGGTTGAACTTCAAATCTTGCCTGAATCTCACTTCTGCTGTAACCCTGGTCCATGTTTCCTCCAGCTCCCTGCATGACTTCTCAAACAGCTCTTCCTGACTTCCCAAGCTCTACTCTATGTTTATTGCAACTTATCAAAGCTCTACCTACCCTTCCCGTCTGTCAACACTGCCCTCAGTCCCCATTAGTGTGCACAATGGCTCAGTGGTTAGCACTGCTGCGTCACAGCACCAGCCTCGGCCAACTGTCTATGTGGAGTTTGCACATCCTCTCCGTGTTGCATGGGTTTCCTCCCACAGTCCAAAGATGTGCAGATTAGGTGGATTGGCCATTCTAAATTGCCCATAGTGTTCAGGGAGGTGTAGATTAGGTGGGTTATAGGGGGATGGGTCTGGGTGGGATGGATAGGAAGGGCTGGGTGGTATGGACTTGTTGGGTCAAAGGGCCGGTTACCACACTGTAGGGATTCTATTCTATCCCTGAATGCTCCAACTTCAAAACGATCAAGAATTTCCATTTCCTCCCATAGCTTCACCCTACCTGATTTCTGCAACTTTCTCTCTTCTCCAGCTCTCTGGCTCTAAACTATACACACGACCCTCCACCAGGCCTCCACCATGGCCAACTCCTCTCCCAAACATTGTCTTCAGAAGACTAATCACTTATGATACTACTGTTCTTTGGAATTCTATTCTAAACACTTCCAACTTCCCATTTTCAAAGGACTCCTCAAAACCTACTCTTCAAATATCCCTTCTCTTCCTACTACTCCTTTCCAAACTATCAGGATGACAAAAGAAATAAAATCATATTTCTAATAGGTGACATCTTAACTTAATTATAGAGATGTATTTGCCTATTTTAAATCTAATCGGTCTTAATGATGTGAGAATTAGAGTTTCGTTGATCATTCCTAAAATTCATGTGACGTTTGTGAACATTAAACAAAATAATCCATGGAGAAGTTACTCTTTAACTTGAACTTAATGTGCAGAATGTATCTTTTGGGATTAATTTTTACATTTTATGTTCGGTGCGAAGAGAATCATTCGGGTACAGATTCCAGAGATAGTAGGAACTGCAGATGCTGGAGAAAAGAATAAGGGTCTGGGCCCAAAACGTCAGCTTTCCTGCTCCTCTGATGCTGCTTGGCCTGCAGTGTTCATCCAGCTCCACACTTTGTTATCTCAGATACAGATTCCTATTGCTAGGCATCCAGGCCATGCCAAACGATGTATGTTTTATAGTGCATTGCAAAATCAATGCAAATTCTATTGTGATTCTTTTTTCTTTTTTCTTTTTTCTTATAATTCAAGCTGCACCATTTCTGAATCAATAGTTTGTAAAGAAAAGCATTCCATTAATCTTTAAACCCCCATTCTTTTCTAAGTGCCACTAAGGCTGATGGCTGTAACAGCAATTGGATCATTATATTTCTCAGTTAAAGTTGTATACAATTCCTTGAACATTTGGTTAGTAAATTTAGAACCTAGTGTAAAGCCTTGCCATACAGAGTAGGCTCACCCCGTGCCCTATATTGAGCCAACCATCATACGTATCTCCCTGTCTAGGAAGGGTACAAAATAACCTTCACTTTAGGCCATGATCACTATTCAATGGTCCCTGTTGCATGCAGATGCCAAATGGTGTGGGGAGCTGAAATCTAAACCTTTCCATGGCCAAAGGCGTACCAGTAGTCAGCTTACTTCAAAAATTATTTTCATATTTAGAGTGCTGATTATCTCAAAAATGTGTCACAGTATAGGGAAAGAATGGATGCCAGGTGGACTGAAGATACGTTTGAAATATTGGATTCGATCAAACAGCAGGAGTTTTATTTGAATGAAGAATTGGATGCAAGGAGGAAAGAAGATTGGGAGACATTTAAGGTTAGAAAAGATACAGTTACATTATAATAAAACAAAGATATGCGAATGCTGGAAGTTTGAAACAAGAAAAGAAATTGCTGGAGAAATTCAACAGGTCTGGCAGTATCTGTACAGAGAAAACAGTTAAAGTTTCTGGTCCAATGATCCTTCTTTTGAACAAATTTTATTATAGTTACATTGTGCTTTGCTCAACACGGCTATTGCTTGCCTAACAAATTTATAGAGCCTAAAATGCAGGTGGCACTTTTATAGAATCCCTACAGTGTAGAAGTGGGCCATTTGGCCCATCAAGTCCACACCCACCCTCAAAAACAGCATCCCACCCAGACCCACCCGCATCACACTGCATTTCTCATGGCTGATCCACTTGGTCTGCATATCACTGGATTCAATTTAGCATGATCAATTCACCTGACCTGCATACCTTTGATTCAGGGAGAATGTGCAAACTCCACACAGCCAGTCACCCAAGGGTGGGATTGAACCTGGGTCCCTGCCACTATGAGGCTCTAGTGCTAACCACTGAGCCAGCATACCTCCTTGGCATTGGCATCAGTTTTGGGACCGGAGGTATCTGTACCGTTGGGACGGTCTCCACCTGAACCGATCTGGAACCAGTGTTCTAGCGAAAAGAATAAATAGGGTAGTTAGTAGGACTTTAAACTTCTGAGTCGGGGGGAAGGGCAAGTGAAAGAGACAGGGAGTATGGAGTTAAATTGAAAGATAAGCAACAGGATAGCATGTGTACAGGTGGATTTAAGCTCGAGGCAGACTAGGAATACAGCAAAAAGGAAGGATAGCTTAAGACATCTTGGGATTTCCAACCTCTCTAATAATGATAAGAAAGTTAGCATTAAGGCACTTTATCTAAATGCTCGTAGTATTCGCAACAAAGTAGATGAATTAACAGCACAAATCCTCTTGAACGATTATGATGTGGTAGGCATCACAGAGACATGGTTGCAGGGAGTTCAGGACTGGCAGTTAAACATCCAAGGATTCACAACATATCAAAAAGTCAGGGAGGTGGGCAGAGGGGGTGGGGTTGCCTTGTTAGTTAAGAATGAAATTAAATCTACGGCACTGAATGACATAGGGTCAGAAGATGTGGAGTCTGTGTGGGTGGAATTGAGGAACCACAAAGGCAAAAAAACTATAATGAGAGTTATGTGCAGACCTCCTAACAGTGATCAGGACTAGGGGCGCAAGATGCACCGAGAAACAGATAAGGCATGTCAGAAAGGCAAGGTCACGGTGATCATGGGGGACTTCAATATTCAGGTGGATTAGGTGAATAATGTTGCCGGTGGATCCAAAGAAAGGGAATTCACGGAATGTTTGCAGGATGGCTTTTTGGAACAGCTTGTGATGGAGCCCACAAGGGAGCAGGCTATTCTGGACTTAGTGCTATGTAATGAGCCAGACTTTATTAAAGACCTTAAAGTAAGGGAACACTTAGGAGGCAGCGATCATAATATGGTAGAGTTCAGTCTGCAGTTTGAAAGAGAGGAGGCAAAATCGGATGTAATGGTGTTACAGTTAAATAAAGGTAATTACAGGGGCACGAGAGAGGAACTGATGAAAATCAACTGGAAGCAGAGCCTAGCGGGGAAGACAGTAGACCAACAATGGCAGGAGTTTCTGGGTGTAATTGAGGACACAGTACAGAGGTTCATCCCAAAGAAAAGAAAGATTATCCAGGGTGGGATTAGACAGCCATGGCTGACAAAGGAAGTCAGGAAATATATCAAAGAAAAAGAGACAGCCTATAAAGTGGCCAAGAGCACTGGGAAATCAGAAGATTGGGAAGGCTACAAAAACAAACAGAGGATAATAAGGAAGGAGAGGATCAAATATGAGGGTAGGCTAGCTAGTAATATTAGAAATGATAGTAAAAGCTTCTTTCAATACATAAGAAACAAATGAGAGGCAAAAGTAGATATTGGGCCGCTCCAAACTGATGCTGGAAGGCTAGTGATGGGAGATAAGGAAATAGCTGAAGAACTTAATAAGTACTTTGCGTCAGTCTTCACAGTGGAAGACATGAGTAGTATGCCAACAAATAGGGAGAGACTGGGGGCAGAGTTGAGTATGATAGGCATTACAAAAGAGAAAGTGCTAGAAAAGCTAAAAGGGCTAAAAATTGATAAATCTCCTGGCCCCGATGGGCTACATCCTAGAGTACTGAGGGAGGTGGCTGAGGAAATAGCAGAGGCTTTGGTCGTGATCTTTCAAAAGTCACTGGAGTCAGGGAAAATCCCAGATGATTGGAAAATTGCTGTTGTAACCCCCTTGTTTAAGAAAGGATCAAGGCAAAAGATGGAAAATTATAGGCTGATTAGCTTAACCTCCGTAGTTGGTAAAATTCTAGAATCCATTATCAAGTTTGAGATTTCTAAATTCCTGGAAGTGCAGGGTCAGATTAGAACAAGTCAGCATGGATTTAGGAAGGGGAGGTCATGCCTGACAAACCTGTTAGAATTCTTTGAAGTGGTAACAAGTATGTTAGACTAGGGAAACCCAGTGGATGTTATCTACCTAGACTTCCAAAAGGCCTTTGATACGGTGCCTCACAGGAGGCTGCTGAGCAAGGTGAGGGCCCATGGTGTTCGAGGTGAGCTACTCACTTGGATTGAGGATTGGCTGTCTGACAGAAGGCAGAGAGTTGGGATAAAAGGCTCTTTTTTGGAATGGCAACCGGTGACGAGTGGTGTCCCGCAGGGTTCAGTGTTGGGGCCGCAGCTGTTTGCCTTATACATTAATGATCTGGATGAAGGGACTGGGGGCATTCTGGTGACATTTGCCGATGATACAAAGATAGGTGGACAGGCAGGTAGTACTGAGGAGGTGGGGAAGCTGCAGAAATATTTAGACAGTTTAGGAGAGTGGTCCAGGAAATGGCTGATGAAATTCAATGTGAGTAAATGCAAGGTTTTGCACTTTGGAAAAAAGAATACAGGCATGGACTATTTTCTAAATGGTGAGAAAATTTGCAAAGCAGAAGTACAATGGGATCTGGGAGTGTTGGTCCAGGATTCTCTAAAGGTTAACTTGCAGGTAGAGTCCGTAATTAAGAAAGCGAATGTAATGTTGTCATTTATCTCAAAGGGTTGGAATATAAAAGCAGCGATGTGCTTCTGAGGCTTTAGAAGGCTCTAGTTAGGCCCCATTTATAATACTGTGTCCAATTTTGGGTCCCACACCTCAGGAAGGACATACTAGCCCTGGAGCGTGTCCAGCGGAGATTCACACGGATGATCCCTGGAATGGTAGGTTTAATGTATGATGAACAGCTAAGGATCCTGGGATTGTACTCATTAGAGTTTAGAAGGTTGAGGGGAGATCTAATAGAAACTTACAAGATAATGTATGGTTTAGAAGGGGTGGATGCTAGGAAGTTGTTTCCGTTAGGTGGGGAGACTAGGACCCGTGGGCACAGCCTTAAAATTAGAGGGGGTAAATTTAAACTGAAATGAGAAGACATTTCTTCAGCAAGAGAGTGGTGGGCTTGTGGAATTCATTGCCATGGAGTGCAGTGGAGGCCGGGACGTTGGATGCCTTCAAGGCAGAGATCGACAAATTCTTGATCTCAGAAGGAATCCAGGGCTACGGGGAGAGTGCAGGGAAGTGGAGTTGAAATGCCCATCAGCCATGATTTAAATGGCGGAGTGGACTTGATGGGCTGAATGGCCTTACTTCCACTCCTATGTCTTATGGTCTTATGGTCTTATTTATTCCAAAATGCCATGCTATAGGTTTGTGCTTATAATCTTTCCTATGGCTATACCATCCATTTCAATTGATTTTTGCCAATACAACGGAAAGATAAATGAGTATAGTAAAGTCGTTGAGCTGGATTTTGGAATCTCAATCCTATCAGTCAGAATTTGTTCTAAAACTGCCCCTCACATTAGTTCCAGTTGCAGCCCCATGTCATAGGAACAGTAACTAATGGGAAAGGAAATGGTGTTGTGACCCCATACACTGCATCTCCATCACAGTCCAAGGTGCTACAGGAATTCTTGTGCATAAAGAAGTTTCTCTTGAATTCCGCATTTATCTGGAAAGCTTGGAAAGACTGGGGCTCTTTCCTTTATGAAAGAGAAGACCTAAATGTGATCTAATACACATTATTAATGTTATGAAATGTAGATGTAGAAGATATCACTGTTATCTTTCAGACTTTTCTTGGTCTCATTGGGTTGCCAAAGTATGTCTATGGTGTCAACTGAGATAAAGGTAAAAAATATTACATTTTACTTAAGGCCACAACTAGCAGCAGCAATATGTAAAAAGAGCTATCACTTGCCATGAGGCTGTAAATGACCAAGATCATGTTATGTGGCTCTGCCCCACTTCTTGTGACGATGTATACTGTGTGTAATTTGCAAATCTCTCCATAACCACCTTTATTACATCTCTCCCCATCAATCTGACTCTACCCGTTATGTTACCTGGAGGTCAAAACTAAGGATAATAAATGTAAAATAATCACTTTAATTACCCAGAGATCAGTAAGAATGTGAAACACATCACCCCAAGAAATAGTTGAGAAAAACAGCATTGATGGACTTAAGGACAACTTAGATGACCATATAAGGGAGAAAGGAGTAAGTAGGTATTTTTCCCTAATTAATCTGTTCAGAGATATTATAACACTTATCAGGAGAACGTGAGACTTGAATCTACATCTCCCGGTTCGGGGTAGGGAACAAAACCACTAAATTAGATGAGCCCCCGTGGTATAAGAGAGTGTGCTGATATGTTTAAGTGAAAACAGTTGGCTGTAGGCTTAGGTAGAGAATAAAAGAAAAGAGCCCGTTTCAGTGCAGTTGTCTCTATATAATTCTGTGTAATTAGATTTCATATTGCATTAGAGACCCTTTTGTTACATCATAATATTATTGCACAGTTATTACTATGTAATGATTTATTACAAAAGACAAAAGTTTCTGGTTTAATCTATTGGCAGCAAATTATGAATTGCATGAAAGGACTTCAAAATGCTTCCCTGAAGCAACACTTGCTGTTTGTTTTCGACTGCATAAGCTGTAGCTTCACCGTATTAGCCATGATCCTCATTAAAAGGAGAGATTTGTTTGGTCATTCTGCATGTTGACAAAGGTTTAAGAAATAAAAAGCTTCACCTAACATGTCTTGAACCTCTTGAAGAAATCACTTTGAGATTCATTTGAATTTTTATGGAGTGGGCAAGGTTTCTAATAGCACAATTGCATCTACTCCAACTGCATTGGAAATGCTATTATCCTAGGGCAATGCAATATTTAACTTTTGACTAAATGTAGGTCCACAGTAACAATCCCTGTTCCATAAAATATAAAATACTTGCCTTGCCTATATTTGATGAGCCTTGTAACCTGAGCTTTGTATCTTTTGCATTCTCCAACCATGGTGTGTCAAAGTCAGACTTAAATGTTAATAAGAATAGCATTAAAGTCATTGAATGATATAGTGCAAAATAGACATTTGTATGAATAGCTATAGATATTGGATGAGAACAGCTTCAGAATGCTCAGTTGAAATGATGAGAAACAAAAATAATATCTTTGAATCTGCTCTGAAGCAGGCCATTCAGCCCATTGTGTACATAATCACACATTGGAACAGCTAGCTAATTACTCTCAACTTTTTCAGATTGTGCATCAAATCATCAATGGAAATGCCAATCCAGTGTACGGTGATATTTTTCACCACACCTACCACTCCACTCACATTTGTGTCAAGAGTATAGGAAGCTTGCTGCAGTACATTTCCATGCTAGTTGCTGTCCTTTCTATAGCTCATTCATGTGTTTAATTTCCAATAGGTAAGTGTAAAACTGTCTTCTCATTACGCATTCATCCTGGAGACCAGTTACTAGTGGTGCACCGCAAGGGTCGGTGTTGGGTCCACTGCTGTTTGTCATTTTTATAAATGACCTGGATGAGGGCGTAGAAGGATGGGTTAGTAAATTTGCAGACGACACTAAGGTTGGTGGAGTTGTGGATAGTGACGAAGGATGCTGTAGGTTGCAGAGAGACATAGATAAGCTGCAGAGCTGGGCTGAGAGGTGGCAAATGGAGTTTAATGCAGACAAGTGTGAGGTGATGCACTTTGGTAGGAGTAACCGGAAGGCAAAGTACTGGGCTAATGGTAAGATTCTTAGCAGTGTAGATGAGCAGAGAGATCTCGGTGTCCATGTACACAGATCCTTGAAAGTTGCCACCCAGGTTGACAGGGCTGTTAAGAAGGCATACAGTGTTTTAGCTTTTATTAATAGAGGGATCGAGTTCCGGAACCAAGAGGTTATGGTGAAGCTGTACAAAACTCTGGTGCGGCCGCACTTGGAGTATTGTGTACAGTTCTGGTCACTGCATTATAAGAAGGATGTGGAAGCTTTGGAAAGGGTGCAGAGGAGATTTACTAGGATGTTGCCTGGTATGGAGGGAAGGTCTTACGAGGAAAGGCTGAGGGACTTGAGGCTGTTTTATTAGAGAGAAGAAGGTTGAGAGGTGACTTAATTGAAACATATAAAATAATCAGAGGGTTAGATGGGGTGGATAGGAAGACCCTTTGTCCTAGGATGGTGACGGCGAGCAGGAGGGGGCATAGCTTTAAATTGAGGGGTGAAAGATATAGGACAGATGTCAGAGGTAGTTTCTTTACTCAGAGAGTAGTAAGGGAATGGAACGCTTTGCCTGCAATGGTAGTTGATTCGCCAACTTTAAGTACATTTAAGTCGTCATTGGATAAGCATATGGACGTACATGGAATAGTGTAGGTTAGATGGGCTTGAGATCGGTATGACAGGTCGGCACAACATCGAGGGCCGAAGGGTCTATACTGTGCTGTAATGTTCTATGTTCTACTAGAGAATAAACATATGAATCACCCTACCATACATCACGGACATTTCAGAGATGACCACAAGACTACTCAGACCCCTAGGTGTCAGGGTAGTCCACAAACCAATAACTACCCTATAACAGCTACTGATGAACGTAGGGGGTCCCACACCAAAACTGGCAAAACTGGCGTAACACACGAAATACCAAGCAAGGGCTGTGAGAAATATTACATGGGCCAAACCAGAAAAAAAGCTGACAATGCGGATACGTGAACACCAACTAGCCACCAAAATACACGACCAATTCTCACTTGTCTCACTGCACACTGACACTGAAGGACACAATTTTGACTGGGACAACACATTCACAATCACACAAGCCGAACAGAGACACGCCCGGGAATCCCTGGAGGCCTGGTATTCCAACCAGAAATCCATCAAAAAGCACATTGAATTAGACCCTGTGTACAAACCACTGAGAAACAGAACCAGAAATGGTACCAAACACCCCAACAAATCGGGGCATATAAATAACAAGTGGGACAGAACACTGACGCTTCACCAGAGGCACACTGATGATGTTCCCTAGCAGGGTGACTAAACATTTGCAACCAAACCCACCGGCTCAGCGATCAAGTCTACAGCCTCATCCGCAACCCAAGCTTCAAATCTTCTCAAAAACTTTAAAAACTCACTTCAATATCATGCCGAGTCAATTCTCCAAACCTTCAACATTCTTGCCCTCCACCATTAACACAGAGTAGTTGCAATGTGTGACATCTGCAAGATGGACAGCAGCAACGTACAAAGGCTCCTTCTTGACAGCCCTTTCCAAACCCATGGCCTCTGCCATGTAAAAGGAAAAGAGTAGCAGATACATGGGAACGCACCCCCACTACCTGCAATTTCACCTCCAGGACAGATGCCATTCTGAGGTGGAAATATATCGCTGTTCCTTCACTATCATTGGGTGAAGATCCTGGAACTCCCTCCCTTATAGCACCGTAGGTGTACGTACACCGCATGGGCTGCCATGGTTCAAGAACGTGGTTCATCACCATCTTCTCAAAAGCAATAACAGATGGGCAATAAATGCAAGTAATGCCTTCATCCCTTGTATGAATGAGGAGGAGGACAATTCTTGGAGGTTGGCCCGGCCACCATATTGAGGACCCAGTGCCCAAAAGGAGGAGTGGCATCCAATAGAGGGCGATAGTGAGTAGTGGCTGATTCTGGGAGAGTGTTTTCCTCCTTATTAGCGCCATATAAAGGGCAGGCAAGGTTTAGCAGATTGGAGTGGGTCTATGAGGTCAAAATGTTGCTGTTGAGCTTAAAGTGTAGGCTTTGAGGAGTGTCAAGTTTGACTGAGGAGAGTGAGTAGCATTAAAGGACAGCAAGGTAAGGTCTTTCTTTTTGTATTAATCCTGTAGTTGCTGGAGAGGTAGTAATGGCAGTTAGTGGAGTAGTATGCCCTTCCTGTGAGATGTGGGAGATCAGGGAGAAGTCAGATTTCCCTGATGATGTCTGCAAGAAATGCATCCACCTGCAGCTTCTCTCAGGCCACATGGATTGGTTAGAGTAGCAGTTGCCGAGGAGCACACAGGAAGCAGAAAATTTTTTAGGTAGCAGTTTCAGGAACATGGTCCCTCCAAGGGTTCAGCCAGATCAATGGGTGACTGCCAGGTGGGGACCGGCTGGCAGTGCAGGAGTCCCGTGTGGCCAATCTTCTCTCGAATAGGTGTACCATTTCAGATACTGCTGGAGAGGGTGGACTCTCAGGAGAAAGCTACATCTGCAGCCACATCAGTGACGCATGACTGGGACTGTTGGATAGAAGGGTGGGTTGAAGTGTAGGCAAACAGAAATGATAAGAGACTGTATGGTTGGGGCACTGATAGGTGTTTTTGTGGCCATGAGTGATGGTATGTTGCCTCCTTGGTGCCAGGGTCAAGGATGTCTCTGAGCAAGCACAAAATATTCTGAAAAGGGATGGTGAGCAACCAGAGGTTGTGGTCCATATTGGTCCCAACAACACAGGCAGAAAGGGAGTTGAGGACCTGCAAAGGGATTTTATGTCTGATAAGAAAGCTTGCAGCAAAAACAAAAATTGGTGGAGTTGTGGATGGTGAGGAAGCTGTAGGATTTAGATCAGTTAGAAAGTTAGCAGAGAAATGGCAGATGAAGTTTAATCCAGCCAAGTGTGAGGTGTTTTTTGGGAGGTTAAACGCTAGAGGCAAGTATACAGTGAATGTCAGGGACCTTCAGTGCAGTGATACACAGAGGGATCTTGGATCCAAGTCCACTGCTCCCTGAAAGTAGCAACACAAGCAGATAAGGTGGGAATGAAGGCATTTGGCATGCTTGCCTTCTTCAGTTAAGACACTGAGTATAAAAGTTGACAAGTCACATTGTAGCTGTATAAGACCATAGTTAGGCCACATTTGGAGAATTACATGCAGCTCTGGTCATCACATTATAGAAGGATGTGGGGGCTTTGGAGAGGATGCAAAAGGGGTTTACCTGGATGTTGCCTGGAATGGAGTATATAAGATATAAGGAGAGCTTGGACAAATTCACATTGTTTTTGCTAGCGTGTCAGCGGCTGAGGGGTGACCTGATGAAAGTATATAAAATTATCAGAGGCGTGGACAGGCGAGTCTCTTTCCAAGGGTGGAAATGTCAGATATCAGGTAGCATTGGTTTAAGGTGAAAGGAGAAAGTTTAAAGGAGACGTGCAAGCAAAATCTTTTACACAGACTGCCATAGGTACGTGGAATGTGCTGCCAGTGGAGGTGGTAGAACAGGCAGAGAATAGAGGGATACAGACCATGTACAGGCAGATGGGATTAGTTTGTATCAGCATCATTGACAGTGCTGAGATGGTGAGCTGAAGGACCTATTCTTGTGCTGGCCAGGACTGTGTTCTATGAATACATAAAGAAAGTCTTCACAATGAATCGTTTTGATGCACATTCGCTGTTGAGGAAGAAAAAGCAGTTACCCTTTCTTCCATTTCTTTCACCAGCTTTGGGATGAATGTGTTCTAACAGAGATTGGTTAGTTGACTCCTGGACCTCAAGTAGACTTTGAGATATGGGTTGGCATTGCAGCTTTTGCAGTGGAGATAATAATGAGGCTCTCGGTGCCCACGGTTATTCAAGAATAAATCAGGCATCAACTTCTGCCATCTGTATCTGTGCAGTTTAATTTTGAAATCAGGGAATTGTTGTCTGAGAGTGACCTCAAACTGAGGAATAACACTATTGCAAAATGACACACAGCATACACAACATGTCAAGAATCAGCACTTACCGAATGGATAGCCACTAAAAGCAGGAGAAAAATTAAGGTTTGTTCACAAAGAAGTATATTAGTTTTTCAATGGAGTAAGTTTTAATGACTGTCCAATGACCTTTCTGAGACCAAACCGAAAGTTTATTCCTTAAAAATGTTGCCAACAACACGAGGTTTGATCACCACTCCATCAGGCATGGATCCAGGACCTGCCGTCCTTGTCCTTCTTTTTCTACATAGAACATAGAACATAGAACATTACAGCACAGTACAGGCCCTTTGGCCCTCGATGTTGTGCCGACCTGTCATACCGATCTCAAGCCCATCTAACCTATACTATTCCATGTACGTCCATGTGCTTGTCCAATGACGACTTAAATGTACTTAAAGTTGGCGAATCTACTACCATTGCAGGCAAAGCGTTCCATTCCCTTACTACTCTCTGAGTAAAGAAACTACCTCTGACATCTGTCCTATATCTTTCACCCCTCAATTTAAAGCTATGCCCCCTCGTGCTTGCTGTCACAAGCCTACGAAAAAGGATCTCCCTATCCACCCTATCTAACCCTCCGATTATTTTATATGTTTCAATTAAGTCACCTCTCAACCTTCTTCTCTCTAATGAAAACAGCCTCAAGTCCCTCAGCCTTTCCTCGTAAGACCTTCCCTCCATACCAGGCAACATTCTAGTAAATCTCCTCTGCACCCTTTCCAAAGCTTCCACATCCTTCTTATAATGCGGTGACCAGACATGTACACAGTACTCCAAGTGCGGCCGCACCAGAGTTTTGTACAGCTTCACCATAACCTCTTGGTTCCGGAACTCCATCCCTCTATTAATAAAAGCTAAAACACTGTATGCCTTCTTAACAGCCTTGTCAACCTGGGTGGCAACTTTCAAGGATCTGTGTACATGGACACCGAGATCTCTCTGCTCATCTACACTACCAAGAATCTTACCATTAGCCCTGTACTTTGCCTTCCGGTTACTCCTACCTGGAGCTCACAAGGCTTTGCATTAGACCTGACTTCAGGCAAAGGACTGCAGAAAAAGTGATATTTTTAAGTGATATATGACATTTCTAGAATATAACAACCCTCACAGAAATTTGCATGTATGTATCAGGAGTGTGTACATGGAATTTATTTAGGACAATCAACTTCCAGTGTGTGGGATGCCTGATTTTTAAGCTTTCCATCTCAGTTGATGAAAGATTGGCAAAATCCTCAGTTTGACCACATCGTCGGGATTGGAGCTCATCAGAATCAAATATCCTGTAGGTGTTTCAGGTGTTTCAGTAGAACCAATACCTCACAGAGAGCCTTACACAACAAATGCTTGTCTGCTTTGTTCAACAACAATAATTGCAGTTAGTTATCAAAGTCAACAGCGATTTGGAGAAAAATTGCTGCATGATTGTCAACAGCGCACAGCTTGCATAAGGCTCACAACAATACTATAACTCTATTTTGTATAGAGGTATAAGGCCATGAAACATTTAATACTGAGGAGTACCCTAACCACTGCCAACAAGGATGATGTCAGACAGTCTTGTTTGGAGAACAGTTTAGGCTCTCAGAGGAATGAGATGTACTGTCTTGCTCTTCTTCGTGGTTTTACAAAGATACTGACTATATTAATGTAATTTGTGCATGGTTCTCATCATCAATAAACTGTATTCTGATTAAGACAAGAGATTCTTCTCATTAGACTATCAAGTGGTCTTGCTGCATCACAAGGACTAGGCAGAGCCTGTAAACTCATTAGGAACAAGGAAGGTAGCAGCAAGTCTAACAGATAGTCCATACAATATTATCAGCTGTTGAGGGATTCATCTTCTAACACTTCTAATGTTGGGAATGATGTTCATGTGACAGAATAGACAGCAAGCCCATTTGTACCACAGACAGTGTCTTGGAATAGTCCTCCATCACTGAAAATGTCTTCGATGAGGAAGCAAATAGTGACCAGTCACAACATCTGCCAAAAGTCATGACTGAATAGAAGGCCTGAAAATGCTTATTTCTTCTATTCACTAAACTGTCCACAATGCATCATAATCTCATATCCAGCAATTTCATGCAGACTAGTAGAGATGAAACTGGGGCAGAATCTGTGACACTGGTTGAAGGCTGAGAATATACGTGTCATTCCACCAGAGAAGAGTCCTGTGCACTTTATACACCTATAGAACAGACTACTTCATATTCCTGATACCCATTGGCTTCATCACACCTGCCTGAGAGGTCTTCCTGGAAGTGGCCTGCAGCTTCTAATGGATGGTAGCCCCTTCAGTAGAGCTGGATACTGCCACGGTGAGAGAAGGAGCCTCTATCTTGAGATGCCCGCTGAAAAGGCTTCAGTTGCAAAGAGCATCACTAAAGAGAGAGAATCCAACCGTCAGCCCTTGATATTAATTGGCTTTACTATCATTGAATCCTCCCATTTTCAACATCCTGGAGGTTGCCATTGAACAGAAATTGAACTGGACAGGCATTTAACGTTGTGTGTACAGGAGTGGTGGAATTCTGTGGTAAACAACTCATCTCCTGACTCCTCAACCCTGTCCACCACCTACATGGCCAAAGTCAGGAGTGCGACGGAATACTCTACACTTGCTTGGGTGAACATACCTCCAAAAATCTCAATATGATCCAACATAAAGCAACCCACTTGATTGCCACCAATGCATTCGTTTTAACATTTAATGCTAATGCACAATGGCAGCACAGTGTACAATCTACAAATTGCACCAAGACACAATCTTCCAAATCTGTGATCTCCGTCAGCTAGAGAAGGACAAGGGCAGCACCCCTTCAAGTTCTCCTCCAAGCTATTCACCATCATGACTTTTTTGTACATTTGTGGGATGATGGGTGTCGCTGGCTGGCCAGCATTTCTTCCCCATCCCTAGCTGCCCTTGAGAAGCTGGTGGTGAGCTGCCTTCTTGAGCCACTGCAGTTCACCTGTTGTGAGTTGACACACAATGCCACTAGGGAGGGAATGCCAGGATTTTGAACCACCGACAGTGAATGAACGGTCATATATTTCTGAGTCAGGATGGTGAATGGTTTGGAAGGGAACTTGAAGGTGGTGGTGTTCCCATATGTCTGCTGCCCTTGTCCATCTGGATGGAAGTGGCCTTGGGTTTGGAAGGTGCTGTATGAGGACTCTTGGTGAATTGCTTCAGTGCATCTTGTAGGTAGTACACACTGCTGCTCCTGAGCATAAGTAGTGGAGGGAGTGGATGCTTGTAGATTTTGTGCCAATCAAATGGTCTGCTTTGTCCTGGATGGTGTCAAGCTTCTTGAGTGTTTTTGTGCTGCACTCATCCAGGCAAGTGGGGAATATTCCACTACACTCTTGACTTGTACGTTGTAGATAGTGGACAGGCTTTGAGGAGTCAGGAGGTGAGTTATTCGCTGCAGGATTCCCAGCTTCTGACGTGCTCTTGCAGCCACTGTGTTAATGTGGTGAGCCCAGTTGAGTTTGTAGTCAATGATAAACCCCAGGATGTCGATAGTGGAATATACAGTGTTGGTAACAACATTGAATGCCAAGGGATGGTGGTTACATTGTCTCTTATTGGTGATGGTCACAGCCTGGTATTTGTGTGGCATGAATGTCACTTACTACTTGTCAGCCCAAGCCTGGATATTGTCCAGATCTTGTTGCATTTGAACACAGACTGCTTCATGAATGGTGGTCGACACTTAATCAGCTCACCGGAGGATGGCTGTCCCCAAATATCCTCATCCTCAATGTTAGAAGAGCCCAGCACATCAACACAAAAGATAAGGCTGAAGCGTTCGCAGCAATCTTTAGCCAGAAGTGCCGAGTGGATGATCCGTCTTGGCCTCCATCAGTCATCCCCAGCATTACAGACACCAGTCTTCAGCCAATTCGATTCACTTCACGTGATATCAAGAAACGGTTGGAGACACTGCAAAGGCTACAGACCCTGACAACATTGCAGCAATAGAACGGAAGACGTGTGCTCCAGAACTTGCCACACTCCCAGCCAAGCTGTTCCAGTACAGCTACAACACTGGTATCTGCCCGACTATGTGGAAAATTGCCCATGTATGTCCTGTACACACAGTGCAGGACAAATCCAACCCGGCCAATTACCACCCCATTATTCTACTCACGATCATCAGTAAAGTGATGGGAGGTGTCATCAACAGTGCGATCGAGCAGCATCTGTTCAGCAATAACCTGCTCAGTGATCTCCTGTTTGGGTTCCGCCAGGGGCCACTCAGCTCCTGACCTCATTACAGCCTTGGTTCAAACATGGGCAAAAGGGCTGAATTCCAAAGGTGAGGTGAGAGGGACAGCCCCTGATATCATGGCTGCATTCGACCGAGTGTGGCATCAAGGAGCCCTGGCAAAACTGGAATCAACGGGTACCAGGAGGCAAACGCTCTGGTGGTTGGAGCCATACCAGACACATAGGAAGATGGTCGTGGTTGTTGCAGGTCAACCAGCTCCGTTCCAGGACATCTCTGCAGGAGTTCCTCAGAGTAGTGTCCTTGGCCCAACCATCTTCAACTGCTTCAACAATGGCCATCCCTCCATCATGAGGTCAGAAGTGAGGATGTTCACCAATGATTGCACAATGTTCAGCACCATTCATGACTTCTTTGCAGTATCCCCCCAGTGTCTCCAACCATTTCTTGACATCACGTAGAGTGAATCGAATTGGCTGAAGACTGGTGTCTGTAATGCTGGGGATGACTGATGGAGGCCTAGACAGATCATCCACTCGGCACTTCTGGCTAAAGATTGCTGTGAATGCTGCAGGCTTATCTTTTGTGTTGATGTGCTGGGCTCTTCCAGCATTGAGGATGAGGATATTTGGGGAGAAATTGTCTACCACCATTTATGATTGGATGTGCAAAACTGTGGAGCTTAGATCTGATCCATTGGTTGTGGGATGGCTTAGCTCTGTCTAGCATTTGCCACTTATCCTGTTTGGTGTGCAAGTATCCTGTTTGGTAGCTTCACCAGGTTGATACCTCATCTTTAGGAATGCCTGGTGCTGCTCCTGACATGCTCTCCTGCACTCTCCAATGAATTGCCTTTCCTTCACTGTCAGTAGATCAAAATCCTGGAATTCCCTCCCTAATGGTGGTGCAGATGTACATATCCTCCAGAGAATGCAGTAGTTTGAGGAAATGCTCACCCAGGACAATTAGGGATGGACAAACCAGTGAATCTGGCATTCCATGATCTTGACTTTGTAAGTGCCTATTTGGAGGGCTTGAAACACTGAGTGGCCATTTCCAGAGTGACCAGGGACCTGAACGTCATTGGAACAATATCTTGTTGCATTAAAAACATTTCTCATTGAGAGAATGGCTTTGACGTTCAGTAACTTGTTATTTTAATAAATGCACAGTGGCCATTTTACAGGCAACAAATGCTTTTTTACAATATTGCTGCAGAATATCCATGTTTAGATCTGCAAGATGTTTGACTGAATAGAGCACTGTATATTCTGGGAGCACCGATAGAATTCATGAAACATTAACACTCCAAGATATGCCTTGAGCATCTTGTAATACTACAGTAATTAGATTTAAGTGTAACACTGGCTTACGGTCACTTTTAAATAAGCCTCTTGGGACTGTATGTTCCTCTCCCACTGCCTTCTGAGTATTCTAGTCTTGAGCTTTTACCGACGTTTACCCACAAGGGATTCCCAATGCTGCAGGATCTCCTGTCGTGGGATGCACCAATTATTCTCGATGCCTGTCAACCATGGAAACAAGCCTCAAGCTCTTTCTTGTTACATCAGGTTTTAGTCACCATCTCCCGTTCTCCCAGCCAGCACAGTCCAGCCTAGTTTTCAGTGACCTTCCTACAAGGTATGAATTATTTCAATATTGCTGAAAAGACAGAGACGTTGCTGAAGCCTTGCACTTTGCAGTCCCCAGGACAAACACTAGAATGCCAAATTCCAATTGATTACAACTAATTATATTATAAGAGAAAAGGGTGTTGATTTGTTGGCAGGTCAACTCTGCAGAAAGCAAATGCTAACCATACACTTCCCAACCTCCCAAGATTTTTTTCAAATTTGCAAGTTTAACATATTCCTTCTTCTTGCAGAAAACAGGTCTTTACTCAGAGAGTAGTAAGGGAATGGAACGCTTTGCCTGCAATGGTAGTAGATTCGCCAACTTTAGGTACATTTAAGGCGTCATTGGATAAGCATATGGACGTACATGGAATAGCGTAGGTTAGAAGGGCTTGAGATTGGTATGACAGGTCGGCACAACATCGAGGGCCGAAGGGCCTGTACTGTGCTGTAATGTTCTATTCTATTAATATATGTAAATCTTTTCAAGCACATGATTATATTGATTATGTCAAACGGCTATGAGCATACTGGTATTATTCAACAAGTGCGACCAAATCATCGAATCATATCTAACCATAGGTTGTTTGTTTCAACTTTTGCAAACCCCATCTAGTTATGTGTGATCTGTGCTCTGCTGTTTGAAGTGAAATTCTCAACTATTTAGGTTTCTGCAAATTGTGGATGAACTCCAGTTCTCAGATTTGAATAAAAATAATTTGAAGTGCCAATAATTTCAGCTAACTCTCCTATATATTTGTAAAGAAAAACAACTCTTTTTCAGCGCAATTTCTGCAAGACAATCTTAAATGTATAGGTTTACAAACCTTTCAGATTCCTTTCCTGATGACTGTATTGTATAAAGTTTCCATACATGTTGGATTTTATCAAATTTACCTTGAGCATACTTTATGATAATACGATATTTTATCGTATATTTCATATGCCACATTGTTCCTTAGATTTTAAATCAAATGAAACCTGCTTCTGAGGAGTCAGTGTGACTTCAACTGTTGCCACTGTCTAATATGGAGATGCTGGTGTTGGACTGGAGTGGACAAACTCAGGAATCGCACAACACCAGGTTATAGCCCAACAGGCTTATTTGAAACAACAAGTTTTCAAAGCATAGCCCCTTCATCAGGTGAAGTGAGAGAGAAGCACACAGAGAATCATAGGCAGAGAGATCAAGGACAGAGGGATCAAAAGATCATACAAATGGTGTGAGTGGAGCATCCAACAGTTAGTCTCTAAAAGTGATCAAGAGAGTCAGATGGTGTGAGTTAAGTTTCAACAGCAGAATAACAAGCAAAGGGATGGCCTACAATCTGATTAAATAAGGCAGAGAGATAATTACAAAAAATTAAAAGTATGGTACTGGAGACAAACCAAAGGACTTGAATAACATGATAGGTATAACAGTCACAGGCTGAGGGTCTAAATAAAGTAACAAGTAATCCAAAACTGTACAAAATAATTCTGGTAGAGAGATCATAACGTTTTATCAAGGTGACAAAACGGGATAATAAGGAATATTTTAGAGATACAGAACAGTATGGTGGGGAAGCAGAATGCCCTTAGCTGAGGGAACATTCAAAAATGGATAAATGGACACCGCGCTACAATCACCAGGCAGGAACGTTCCCTCCCAGGCAGGGAGCTCTTCAGCAGTCAAAGAGATTAAGTCTGAGGTTTCAGATACAAAATAATCTAGGCTGGCGCTTATTCATAGAATCCCTACAGCATGGAAACAGGCCACTTGGCCCATTGAGTCCACACAGATCCTCCAGAGAGCATCCCACCCAGACCCAGCCCTATCCCCATAACCCTGCATTTTCCTTGGCTAATCCGCCTGTCCCACAAACCACTAGACACTATGGACAATTTAACATCACCAATCCGCCTAACCTGCATACCTGCGCATTTGGACTATGACAGGGAACCAAGGCACCCGGAGGAACCCTAAGCAGACACATGGAGAATGTATAAACTCCACATAGCCAGGCAGCTGAGGGTGGAATCGATTGTGGGTACCTGGTGCTGTGAGGCAGCAGTGCCAAACACTTTGCTACTGTGCCATCTTTACTGAGCTTTTTGATGAGATTGATAAAGTTAGTGCTGTTGAAGTGGTAATGTGGACTTCTAAACGTTTTGGATAAACACTGCATATGGATTTGAAGATTAATATTGAGGAGTGCAATAAACAGCACCCACTTTGATGAGGTCACCTGGACTTGTGGGCAGAAGGGGTTAGACCTGACATTTGGCCCTCCTCAAAGTCTCTGTAGCAACACCTATCACAGTAATGTGACTAGTAGCTAATTGCTAACATGCAATAAATGATATCTTGCCATCCACATGGGACTCCTCCAGTAAGACCAGGAAATGGTTTTCCTCCACCATACCAGAGCAAGACAAGCCCTGTAGTTTCCCACAGTTATAGTGATGGCAGCAGCAACCTTTGTCATAAACAGCAGCTGATACAGTCATAGTGAGTTGACTTGCCCATTGACGCAGGACCTATCAGAAGGGTTAAAGCCCATGGACTAACCAGGACTGTGACGGTATGGATATGAAGTGACAGGAAGCAGAGAGCAGTGGCAAACCTCTGTTCTTGCAGTGGGGATCCCCAGGATGTTAGTGGTAGAATCACCACTTTCCCAAATTAGTGACTTAGGCCTGGATGGACATGGGACTATTTCAAATAATCTGAGAATGACACAGATTTCCAAAAGTTTTCTGAACTGTGCAAAGAATGTTGACAGACAGTAATAAGACCTTGACACACTGGTGGAACAGGCAGAGATATGGCAGATGAAATTTAACTGAGGCAAGCCTGAAGTAATTCATTTTGTTCGGATAAGTGAAGTGAAGCGATACAAAATAAAGAATACAATACTGACTAAAGGAACAGGAGCCGAGAGACACCAGTGCATATATGTGCAGAAACCATTGAAGATGGCACAACAGGCTGAGAAACTGTTTCACAATGCATACGAGTCAGTGGACTTTATGAATAAAGGTACACAGTACAAATCCATGGAGGTTATGCTGAATCATTATAAAACACTGGTTCAGCCTCAACTGTATAAGGTGTTGTCAAATCCTGGGCATCCCACATTAAAAAGTAGTCGAATCCTACAGTGGTGGGTTGAGAAAAAAATTATGAGGAAGAGTTATTTCAGTTGCGCGGACAGATGGGCAAAGCTGGCATTGTTTCCTTTGGGAAAGAGAAGGTTGAGAGGAGATTTGATGGAGGTTTTCCAAATTGAGGAAGGTAGACATTGTCGATAAGAGAAACTGTCCCCATTGGCAGAGGATTGTGATTGCAGAGGCCACTCCATTAGTCAATGACAAAAAGGAACAAAGGTAATACACCGATAAGAGATAGTAGGAACTGCAGATGCTGGAGAATCTGAGATAACAAGGTGTAGAGCTGGATGAACACAGCAGGTCAAGCAGCATCAGAGGGGCACCAAAGGTCCAGACCTGAAACATCAGCTTTCCTGCTCCTCTGATGCTGCTTGACCTGCTGTGTTCATCCAGCTCCACACCTTGTTATCTCCAATACATGGATAATTTGGGTAACTGAACCAACATGCTGGAGCTCCCTTCCATGTGAGTGTCCCTACACCACATGGAAGAAGGCAGCTCACCATCATCTTTCCACAGGGAAAGTACGAATGAATAATAAATGCTGGACTAGCCAGTGACATCCATATCCCTTGGACCAATAAAGACAAACCTTTTTGATGGAACACATGGCTAAAATCTGGAATGTATTGCCTAAGATTGTGGAGCAGTTCAATTTGAATATAGAATTAGACAATTATCGAAAGAAGAGGAATTTGCAGAGCTGCAGGGAAAAGACATGGAATGCAACTTGGTGAGTTGCTCTTGCAAAGACCCAACATGGGCATGGACTAAAACAGCCTCTTTCTGGGCAGTAGCTTTTCTATGATTCCATCATCCTATAAAACGTTAGTGACCAGGGACGATTCAAAGAGGATATGTAAAAATAATGATACCTAATTAAGGTAAGTTGTAAATGGTTTGGGGTTCAAGTCACGGCTACAAGGAACGTGCTGAACATAATGGATTCTCACGTTAATTTTCATAGATCACTGTGTGAATAGCGAAACGGAATCCTAATGTACCCGCCACTTTCTCAGTCCAGGTTATGAATAATTTTTAGATTAATTATCAAAATGTTAAGCTTGAGATAATGAAAGTGTGCCAGCTATGAGAAATGAGGTCACTCCACTGACACAGTTATGAATAAAATCCAGTTGCAGCTCTGTGACACTTTTTTAGAATTAAGGGTAGCTGATTTAATGTCAGATCCATATAACTGCATCAGCAAAATTGATTACCCAAAATGTAAGGTATTAAGGTGGTTAGGGAACTTCTTTATAGTGTGCTATTCTCCTCTGATCCAGCTAAAAGTGACTGTTTTTGGAAGAGGTGTTTCAGTTCATGTGATCCACAGCTTGGCTCAATCTGATTTTGGATTTGCACTAGTGTCTTGGCATATCTGTGTTGTGAGAGTTACAGATTTTAGTCTGTGCAGAGACCCTTTTGCAAGTGCATACGTCATAATATGGGGGTGCATTTCTTTAAATACTTCCTGCCTTTCTGTCCACAAGTGTTCTTTTTTATTATGACAATGACAACTCACATTGAAATTGCACTCAACCTGGAAATCCCTGTACCTCTGATTATACTCAAACCGAGCGCCAAAATTAATCCATTTAATAAAACAAATCAAGAAAACAGTAGATCATGAAAAGTGTCTAAAATCTGATGTCACTTCCTAGCCATCTGGAAATGAATCAGTCTAAAGCCAACAGGGAAATTAATCTACCCTCGTTAAGATTTGGGTAAATTGATAAGACTCACAAAAGCAGATGCAGAGATTAAAATGTAATTCTTTTCTCTTAGAGGGTCATTAGTTGGAATTATCTTCCCCAGAAAGCAGTGAAGACTGGATTATTGAGTATAGTCAGGGCTGACTTAGACAGAGTTTTTGATTGACAAAGGAGTTAAGTATCTTGGGGGTCAGGCAGGAAAGGGGAGTTAAGGTCAGAATCAGAGCGGCCATGATCTTATTGAATGCTGGGCAGATTTGAGGTTTACTCCTACTATGTTTTCTTATGATCCTTTTGTACAATGAATCCATACCTAGTTACCGCCTGCTCTTAGGTAGTCCCTTGAGATCGAGGATGGCTCGCTTCCACTGCTGAGATGGGTTTAATTCCTGTATGGGGTCTTCCGACTCTGTCACATGTGTGTAGGTGGTGTTTGAAGGATAGGGATGTTTGGAGGCTTGTGCACTCACTCTAACACCTTGACTTGGTCTCGGCACATCCTTGACTAAATTTCTTGTCGTACTCTGTGCCTTTTCAAATTGACTTTCTCAGTTACTCAGTCAAAAACCAAGGATGCCCATGAGTCAACAGAGGTGTTCAAGCTCTTGGAGGACATCCCTGAAACATTTCTGCTGTTCTCTTGGGAATCGTCTTCAGGGACCACAGGTCATGGTTGATCCGGTTAATGTACAATAGGCAACACCAAACTCATGCTGTCTGTTCGGTTGGATAATTTATGTGTATAACCAAACTAAGCCTGCGGTTCACTGGTTCACCCCTCAGCAAGGGAAGAGCATAGTCATCCTTTGCAAACACTGCTTAATGCTGGCCAGAATCTCTTATGGGGGAGATTCACTGGTTTCAAGTTTTGTGTTGACTCTTACATTGGATATAATTCTGACTGGGGAAACATTCAGATCTTTGAGGCTATTCTATCAGTCAAGCCCATCATAGATGATTCTATATCTCATCTCTCCTGTAGTACCCTCTCCTCATGCTACTCAATCCTCTGACAGATCAAAATCTATCAATCCCAGTCCTGAATATACTTAACGAGCAGGCAACCACAAAACTGGATGAGAGAGTATCAGGGATAATGGGAACTGCAGATGCTGGAGAATTCCAAGATAATAAAATGTGAGGCTGGATGAACACAGCAGGCCAAGCAGCATCTCAGGAGCACAAAAGCTGACGTTTCGGGCCTAGACCCTTCATCAAAGAGGGGGATGGGGAGAGGGAACTGGAATAAACAGGGAGAGAGGGGGAGGCGGACCGAAGATGGAGAGAAAAGAAGACAGATGGAGAGAGTATAGGTGGGGAGGTAGGGAGGGGATAGGTCAGTCCAGGGAAGACGGACAGGTCAAGGAGGTGGGGTGAGGTTAGTAGGTAGATGGGGGTGCGGCTTGGGGTGGGAGGAAGGGATGGGTGAGAGGAAGAACCGGTTAGGGAGGCAGAGACAGGTTGGACTGGTTTTGGGATGCAGTGGGTGGGGGGGAAGAGCTGGGCTGGTTGTGTGGTGCAGTGGGGGGAGGGAACGAACTGGGCTGGTTTAGGGATGCAGTTGGGGAAAGGGACATTTTGAAACTGGTGAAGTCCACATTGATTCCATTAGGCTGCAGGGTTCCCAGGCAGAATATGAGTTGCTGTTCCTGCAACCTTCGGGTCGCATCATTGTGGCACTGCAGGAGGCCCATGATGGACATGTCACCTAAAGAATGGGAGGGGGAGTGGAAATGGTTCGCGACTGGGAGGTGCAGTTGTTTGTTGCGAACTGAGCGGAGGTGTTCTGCAAAGCGGTCTCCAAGCCTCCGCTTGGTTTCCCCAATGTAGAGGAAGCCACACCGGGTACAGTGGATGCAGTATACCACATTGGCAGATGTGCAGGTGAACCTCTGCTTAATGTGGAATGTCATCTTGGGGCCTGGGATAGGGGTGAGGGAGGAGGTGTGGGGGCAAGTGTAGCATTTCCTGCGGTTGCAGGGGAAGGTGCCGGGTGTGGTGGGGTTGGAGGGCAGTGTGGAGCGAACAAGGGAGTCACGGAGAGAGTGGTCTCTCTGGAAAGCAGACAGGGGTGGGGATGGAAAAATGTCTTGGGTGGTGGGGTCGGATTGTAAATGGCGGAAGTGTCGGAGGATGATGCGTTGTATCTGGAGGTTGGTGGGGTGGTGTGTGAGAACGAGGGGGATCCTCTTTGGGCAGTTGTGGCGGGGACAGGGTGTGAGGGATGTGTTGCGGGAAATACGGGAGATGCGGTCGAGGGCATTCTCGATCACTGTGGGGGGAAAGTTGCGGTCCTTGAAGAACTTGGACATCTGGGATGTGCGGGAGTGGAATGTCTTATCGTGGGAGCAGATGCGGCGGAGGCGGAGGAATTGGGAATAGGGGATGGAATTATTGCAGAAGGGTGGGTGGGAGGAGGTGTATTCTAGGTAGCTGTGGGAGTCGGTGGGCTTGAAATGGACATCAGTTACAAGCTGGTTGCCTGAGATGGAGACTGAGAGGTCCACGAAGGTGAGGGATGTGCTGGAGATGGCCCAGGTGAACTGAAGGTTGGGGTGGAAGGTGTTGGTGAAGTGGATGAACTGTTCGAGCTCCTCTGGGGAGCAAGAGGCGGCGCCGATACAGTCATCAATGTACCGGAGGAAGAGGTGGGGTTTGGGGCCTGTGTAGGTGCGGAAGAGGGACTGTTCCACGTAACCTACAAAGAGGCAGGCATAGCTGGGGCCCATGCGGGTGCCCATGGCCACCCCCTTAGTCTGTAGGAAGTGGGAGGAGTCAAAAGAGAAGTTGTTGAGGGTGAGGACGAGTTCGGCTAGGCGGATGAGGGTGTTGGTGGAGCGGGACTGGTCGGGCCTGCGGGACAGGAAGAAGCGGAGGGCCTTGAGGCCATCTGCATGCGGAATGCAGGTGTATAGGGACTGGACGTCCATGGTGAGGATGAGGTGTTGGGGGCCAGGGAATTGGAAGTCCTGGAGGAGGTGGAGGGCGTGGGTGGTGTCACGGACGTGGGTGGGGAGTTCCTGGACCAAAGGGGAGAAAATGGAACCCAGATAGGTGGAGATGAGTTCGTTGGGGCAGGAGCAGGCTGAGACGATGGGTCGACCAGGGCAGGCAGGTTTGTGGATTTTGGGAAGGAGATAGAAACAGGCCGTGCGGGGTTGGGGAACAATGAGGTTGGAGGCTGTGGGTGGGAGGTCCCCTGAGGTGATGAGGTGATGAATGGTGTTGGAGATGATGGTTTGGTGCTTGGGTGTGGGGTCATGATCGAGGGGGCGGTAGGAGGTGGTGTCGGAGAGTTGGCGTCTGGCCTCGGCGATGTAGAGGTCAGTGCACCATACTACCACTGCGCCACCCTTGTCTGCGGGTTTGATGGTGAAGTTGGTGTTGGAGCGGCGGGCTGCCCGTTCCGCGGGTGAGAGGTTGGAGTGGGTGAGAGGGGTGGAGAGGTTGAGGCGGTTAATGTCTCGACGGCAGTTGGAGATGAAGAGGTCGAGGGAGGGTAGGAGGCCTGGAGGTGGTGTCCAGGAGGAGAACTTGTGTTGGAAGCGGGTGAAGGGGTCAGTGGAGGGAGGGTTAGGTTCCCGGTTGAAGAAGTAGGCATGGAGGCGAAGACGGCGGAAAAACTGCTCTATGTCGAACCGTGACTGGTATTCGTTGATGTGTGGTTGTAGGGGGATAAAGGTGAGCCCCTTACTAAGGACTGACCGTTCGTCCTCAGTCAGTGGAAGGTCTGGGGGGATAGTGAAGATACGGCAGGTTTCAGTGTGGCTGTCTTCTCTGGGATTGCTGGCTGTGGAGGTTTTGGGCGGAACGATGAGGTCGTCGGCCGTGGGCGGGGTTCCATCGGCGTCGGCTGTGGGCGGGGTTCCGTCGGTCGTGGGCGGGGTTCTGTCGGCGTCGGCCGTGGGTGGGGTTCCGTCGGCGGTTGGAGGATCGGGGTGGGCGGCAGCAGCTGCGGTGAGGGTGGTGTGTTGGGTGTTGTACCTGGACGTGGAGGTGGTGACTGCAGCAGCGGTTCCGGAAGTTCTGTGGCCGGCGGAGGCGGATGTGACGTCATCGGTGGGGTCTCCGGCTGTGTCCTCATGGTCAATGGCGGCGGGTGCATGGTGGGGGAGGGGCAGGGACAGACTCGGGATTTGGGAGGTGCAGGAATCCTCTTGTGGGTGGCAGGGGCCAGTGAGTTGGTTGTACTTACGATTTTTGGTGTCCAGTTGAGGTTAATTTGTTGCTCTCATTGAATAGTTGGACTGAGAGGCTAACTCCTGTTCTTTGTTCATAAAGAATTCTGAAAATCTGCTAACCTCTGACTGAAAGCAATTCTCCTCGTCTCAGTCCTAAATGATTGATCCATTGTTTTGAAGTTCTACCCCAGTGTCCTGTGTTCTCCTGATGGTGAGACGACCCATCAGTGTCATGTCTGTCAGTGGCCAACTGCAGGGAATTGAAATCATCACAGATGATTGCGTCTTCACACCCAATGCTTCCTCCAATATTCCATTTTCTCCTTATTCCACCCATTGTTATTTCATACAGCTGCTAACTCCGACCTTCCCGTACCATGTCCTTCTGCAATTTCCTTTCAGATATTGAAAAACTGCAATCTGGCAAAGAACTGAAGCAACAGAGATCCAATGATGTTGAGAAGGCAATGCCATCACTTAATTTCCCATTTTTAGCCTCCACCTAAAGTATTGATACTATATACATTGTAGATAATAGCTGCAAGTGAGATTTGCAAGAGGTCAGACCTGAAGGGCAAGTGGGCTTCAGCCCAAGAAAGCACAGATGCCAACTGCCAGATCCTTATATAAGTTACATTTGGGTGGATTCTGATGAACAATTTACTGAGATAGCCTTTAGCAAAGCGCTGATAGACATGCACAAAGATGTGCTTGGGAATCCTGTCAGAAAGCCTAATCTCAGGATCAAGGAGCAAAGAGGATTCCAGCTCCAATTTGTATGAGTTTCCTGTCTGGAGGCCTTATTTTTCAGTATGGGAACTGTTCCTAACCTTTGTTCGCCCACTTCTGGACCTAACTGTGGTGCAGCGCCTGATGGCCAATGTTGCAGGTTCCACTGTCTCATAAGGAGCATTTGCAAGCCACCTCATGTCTGAGGGTTGCAGCACAGGCCCAGGGCTCCATCATGCTTACCATACCCAAAGGAGCATGCAGGCTCTCACAGTAGACCATCAATCTGTCATCCGATATGTCTGCCCCAATGAACAATGGTGGTGGAACATTAACCTAGTGTGGTCTCTCAGGAAGACATTCATCCTCCATTCCTGCCAGTTCACCAGTGCTGTCAGCATTCCAAATCCAGACAACTGCTCTACACAAGGAGACAGTGCAATCTGCAGCCAATTGTCTGCTTTATATAGAATGACAGACACAACATATACATTGCAGAAACAGAACACTCAGCACAAACAATCCCATTCTTGAGTTTATGCTCCAAATGAACGTCTTCCCATCTTGCCTTATCTACACTGACCATTGTAATCTGCTATCCCCTTCTTCCTCACATACTTGCCTTGTTTCCCTTAAATGCATCCCTACTGTTTGCTTCAACCATCCCGCGTTACCATAAATTCCATGTTCTTATTACTATTTGAATGGAAAAGTTTCTTCTCAATTCATTATCAGAATTCTTGATGGATAGTGACAATGTCAGTGGGTTAGTGATCCCACATTTGAGGCTAATGCATTTAGGACATGGGCTCAAATTCTAATTCGTCAGCTTGTGGAATTCAAGTTCAATTAATAAAATCTGTAATATAATGCTAGTCTTGGTAGTAGTGATCACGAAGCTTTCATTAAATGTCATTAAAATCCAACATGCTCATGAAAATTCTTATCTGGCCTGCATATGATTCCAGATTCACATCCACTTACAATGCTGTTGACTCTTAAATGCTCTCAAATAGCCAAGCAAGCCATTCAAGGGCAATTAAGCATGGACAATAATTCCCAGTGATTCCCACATCCCTTGAAAGAACAAAAAGACTGATGTCTCTACTTAGGCTGTTCCTGATAGTGGCAACACTGTCTGTGTCTCTTCCATAAGAACCTTCCATAATTTTAAAGACTCCTATATGTTACGTCTCTTCTCAGGTCTTATGTTTTCAATAGGAAACAGACCCAGCCAATCCTTTCCTGAAATATCTACCCACCCATTACTGGTGTCATAAGTCTTTTCTGCATCCTCTCTGTGGAAGCCATATCTTATTTGATCATATGGTGATTGTAGTATTGTTCTTTTTAATTCATTGAATGTGTGTGTGCCTGGCAAAGCCAGCATTTACTGGCCACAGCCACTCCCACCCACAGCCTCCAACCTCATTGTTCCCCAACCCCGCACGGCCCGTTTCTATCTCCTTCCCAAAATCCACAAACCTGCCTGCCCTGGTCGACCCATCGTCGCAGCCTGCTCCTGCCCCACCGAACTCATCTCCACCTATCTGGACTCCATTTTCTCCCCTTTGGTCCAGGAACTCCCCACCCACGTCCGTGACACCACCCACGCCCTCCACCTCCTCCAGGACTTCCAATTCCCTGGCCCCCAACACCTCATATTCACCATGGACGTCCAGTCCCTATACACCTGTATTCCGCATGCAGATGGCCTCAAGGCCCTCCGCTTCTCCCTGTCCCGCAGGCCCGACCAGTCCCCCTCCACCGACACCCTCATCCGCCTAGCTGAACTCGTCCTCACCCTCAACAACTTCACTTTTGACTCCTCCCACTTCCTACAGACTAAGGGGGTGGCCATGGGCACCCGCATGGGCCCCAGCTATGCCTGCCTCTTTGTAGGTGACGTGGAACAGTCCCTCTTCCGCCCCTTCACAGGCCCCAAACCCCACCTCTTCCTCCGGTATATTGATGACTGTATTGGCGCCGCCTCTTGCTCCCCAGAGGAGCTCGAACAGTTCATCCACTTCACCAACACCTTCCACCCCAACCTTCAGTTCACCTGGGCCATCTCCAGCACATCCCTCACCTTCGTGGACCTCTCAGTCTCCATCTCAGGCAACCAGCTTGTAACTGATGTCCATTTCAAGCCCACCGACTCCCACAGCTACCTAGAATACACCTCCTCCCACCCACCCTCCTGCAAAAATTCCATCCCCTATTCCCAATTCCTCCGCCTCCGCCACAACTGCTCCCACGATGAGGCATTCCACTCCCGCACATCCCAGATGTCCAAGTTCTTCAAGGATCGCAACTTTGATCGAGAACGCCCTCGACCGCGTCTCCGTATTTCCCGCAACACATCCCTCACACCCCGCCCCCGCCACAACCGCCCTAAGAGGATCCCCCTTGTTCTCACACACCACCCCACCAACCTCCGGATACAACAATTCATCCTCCGACACTTCCGCCATCTACAATCTGACCCCACCACCCAAGACATTTTTCCATCCCCACCCCTGTCTGCTTTCCAGAGAGACCACTCTCTCCGTGACTCCCTTGTTCGCTCCACACTGCCCTCCAACCCCACCACACCCGGCACCTTCCCCTGCAACCGCAGGAAATGCTACACTTGCCCCCACACCTCCTCCCTCACCCCTATCCCAGGCCCCAAGATGACATTCCACATTAAGCAGAGGTTCACCTGCACATCTGCCAATGTGGTATACTGCATCCACTGTACCCGGTGTGGCTTCCTCTACATTGGGGAAACCAAGCGGAGGCTTGGAGACCGCTTTGCAGAACACCTCTGCTCAGTTCGCAACAAACAACTGCACCTCCCAGTCGCAAACCATTTCCACTCCCCTCCCATTCTTTAGATGACATGTCCATCATGGGCCTCCTGCAGTGCCACAATGATGCGACCCGAAGGTTGCAGGAACAGCAACTCATATTCTGCCTGGGAACCCTGCAGCCTAATGGTACCAATGTGGACTTCACCAGTTTCAAAATCTCCCCTTCCCCAACTGCATCCCTAAACCAGCCCAGTTCGTCCCCTCCCCCCACTGCACCACACAACCAGCCCAGCTCTTCCCCTCCACCCACTGCATCCCAAAACCAGTCCAACCTGTCTCTGCCTCCCTAACCTGTTCTTCCTCTCAGCATCCCTTCCTCCCACCCCAAGCCGCACCCCCATCTACCTACTAACCTCATCCCACCTCCTTGACCTGTCCGTCTTCCCTGGACTGACCTATCCCCTCCCTACCTCCCCACCTCTACTCTCCTCTCCACCTATCTTCTTTTGTCTCCATCTTTGGTCCACCTCCCCCCGTCTCCCTATTTATTCCAGAACCCTCTCCCCATCCCCCTCTCTGATGAAGGGTCTAGGCCCGAAACGTCAGCTTTTGTGCTCCTGAGATGCTGCTTGGCCTGCTGTGTTCATCCAGCCTCACATTTTATTGTCTTGGATTCTCCAGCATCTGCAGTTCCTATTATGTCTCATTTACTGGCCATCCTGTTAACAGTCAGCAAGGATGGCAGATTTTCTTCCCGAAAGGATATTAATGAGCCTTTTCATCCCAGCTTTTATTGGATTCCAGTTTCACTATCTGCCACTGTGGGGTTTGAACACAATCCTTAGCACATTTGCCTGAGCTTTGGGGTTGATAGTCCAGTAACACTACTGCTTTAACCAACATGACCACATCAGCAGCAGTGACACATTTAGCTCATTCACGATTCTGTTTTGATGCATCGATAGCCTGTCAAGCCAGGAATATAGCATGCAGTGAGTATTGTATTTGAGCTCTGAGATCTCTTCGTTCCTGTATCTCACCCACACTTGCACCTTCCAATTATAAGTTCTATTCTTCCTGCCTAAAATAAACTACTTCATATTTATCTACTTCATTTGCCACACGTCATATGGTAGGATGACTATCAGTTTTGAAGGGTCGGACTCGAAACATTAACTTTACTTTCTTTCCACGATACTGCTGAGTTTCTTCAGCAAGTTCCATTTTAGTTGGCTATCATGGTTAATTATTTAAGAGATGTTGGCCTCTTTCTATTAATTCAGTATTTTAGCCTAGATCGTCACTGAACTGAATGAAGATAGAAATTTCGAAGTATTGAGTCAGGCGGAGGCTGTGGGGAAGTCCTTAAGTCTGTGCTGTTCATGAGACATGAGGAAGTGTTGTGGGCAGCAGCAGAAAAACAACAGAGAGAAATCTTTTAAAATATGGTAATCAAACTATTTAACAAATTGGTGCGTGTTGGATTCCACTTCAAATGCGATTGGACACAAGCAAGGATGGTATTTTCCTGATATTTTGGTATTGTGTCAATTAAATTTGAGATCTTTGATGTTTCCCTTGGTGCCTATCCCAGTTTGTTAGCATAGCTCTTTTGAAAGCAGGGCAATTTAATACATTTTTTGGCATCTACTTTTATCTTCTAAATCTATTGCAACTCCAACGAATTAATCAGCATCAGTCAATAGGAGTCTTTTTTTTGTTTGAAGCTCTGCCCAATTGTAAAATGGTCCATGTGGCTAAAGTTATCAAGTTGCTTATCAACTTCAGCTTGGCTTTACCCTTGCTTTATTAGGTGCTTCAGTGACAGTAAAACTCTGGGAGGTTTGCTGCTGCTGCATGTGAGAGCTACTGGACTCCAAGGTATTCCAGGATGAACAGATCTGTAGTAAGTGCTTGAAGCTCAGGGAACTTCAGAGCCAAGTTGAGGATTTAGAGCCAAAGCTGCAGACTTTGCAATACATCAGGGAGGGGGTAGTGTACCTGGATACTTTGCTCCGGGAGATGGTCATTCCCCTTGGATTAGTTCTTTCTACATCAGTCTACACACAGGGCCTGAGGGTGTGCCAGCAGATGAGGCCGGTACAGGGCCACTGGTATAGTGTTCAAGGAGCCCAGCCCCTGTGACAGTCCAACAGTGACAAGGTCTTGGCAAACTGTATGGGTAAGAGTGCAGCCTGTGGAGGGGATGGGTGAACTGAGTACAGCACCGTAGTATAGGGAGCCATTCAATTGGGGGGGTGCAAAATAGGGACATAGTAGTGGTAGGGGACAGTACAAGAAAGAGGATTGATCCAGTACCATTTTCTGTAGCCATCAGCATGCATCCCAAAGGCTGTGCGGCCTGCCCAGTGCCAGGGTTGAGGACATCTCCTCATAGAGAGGAATTTGAAGAAGGAGGGGAAGCAACTGATTGTCATCACCCATGTTCACAGCAACTACATTGACAGGACTAGAAGGAGGTTCTGCTGAAATGATTTAAACAGATCAGAGCTCAATTAAAATGCAGGACTGCTGAGGTTATTATCTTGGGACTATTCCCTGAGCTATGAATAAATCAGCAGGTGACCGTAAGATATAGAGCAGATTTGGGCTATTTAACTCATCAAGTCTGCTCTGCCATTCAATCATGGCTGATATGTTTCTCCAGCCCATTGTCCTGCCTTCTCCCCATAACCTTTGATCCCATTAATAATCAGGAGCCTATCATTCTCTGTTTTACATACGCTCAATGATTTGGCCTCCACAGCCCTCTGTGACAATGAGGCCCACACATTTACTACTTTCTGGCTGAAGAAATTCCTCCACATCCCCATGCTACTGGATGCACCATCTCCATGTCCTCTCTATTCAGGCCTCTCTATATTCTGTAATTTTCAATCAGATCCCACCTCATCCTTCCAGACCCTATCAAGTACAGACACAATAAGTTCACAAGTAACTATAACATTTCTCTGCCTATTTCTCCATCCCTCTGCAGCAGAGCCAACACTGAGGTTTTCTAGATTTCAGACATTTTAGCCCTCCTCTCCTTCCCTCTATGAACACCTTTGAGGATAAAAAACGTCTTTCGCTGTTTCCCACCCATCCGCTGGAGACTCAGAGGGGCTTCATGGCTCTCCAACCTGTGTAATCCCTTTTGAGGTCTTCAGTGTTTTCAGGGCCCAACAATTCAACATTTAGCTTCCACGTTCCCTTGCCAGCCCACTAGTCGTCCTGTATGTGACAGCTGGCCAGGAGGAGGCAGTAGTCAGAGAAGAACACCGGCTTGACATCAGTAGATCTGACCGAGAGCATGCGGGATGCAAACAAAAATCCATCTTTGAATGGGTAGACCCATCTGACCATGATCAGGTGTATCTCTGCTGTGCTCCATCTGCAAGGGTGTTGAATATGTTGTGCAGCTTGGCGCCTTTAACTGTTTCCATCAGGAATCTGAACATGGAGCCCAGTCTGCTGTCAGGCCCTCCAGATCATCCGTCCACATCAATAATGCAGTTGAAATCTCCAGCCAGAATGACCGGCCCTGACGTAGCCAGCAGCAATGCAAGCTGCTGCAGGACGGCCATCGGTAGGATCCACCCTTTCCTTTTCCCAAAGGGTCCTGAGGATGATACATGCTGACCACTTCCTGGTGGGCTTGTTGTCAACGACGTCTTTCTTCACAAGTTTTTCCACGAAGGACAGGTGTTACAGGACGGTGCAACAATTTGGACTTTTGTATGGCAACAAGGCCAAGCCTATCCTTCGCGACAACGGGGACAGCGGCAGGATGGTCAGCTGATCACTATTTACCGCTGGGACGTACACATTCATTAGACTCAGGGGAGCGTTCATATACACAACGTCTGCCATAAGGAAGCACTCATCAACCACCTCCTTAACATCAGAGACGGTGAAGTTGCCTCCTCGCAGCAGTGTACCCAGGCCAAAGGAGTGTCAATCATTGTCCCCACCCACCTCACCCAAAAAAATTGAAGGCCCATGGGCCCACGAGCTCAAGCATTTCCTGTAGCTGCAGTGGTGCAGTATCCCGCACCCTTGCAGAAACAGGAGGTCCACTTTGATGTTGGCCTGGTGAACCAATGTGCAAGCACAACACATTATAAATTTAATGCTACGCTCAATAATACTCACAGTTTTTAAACCCATTTTAGACTTCTACCACTGTTAGAGCCCAAAGTCCATTTACCCAAGGTATTATCACTGGTGTGGTCCCTGCATCCCTATGGTGCGGGAGAACTCTTGGCCCCTTGCAGGGATGAGGTAGCTGTCCAGTTCCTTCCTGGAGGCATTAGCCTGGTCTGGTGTCACTGGGGCGAGTACAAGGCCGGAGATGATGCCCCCTCACAACCTCGCTGCTCCTGTTTTCCTGGAGCTGCGGGGTGGAGGAACCACCTTGGTCCATGACAGTGGTGGAGGGGGGGGGGGGGGGGGGGGTTTCGCTGGACCCCTCCCAGCATTCACCGTTTTCAGGTAGAGGCATACTCCTCTCCATCTCCCCGGTGGTCTTCATCCTCCTTTACTGCTGCTGACCCTCCACCCACAAGCTGTCTTCATCAGAGGAGCAGATACCATAAGCATTGTTCCCATTCTGTTGCTGTAGGCCTGGCGAGGTTTCAATTATTGGCTTTTCTTGACCATTTTCCTCTCCGCCTGACTCCTTTGTCACCTCCTTCTCCATCGACTCCAGATTCTCGTTTGGAGGTTGAGTCTGCCGTGTCTCTGTGCTGGCTTCCTGTATCTCCTCTGCAGCCTGTCCTTCCTTCTTTGTGAGTCTCACTTCATTTTCCCTGCCGGAGGGTGGCACCTTTCTGTCATTTGGGCTCGGCTCATGTCGCCTCTGCCCGCCATCTGAGCTCCCTCCTTCCCACCATGGGCACACCTAATACAGGTGGCCCACACAGGTAGCAGCCCTTTGCCTGTCAGCAGTGTTAGATCAGGTTCCCCTCCTCCTTATAGTTCCTGCACAGGGTCACCTTACACTGCACCTCTCCATGCCCTGACCTCCCCTACGTTTGACAGACCCTGGGCTGCCCCGCATGTCTCAGATAACCTCATGTTAACTCAATGCTCCAAAAGTAGATTCAAGAGGAATAGCTGGCTGCTAGGAAGAGCTTTTGTGAATTGACCTTGGACTGTTCCTTCTATAGCTGCTAACAAACTTTAGGTGATCGCTTTAGTGTCAGAGTGATGAGTAGCCTGGAACAAGGCAGCTTCTGTGAGCAGCGTATCCCTGCCCTGTGTGTTCTCCTGAAAGAGGAACATCACTCAGACTGCAGCAAGGACTATTTCATCACCGTGAATTATGCTTCCAATGATCGGGAAAGGCGCAAAACAAAATCAAACATGAACAGCAGAACAAATGGTATTGTTCATGAATTCATAAATAAGTGCCATTCATAGAAAAGTACTCGAAACAATAAAATCAAGTTGTGTTCCCTGGTCCATCATGCATGTAGAAACTAAATCAATTACTCCATGAGAAAGTCGGAGAAAGATTAATCTGAATGGAAAAAAAACAGTGCCTTTCACCTCAACAGGGTGTTCTAAAGTACTTTACATCCAGTCAATAATTTTATTTTGCAGTTATGTTTCATAGTGAAAAGGGTATCTGATTTCTGTGCAGCATAAACAAACAGCAATCAAACATATGATCTGGTAATGTGAGAGATAATGGGAACTGCAGATGCCGGAGAATCCAAGACAACAAAATGTGAGGCTGGATGAACACAGCAGGCCAAGCAGCATCTCAGGAGCACAAAAGCTAACGTTTCGGGCCTAGACCCTTCATCAGAGAGGGGGTTGGGGTGAGGGTTCTGGAATAAATAGGGAGAGAGGGAGAGGCGGACCGAGGATGGAGAGAAAAGAAGATAGGTGGAGAGAGTGTAGGTGGGGAGGTAGGGAGGGGATAGGTCAGTCCAGGGAAGACGGACAGGTCAAGGAGGTGGGATGAGGTTAGTAGGTAGATGGGGGTGCGGCGTGGGGTGGGAGGAAGGGATGCTGAGAGGAAGAACAGGTTAGGGAGGCGGAGACAGGTTGGACTGGTTTTGGGATGCAGTGGGTGCAGTGGAAGAGCTGGGCTGGTTGTGTGGTGCAGTGGGGGGAGGGGACGAACTGGGCTGGCTTAGGGATGCAGTTGGGGAAGGGGAGATTTTGAAACTGGTGAAGTCCACATTGATACCATTGGGCTGCAGGGTTCCCAGGCGGAATATGAGTTGCTGTTCCTGCAACCTTCGGGTGGCATCATTGTGGCACTGCAGGAGGCCCATGATGGACATGTCATCTAAAGAATGGGAGGGGGAGTGGAAATGGTTTGCGACTGGGAGGTGCAGTTGTTTGTTGCGAACTGAGCGGAGGTGTTCTGCAAAGCGGTCTCCAAGCCTCCGCTTGGTTTCTCCAATGTAGAGGAAGCCACACCGGGTACAGTGGATGCAGTATACCACATTGGCAGATGTGCAGGAAAACCTCTGCTTAATGTGGAATGTCATCTTGGGGCCTGGGATAGGGGTGAGGGGGGAGGTGTGGGGGCAAGTGTAGCATTTCCTGCGGTTGCAGGGGAAGGTGTCGGGTGTGGTGGGTTGGAGGGCAGTGTGGAGCGAACAAGGGACTCACGGAGAGAGTGGTCTCTCCGGAAAGCAGACAAGGGTGGGGATGGAAAAATGTCTTGGGTGGTAGGGTCAGATTGTAGATGGCGGAAGTGTCGGAGGATCGTGCGTTGTATCCGGAGGTTGGTGGGGTGGTGTGTGAGAACGAGGGGGATCTATCTCCTTCCCAAAATCCACAAACCTGCCTGCCCCGGTTGACCAATCGTCTCAGCCTGCTCCTGCCCCACCGAACTCATCTCCACCTATCTGGACTCCATTTTCTCCCCCTTGGTCCAGGACCTCCCCACCTACGTCCGTGACACCACCCACGCCCTCCACCTCCTCCAGGACTTCCAATTCCCTGGCCCCCAACACCTCATTTCCACCATGGACGTCCAGTCCCTATACACCTGCATTCCGCATGCAGATGGCCTCAAGGCCCTCCGCTTCTTCCTGTCCCGCAGGCCCGACCAGTCCCCCTCCACCGACACCCTCATCCGCCTAGCCGAACTCGTCCTCACCCTCAACAACTTCTCTTTTGACTCCTCCCACTTCCTACAGACTAAGGGGGTGGCCATGGGCACCCGCATGGGCCCCAGCTATGCCTGCCTCTTTGTAGGTTACGTGGAACAGTCCCTCTTCCGCACCTACACAGGCCCCAAACCCCACCTCTTCCTCCGGTACATTGATGACTGTATCGGCGCCGCCTCTTGCTCCCCAGAGGAGCTCGAACAGTTCATCCACTTCACCAACACCTTCCACCCCAACCTTCAGTTCACCTGGGCCATCTCCAACACATCCCTCACCTTCCTGGACCTCTCGGTCTCCATCTCAGGCAACCAGCTTGCAACTGATGACCATTTCAAGCCCACCGACTCCCACAGCTACCCAGAATACACCTCCTCCCACCCACCCTTCTGCAATAATTCCATCGCCTATTCCTAATTCCTCCGTCTCCGCCGCATCTGCTCCCACGACAAGACATTCCACTCCCGCACATCCCAGATGTCCAAATTCTTCAAGGACAGCAACTTTCCCCCCACAGTGATCGAGAACGCCCTAGACCGCGTCTCCCATATTTCCCGAAACACGGCCCTCACACCCCGCCCCCGCCACAACCGCCCAAAGAGGATCCCCTCGTTCTCACACACCACCCCACCAACCTCCGGATACAACGCATCATCCTCCGACACTTCCGCCATCTACACTCCGACCCCACCACCCAAGATATTTTTTCATCCCCACCCCTGTCTGCTTTCCGGAGAGACCACTCTCTCCGTGAGTCCCTTGTTCGCTCCACACTGCCCTCCAACCCCACCACACCCGGCACCTTCCCCTGCAACCGCAGGAAATGCTACACTTGCCCCCACACCTCCTCCCTCACACCTATCCCAGGCCCCAAGATGACATTCCACATTAAGCAGAGGTTCACCTGCACATCTGCCAATGTGGTATACTGCATCCACTGTACCCGGTGTGGCTTCCTCTACATTGGGGAAACCAAGCGGAGGCTTGGAGACCGCTTTGCAGAACACCTCCACTCAGTTCGCAACAAACTACTGCACCTCCCAGTCGCAAACCATTTCCACTCCCCCTCCCATTCTTTAGATGACATGTCCATTATGGGCCTCCTGCAGTGCCACAATGATGCCACCCGAAGGTTGCAGGAACAGCAACTCATATTCCGCCTGGGAACCCTGCAGCCTAATGGTATCAATGTGGACTTCACCAGTTTCAAAATCTCCCCTTCCCCAACTGCATCCCTAAACCAGCCCAGTTCGTCCCCTCCCCCCACTGCACCACACAACCAGCCCAGCTCTTCCACTGCACCCACTGCAGTCCAAAACCAGTCCAACCTGTCTCTGCCTCCCTAACCTGTTCTTCCTCTCACCCATCCCTTCCTCCCACGCCAAGCTGCACCCCCATCTACCTACTAACCTCATCCCACCTCCTTGACCTGTCCGTCTTCCCTGGACTGACCTATCCCCTCCCTACCTCCCCACCTACACTCTCTCCACCTATCTTCTTTTCTCTCCATCCTCGGTCCGCCTCCCCCTCTCTCCCTATTTATTCCAGAACCCTCACCCCATCCCCCTCTCTGATGAAGGGTCTAGGCCCGAAACGTCAGCTTTTGTGCTCCTGAGATGCTGCTTGGCCTGCTGTGTTCATCCAGCCTCACATTTTGTTGCTCTGGTAATGTGTTTTGTTAACGTTGATTAAAGGCTAAATGTTGACTAGGACATGGGCCCATAGGCAGGGACTGAGTACAACATGTCATCCAAATGACAATACATCGAGCTAGGCAGCATTAGTTCATGTGCATCATAAGTTACAAAGGTAATTAATGCAGGAAGTTTCAAATAACAGCCCGTCATTCAACACTTGTTTTTACTGCTTTATCCTCACTCTCATCAGAGAGGGGACCAGATAATCCAACTAAATCCTTCTTAGCCCGTAATGGTGGGCTGACTGACAATTAGTCAAGAATTTCTTTGCCAAATTACTTTGGGTAACTCTCAATCTATTTGTCAAACCAAGCTCCCCGTACCTTGTCACACCTGCCTGCACATGGCAGTAAGAAAGAAAATTCTTATTTCAGAATGTTGACCATTTAAGAGCCAGCTTCACCACTAATCTAGACTGAGAAGCCAATTTATCTCACTGCTTCACTATGTCACCACCTATCTCCATCTTTTGCTCTTCTCTGGTCTTTTCTGCCCCTTTTTTTTGCTGATGCTCTCAGTCTGATTGAAACTCATCACCCCCCTCAGATGCAACTCAAGGTGGCAATAGCCTAGTGGTATTTTCACTAGACTATTAATCCAGAAACTCAGCTAATGTCCGGGGTATATGGATTCAAATCTCGCCATGGCAGATGGTAGAATTTGAATGTAATAAAGAATCTGGTATTAAGATCCTAATGATGGCCATGAAACCATTGTCAATTGTTGGAAAAACCCACCAGAATTGGCTATTATACTTTAGGGAAGGAAATCTGTCATCCTTACCTGGTCTGGATTACATGTGATTCCAGACCCACTGCAATGTCATTGTCTCTTAACTGCCTTCTGGGCAATTAGAGATGGGCAATAAATGTGGGCCCAGCCAGAGATGCCTACGTCCTGCGAGTAGTTAAAAAAAAATTCACTGGAAGAAGCCAATCCAGCTTCCAGATTCCTCCCAGAGGGTTGTGTCGGGTAAGCTGACAGATCCCTCTCAATAAACATCATGGTGAATCACAAATAGAACAACATGTGAAGACACACAACATAAAGACAGACCTCAGCAAAAGGGATTCCAAATCACAGAAAACCATTTTGTTCCAAGCACTGGCTATCTTGCCAGCTCCTTGTCATTTGCTCCATTTCCATTTTGAATTAGATATAAAAAAAGGAGGATGACAAAGTTCACGGATTATGTGAGAAAAAAAGTTTTGTGGAGTTGACAGTAATCTGCAGTCGAAAGAATAATTGGGTGCATTGGTACTTCTGCCACATCCCCTTTTGTAGGAATCCAGGTTTAGAATAGGCACAGGCTCCCACACCATGGCTCAACACTCTAGTCATCACTCTCGTACTCGTGTTGGACTGGGGTGGACAAGGTCAGTAGTCACACGTCACCAGGTTATAGCCCAACAGGTTGATTTGAAATCACAAGCTTTTGCTCCTTCATCAGGTCAATTTGCCGCACATAGTTTGTGATCCCAAATAAACCTGTTGGACTACAACCTAGTGTCATGTGACTTGGGCTTTTCAAACTAACCAGTCATGCCTCTTCCCAAACTGGATTGAAAAGCACCTACTTCTGATTAAATTATGAATAGGCCAACATGGCAGGCAGAAACACAGATTAACAGGGTACCTCCTCACATTCTCCATCATCCAAACAACAGTGGTCTAATCCAGGAATTTCAGCACCAAATACTTCCGCTTGAATGCGTCAACACTGCTGAGTAATCTTGCTTTCTCTGAAATGTGCTTCGTCATGAAACAAGTAGAAAATTAATTAGCATTCCTGCACAGGCCTGATGGGTCAAATGAGACAACAAGGTGTGGAGCTGGATGAACACAGCAGGCCAAGCAGCATCAGAGGAGCAGGAAAGCTAACATTTCAGGTCTAGACCCTTCTTCAGAAAAGAATTTCAGCTTTCCTGCTCCTCTGATGCTGCTTGGCCTGTCTGTTCATCCAGCTCCACACCTTATTATCTCAGATTCTCCAGCATTAGCAGTTCCTACTTTCTCTGAAGGGTCAAATGGCCTCTTTCAGTGCTATATGATTCTATGAAATGAGCCTCGGTGGTATTATTGTGAGTATGGGTGTAGATAATTTCTGGCTGTCCATTATTATCCTCCTCTCTGAATATGATCCTTGCTTGTTGATACATGGCATCTGATGTTGCAGGAGACTGCTGTTGATGTACCACGGTACCAATAATGTTCTAATCCCCAACTGTTGCAGCTGAATTTAATGCAAGGGCAGTTGCCAGAGGTAAGTTCTGTGACCTGAACTAATACAACAATAAATTATAAAGTGTATGATCCTGCTGTGAGTGACATGGAGCCTGTAGAAAAACAAATTGTTAAACCCTATTGTCACTTGGCAGTACATTGCCGATGCAGTTGCAGGCATGTTTCCATGAGATGCGTAATTCATCTCTGGCTTCGATCGAGACACTTAGGTTCTCTGGGAGATTAAAGATCTGTCTTGTTTCGAATTATGAAAGGCCATTCTTAAGACTGGCTCAATAGACCAGCTGTTCTTTCCTGGCCATCAATCCTGCTGGTTCTCATTTTTCTTTCCTAAAATGTACCCACACGTTCCAGAGCACCATTAGTTAAATTTTATAATTAAGGACCTGCATGTTCTTCACTTTAATGTACTGGCTACACGAAAACATGCTCCAATAAATCACCATTTACGTTCCACTCATGTTTTTCCAGTATGCAAGAAGATTAACAAATCCTACCCAGCCAATTATCACCCTATCAGTCTGCTCTCAATCATCACTAAGGTGATGGAAGGTGTCATCACAGTGCTATCAAGCAGCACCTGCTCAGCAATAACCTGCTCAGTGATGCCCGGGGCCACTCAGCTCCTGACCTCACTACAGCCTTGGTTCAAGCATGGACAAAAGAGCTGAATTCCAAAGATGAGGTGAGAGTGACAGGCCTTTGGCATCGAGGCTGGGCATGGTAACAAAGAGCCATAGTGAAAATGGAGTCAATGGAATCAAGGGGCAAAATTTGTGCTGGTTGGAGTCATACCTGGCACAATGGCTGATGGTTGTAGCTGCTGGAGGTCAATCGTCTCAGCTCATCTCAACTCACCTCTGCAGGAGTTCCTCATCAGAATTCCTTTTCTCTTCAGAGATGAAATTACCTACCTCAGCAGCAGGTGGGACTTAAATCCATGTTGCTGCCCAAAGGTAAGGAAACTGCCACTGTGCCGCAACAGGCCTTCTATTTCCTCAGGTTAGTGTCCTCAGCTCAACCATCTTCAGCCGCTTCATTAATGACCTTCCCTACATCATAAGGTCAGAAGTGGAGATGTTCACTGATGATTACACAATGTTCGGCACCATTTGCATCTCCTCAAATACTAAAGCTTATCCATGTCCAAATGCAACGATACCTAGATAACGTCCAGGCTTGAGATGACAAGTGACAAGTAACATGTGTGCCACACAAATGCCAGGCAATGAGCATCTCCAACACAGAAGAATCTAAACATTGCCCCTTAAAATTAAATGATATTATCATCATTGAATCTCCCACTGTCAACTCCTGGGGTTAAAATTGGCCAGAAACTGAACTGGGCTAGCCATATAATACAGTAGGCATAAGAGCATGTTAAAGGCCAGGAAACCTACAGCAAATAAACCACCTCCTGTCTCCTCAAAGCCTGTCTATCATCGGCAGAGCACAAATCAGGAATGTAACAGCATACTCCGTATTTTTTTTATTCATTCGCTGAATGAGGGCATCACTGGCTGGACCAGCATTTATTGTCCAGAGGGCAGCTAAGAGTCAATCACATTGCTGTGGGTCTGGAGCCACATGTAGGACAGACCAAGAGATGATGGCAGTTTCCTTCCCTAAATGGCATTAGTGAACCAGATGGGTTTTTTCTAACAATCAGCAATTGCTTGATGATCATCATTAGACTCTCAATAAAGCTCCACATGCTATATCCAACCCTTCTTGAAATCATACAATGCTTTGGCTTTGACTGATTTCAGTGGCAGTGAATTCCATATACTTATCCCATATCCTTAGACTGCGGCCCCTGGTTCTGAACTTCCCCAGCATTGAGAACATTCTCCCTGCAGCTACCTTGCCTAGTCCTGTTATAATTTTATAGGTATCTATGAGATTGCCCCCTCAATCCAACAAATATAATCTTAACTGATTCACCCTCTCATACATCAGTCCCATCCACCCCATGAATTAGTATGGTAAACTTTCTCTGCACTTCCTCTGTAGCAGGAACATCCTTCTTCAGATAAGGGGACCACAATATTCCAGGTCTTGTCTCTCCAAGGCCCTTTTCTAACTGCAGCATATCTGCTCCTGTACTCAAAACCTCTTATGATGGAGGCCAACATACAACCTGCCTTCTTGACTGCCTGCTGCACCAGCATACTGACCTTCTGTGGCTTAGCTGGAATCACATCACATCCAGATCTCAATGCATATTCCCCTTTCTCAATTTATGGCCACTCAGATAATCTGCCTTCCTGCTTATGCTATCAAAGTGGAGAAACCTCACGTTCATTCACATTATACTGCATCTGCCATGTATTTTCCTACTCACAGCCTGTCCAAAACATTGAAGCATCTCTGCATCATCCTCACAGCTTGCCCTCCCACCCTGCCTTGTGCCATTTGCAAATTTGGAGATGTTACATTGAGTTTCCTTATCTAAATCATGAATGTATATTGTGAGTAGCTGGAGACCTGGGCACTGATCTCTGTGGTACCCCATGAGTTACCACCTGTCATTCGGAAAAAGATCAGTCTATTCATATTCCCCTCTGCCAACCAGTTTACTGTCCATCTCAATGCACTCCAACCAATCCCAGGTGTTTTAATTCTACCTACTAATCTCTTATGTGGGACTTTTGTTGAAAGCCTTCTGAAAATCCAAATAAACCAAATTCACTGTCTCCCTCTCATCAACTCTAAAAGTTACATCCTCAAAGAATTTCACTAAATTTGTCAAGCATGATTTTTCCTTTCGTAAATCCATGCTGACTCTGTCCAACCCCTGCTACTGTTTTCCAAATGCTTGGTAGTTAAATTTTTGATTGCAGACCCTCGCATTTCCCCCCGACTGACATCAAGCTGACGAGCCCATAATTCCTAGCTTTCACTTTACCTCCCTTTTATTCAGAGGGGTTACAACAGCTCCCAGCTAATCTGTAAGAGCTGTTCCAGAGACTATGGAATCTTGGAAGATGACCATCCATGCATCCATTGTTTCTCGGTCAACTTCATTAAGTACTCTACAGTGTAGGCCATCGCACCCTGGGGATTTATTGGCCTTTAATCCCATCACTTTCCCCAAAGCCATTTTCCTACTAATACTGACTTCCTCCAGTTCCTCCCTCTCACTAAACCACTTGTTCCCCAACATTTCTGGTATGTCATTTGTGTTCTTCTTTGTGAACACAGAACATGGAAACAAAGTATGCATTTTAGTCAATCAGCCATTTGTTTCTAATTATAAATTCCCAAGTTTCTATTTGTAATAGACCTACCTTTGTACTCTGAATATTTAATTTCAAAATGGGAGGCATTTTCTGATGCTTTGAATCAAACCAATAAGGATAATGAGAGACAGCAGAAGTATGTCAGTTGCTGATTCTGTTAAATGGCACAAAATGTTTTCAGGAGGGATTACAGAAAGAGAAAATATTAATTGGATGGATACATTGATGTTACAAACCAGCCTCATTATACAGAGATGGATGAGAGGGTGCCTCAACGAGTAGAGAAGTATTGGTTTGAGTAGTGAGACAAATTCTTTGACAAAGTGTTAACCTTATTTTGGGAAATTACTTTTCAGGTTCAAGAATACTGGTTTCACAAGGACAGTAGAACAACCAGTGAAAGTAAGGAACTGGATTTTTGCAAGAGGAATATCTTGAATTATTTCCTGACTGGGTTGTGACTAAATCTCAAAACCATAGAGTAAGAACAGGAAGTATAGGAATCACTGGTTACAATATTAAAACATGTTTATTCGTGAGGATTACATGAATATTTGGTCAAATTTTCCCAGTCATAACAGACGCATCAGGTAGAAAGGAAATGGAAAACCTCACTCAAACCTGTGGTTTTGTTTCCAATATCATGTTTTGAAAGTCATTTTCAGGGTCTTAATAGATTATTTAAGGAGCTACCTGAACGCAGGAATGGGAACCAAAATCATTTAACAATAATGGATGTTTCCACAAGATTTCCTGAAGTCATGCGTTTAGGAAAGATTACTACAAAAAGGGTTTTGGAAACATCTCTTCAATTATTTAGTCGATAAGGATTACCCAATGATCAGCAATTTCATCATGGATCAATTTTTATGTTGCAAATGCATAAATAAATTATGACTAGTTTGGGAATTAAACAATTTACATCTTCTGCTTCAGGAGCTGAAGACACGTTGGAAAGATGACATCAAATTTTGAAGAGATAGTAGGAACTGCCGATGCTGGACAATCTGAGATAACAAGGTGTGGAGCTGGCCAAGTAGCATCAGAGAAGCAGGAAAGCTAACATTTCAGGCCTGGACCCTTCTTCAGAAAAATTTTTACACCATGTTATATCAAATTTTGAAGACTGGGATTAGAGCTTAATGTCAAGAATATCCAAATAATTGGAATAAGGGAATTCTCCTGTTACTGTTTGCAATTAGGAATGTTCCAAATGATTTAATCCTTTTGAACTAATTTATGGACATGAAGTGAGAGGACAACTTAAATTAATTAAAGAAAAGTTGATAAGTCAAAGTTGAGAAACAATACTTTTTATCTATGGGTGGAATGCTATAGCGACCTGAATGACAGAGACTTTTGACAATTTTTTGGTAAAATAGGACAAGAATTCTGGAAAGCCCTCTTTTGACTTTGGGAGCATCTCGCTCCATCTTTTATGCTTTTGCTGAGTGGCAAGCAAGTTTCTCATTGGGCAATTGTAAGTTGCCATTTAAAGGAGATTATTGTTTGTTGAATCTCTCATGAACGATCCAACTTCCCTCGTTAATATTCAGCTTCCTACCTCATCAATGTGCCGAACAAGCTTGATGTCAAGAATTCCCAAAGTGAAAGTCAGATTGTTGAATGCTCCCAAAACCTCTGTTTTGGACTCCAGGCATCAATATCTCAGAGCACTAGCCACACACAGCCCAAATCCATAGACGTTGGCATGCAATATGTGTCACTGTCCAAGACCCCTCAAAGCACATCTTCCATCCACTTCTGGTCGGCTTCTGCACTTCAATGTTGCACCTCAGACTGTGCCTGCAACTAGCATTGGTACACTGCAGCAAGGACACTTTGCACTCGGGTAAATGCACTCAACTCATGAACCAGAACATGCTGCATCTCCAGGCTGGTTTCTTACCATCACTGAGCTCAATCGCTCTGAACCTCTGGGTGCCCACTTCACCACCACCACCATGCATTCCCTTGCTTTTTTGCACTTTTCCCCTCAGCCTGAGATACCAGACTCATAGCTATGAGGTTTACTGCAGACACAAAACCAAGCATCTATTTATAGTTGTCAACAGGCTTCAGTCAAGTGAAGGGAGAATCGCCCACTCAGGGATCCTGTCACAGTAAGTCAAGGGAAGCCTCTGATACCCATCCAGGGTCTTGGAAATGGTCAATCAGATGCTTGGGATGGTCAGAGCCAGGATGCTGACCATGTAATGGATTGGATGAGGTTAGGATCTCTGAGGAGTACGACCTACTATCCTCACCATCTTTTTCATAGTCTCTCTAACATGGCTATCATTTCTAGTTATAATTATATGTATAATTGAGGTGAGATCAGCCATGATCATATCAACTGGCAGAGTAGGCTCGAGCAGCTAAATTGCTCTATTCCTGCTCTCAGTGCTTATATTCTTAGGTTCTAGTAAACAAATTAAGGAGTAAATAAATAATAAATAAATCTTGTGTAAGAACAGAATGTTTTCTCTTTAGACTATCAGGGTGTTTCCCCTGCCACAGTGGAGTAAAAAGGCAGGAAGTAAAGCAGATCCCTAGCTCAGCGTGAACAGTGAGAGCAAATCCACCAGAGATCTCATACAACATGGTGAGCAGCGGTCAGTGTTCATTTTATAATCTGGGGGTAGAAAGCTGGCTGGGTGCAGAGATGGGGATAACTCTTTCAGTCATGTAGCGAGATTTGAGATTTGTTTTGAGATTTTGCAAGCCAAGAGCAACCATTTTGTCATTATTCGCTGGGACGATTTGATTTAGGCAAGTACATGAAACACACAATATCAACACAGACATCATGTGACTCTTACGTGACAATGGTGATCACACTTCAAAGTACTTCATTGACTGTAAAGTAGCTTGGGACATTCTGAGGCTGTGAAAGGTATATAACTTCAATTCCCTCATTCTTTCTACGTGTTGTAGGAACTGCGAAGGTCCAGGCAGACAGCTCCAAAACAGTAAAAATAACAGACCCAAATAAAACGCTCTCAGGCCCATTCATTCAAAATTCATTTAGTTGTTACGAACAACTCATACCCTTCACCAATTATTTTCAGACACAACTAAAGCCATAGGTCTGACTTAGCAATTAATTAGTTTGTGGCAGAAATTTAAGAGACAACATTCACACCCTCTCAATTCTGAAAATGATTTTGAACCTCGATGACTCTGCTGTGAATCACATTATCTGTCCCATCAGGGAGTCCTGCAAACAAGCCTCACAACTTGGATTTGCCCTGGCAGGACACAGAGAGCTGAGAGTTATTAAGATCAGCCTAATCTCTTGATATCCTGTTGTGGTTTGAGAAGAGTATTTAATTGTTAAAATCATCTCAGATGTTGTTCTGCTTGAGTTAAACTTTGAAAGGAGACAGTGGGCCTGTCTTTTAGCCCATGCTTAACTCTGTAATGAATGAGTGCGCTGTTACACAGTCAGTGCGGGCAGGTCATGGAAATCCAGTGTGAATGTTGGCTTTCATGTGGGCTCCAAGTTGTATGAATCATCGAACTTGTGAGGCACTCATTAATTTTTAAAATGACTTCGGCTACTGCTTGAAAATAATCGGGGTTGGCCTTTAATCTGTGTTTAATTCTCACAATGATTGTCGGAGTCTAGAGTGGGAATCACTATAACAATTTAATTAGATTGTCTGGGACTTCTTTGGCTCTTCTATGACGTTATGGTGAACAGGCAAGAGTACAACCATGGAAGATTACCCCTCCCAATAAATATCACTCTTATCCCATTTATAAACCCTCTTGTATATATTAACCCCATATATATCTCCCCTACCCCATGTATCACCTCTACCACATATATATTAGACCCATTTTTTTTTACCCCATGTATCACCTCTACCACATATATATTAGACCCATATTTATCACTCTTGCCCCATGTATCACCTCTACCACATATACATTAGACCCATATATATCACTCTTGTTCCATGTATCACCCTCCTGCATATATATTAACCCCATACATATCACCCCTACCCCATGTATCACCCCTCTTGTGTATATATTAATCCCATTTATATCACTCTTGCCCCACGTATCACTCCTATCACATGTATATTAACTCCATATATATCACTGTTGCTCCTTGTATCATCTCTATCACATGTATATTAATCCCATTTATATCACTCTTGCCCCATGTATCACTCCTATCACGTGTATATTAACCCCATATATATCACTCTTGCTCCTTGTATCACCCCTATTTCATGTATATTAATCCCATATAGATCACTCTCGCCCCATGTATCATCCCTCCCGCATATATATTAGCTCCGTAGATATCACCCATGCCCCATGTATCGCCCCACCCGCTCTATGGGTTCCAGTCCAAGATGGCAGTGGAATAGGTCTCCTGTGCCACAGTTGTTTGGATCCAATCACTTTTCTTTCTTTTTCCTCCCCTCTCTTTCCTTTTCTTCATTGACCTACCTTGTCCTGAGCTTAGACGCCATCGACAGAAGTAAGAGCCCAGCGCATGGACCTTGAGGGGAGCCAGGGCGCAGCGTCCAGCAGATCCAGGGTGCAGATATCGGAGCAGAAAAATCCCTGGCTTATTTTTTCCGGAGCAAGAGCCTGCTACGCTGGCAGAGATAATGTTGGTGAGGAAGGCCCAGTGGCTAAAGATGGAGCCCAAGGACTGATGACTTTATTGTTATTTGGGTCCAGCACTAGCAACGGCAGAAGGGAATCATAGCAACATCGATGAGGTGGGCCCAGCAGCAACCAACATGAATGTGATGATGATTGGTCCAGTGCAGTTGCTGGGCAGACAAGCATCAAAGCCCAGCAGTAAAGATGGAGCCGGAGGATCGGCTGCTTCAATGTCAGGTGGGTCTGGTGTCGACAGCAGCGAGGCATTGGAGGAAGGATGGCAACACAGGCCATAATGGATGGTGATGAGCTGGCTCAGGACTGATGGACTGCCTTCAAGCTACATCTTCCCTTCTCTCCTTATTCTTAAATTAGTCAAAATAGCACAGCTTCATGGTGACAAATGAGATCTTCTCACTGGATTTTATTGTATTCTCACTGTAAAAATATACATGACAACAAAATCAAAATCAAGTATTAGTCCAGTATACGTCACTCCCACCCCATGTATCACACCCACCACCACATATTTATTAACTTCTTGGACTATGGCTGAAAATTCCCATGGAGTGCAGTGCATTGGGATTTTCGTGCTGCACCTTGTGCCACACATCCCAATATTTGAACTCTGAAAAATCTGAGCCATAAATACAGGAGGAAATAAGGAACAGAAAGTCACACTGGGTTAGATGCAGTTAGTGTGGGAGCTGGCACGTGTTGAGTATAAACTTTGATGTAAACCATTTAATGGCCTATTGGTGGATTATAACTTCAATGGAACTTTTCTCCAAGTTGCCTATAAGACCACATATTCATGATATTCCCTCCTTTTGATCCTCACTATGTTGACTTATTCCCACTGTATTAGTTATCTATTTCCCATTGCTTCAGTCTCACTGAGTATTTTTTACTCATTTTTCAGCTCCTATCAGCTGTATTTCTTATTTATTCTCTGTCAAGCTCTTATTTGATGGCTTTATAATCTTCTTTGCTTGTCCCTACACGTCAACTTTATTTCTCATCGCTTCCCATTCTTGTATATCAGGCAAAGTTTAGCCAGTAATCTTTCTTGCTTTAAAGCCCAGAATCGTGGCCTCAAGGCTCACTTCGGCAGCAGGAAGCTTGGAAGGGAAGGAAAAGTAAGGTCCGAATGCAGGCTGACAAACCAGTCACACAACTAATGTTTCTGCATTTGGGTGAAATGTTAAACTAACTGCTCCTCTGCCTGATTGAGCGAATGCAATACATCTTGCAGCATGATTTTAAAGCAGGGAAGTTATATGCTCAGCTGATGTCACAAAAACTGATTTTTTGGCCATTGCCACATGACCTTTTGTGGGAATTTACAATGAGCCAATTAGCTGCAGCATTTTCTACACTTTGAAAAGTACTTCTTTGGTTGTAAAGCATTTTGAGATATCTGGTAGTTTTGAAAAGTGCTGTATAAATGTACCTGTCTCTGTTTTGCAGTTTGGTTCTCATTGCTACTTACTTCAAGAAAGCTCCCACTCTCAAGACAGTCTCTCCTTTCCCATACAACTTACGATAACAGGCCTTATAGAGTCATAGAGTTGTCCAGCATGGAAATAGACCCTTCAATCCAACTTGTCCTTATTGGCCAGATATCCTAAATTAATTTAGTCCCATTTGCCAGTATTTGGCCTATATCCTCTAAGCCCTTCCTATTCATGTACCTATCCAGATGCCTTTTAAATGTTGAAATTATACCAGCCTCCGTTATCTCCTCTGATAGTGCCCTCTGCATGAAAAAGTTGCCCCTAAGGTCCCTTTTAAATCTTTCCCCTCTCATCTTAAAAGTATCCCTTTGGGTTTTGGGCTCCCCTACGCTGGGAAAAAGACCTCAGCAATTCACCCTATCCATGCCCCTCATGATTTTATAAACCTCTATAAGGTCAGCCCTCAGCCTCCTATGCTCCAGGGAAAATAGCCCCACCCTATTCAGCCTCTCCCTATAGCTCAACCCCTCCAAACTCGGCAACATCCTTGTAAATCTTTTCTGCACCCTTTCAAGTATCACAATATCTTTCACGTCTATAGCTATATGTTGAACAATAGGCCATTCCTGTCACAATGAAAAAGCAAGCCATTCATCTCTCTGTTGACAACTGCTAGATGAATCATTTTCCCCTTAATCATTTTATTTACACTGCATCTTGCAAATTGTGTTGCCTATATTTTGTTAATTTGGCTTTCAGGATATTTTCTTTGCCATTAGTCTGAGCCCTAAGATCTTGTTGATTGGAATGGGTTAAATATTTTAAAGCAGTGAAAAGCTGAGAATCAGTGCAATGTCCACAAAGCTGACGAACACAAGCCTGCTTCGGAATGTTACATGCGTCCTGGTGAGAAAGGAATAAATTATGAATTGCCGATGTATTCCAACACTCCCCAGCCTACATCACCAGCAAAGCTTACCAGATGATGAATGGTGCACTGCAGCAAAAAAGACGAGATATTACATTACTGCCCCAAGTGCAGTGAAACCCAGCTGTATCCTTCTGGCTGGGATGAAGGCAAAACACAGTATATAACATGAGGTATTTAACCCATAGAGAGTTTTTAGAGAGAACATCTGGTCAGCAGCTCCTTTTAGCATACCCTTAAACAGTGGAACCATGTAATATGGTTACTCTTGAGAAGTTCCAAATTAACCACAAAAACTGATTGATGGTCTATCAAAGACGTCAACAGATATCTCAAGTAACTTTTTCCTGTGGAGAGTGAGGAATGTGGAAAGAACTGACTGGGGTACACTAGCAATCAGTCTTAAACCACGTGACATTTCTAACTCACTTTAATGTCACAGAAAATCAATGAAAACTGGTCAAATTCAAATACAACCAAATTCTGAAGCACAAGGGAGGGTAATTGAACCCAGGGAGGCAATTCAGAAAACTACAAAATGACAAAGAGACCAGTAAACAACACAGCACTCTGGGTAAAGAAACTATTCGTGCCTAAACACACCATGAACACCATTGAAATAACAAAGGGTACTGTTGAAAATTAACTGAATGCATTCAATGGCCAACAATTTTAGAGCAGCAATCAACAAAACAAATATGATGGAATAAAACTCTTTAGCCAACACTGACAAGTAGAAGACAGGGGAAATCATTCTTAGACTATATTGGACTTTGTCTGACTATGTTTGGAACATTTCATCCAATTCCAGCCACCAAGATATGAAAGAGAAGCAATCACACTACAGAAACAAGGGAGGGAGGAGTTGCAAGGCTGAGCTCAAATTTTGGAGGAAAGGCTGAGCAAGTTGGGCTATTGGTTTCTCAGGAGGTGCGTGAGAGGTGACCTTCGGGGATTCAGTGAGGCCGCTTTAGAATATTGCATTCAATTCTGGTCTCCATGCTGTAGGAAAGATGTTGTTAAACTTGAAAGGGTGAATAAAGACTTACAAGGACGTTGGAGGGTTTGGAGCATTTGAGCTATAGGTTGAGATTGAATAGGTTAGGGATTTTTCCCCTGGAGTATTGGAGGCTGAGGGGTGACCTTACAGAAGGTTAGAAAATCCTGAGGGCTATAAATAGGGTTAATGGTAGGTGCATTTTCCCTAGGATGGGAGATTACAAGATTAGAGAGCACATTTTAAGATGAGAGGAGACAGATTTAAAAAGACATGAAGGGCAAACATTTTACACAGAGTGGTTCGCATGTGGAATGAACTTTCTGGGGAAGTGGTGGATGTGGGCGCAGTAACAATGCTTAAAAGACACTTGGATAAGTACATGATTAGGAAAAGTTTAGAGAGACATGGGCCAGAGCGGGCAGGTGGAACTGGTTTAGCTTTGGATTACGTTCAGCATGGACCTGTTGGACTGAAACGTCTGTTTTCATGCTACAGCACGAAGAAAGGAAGATTGTAGGGGAAGGATGCATCATCTCTGGCTATCTAAGAAATTTAAAAGTAATATCATACTGAAAAAAAGTGTATCATTCCATTCAGATGAGTGTCGGGACAAAGACAGAACAAAATATAAACAACACCAAAGATTAAAGAAAAGGTTAATAAGGAGGGAGAAATTAGAGTAAGAGAGAAAGCTAGTTAGAAATATAAAAGCAGATGGCAAGAGTTCTACATGTATTTAAACAAGGAAAGAGTAAGTAAAGTGAATGCTGATCCCCTAGAGAGAGAGTCTAGAGAATAATACCAGGAAATGATAGCTGATTCGAACAGACATTTTTGCACCTGTCTTCATTTTAGAGGACACAAAATATTTTCTGAAATAGTTGTGAATCATTACATGAAAGAGAGTAAGGAATATAAAATGATGACACTAACCAGGCTATGGGTGCTGAAAAAATTGTTAGATCTAATATCTCATGTGTCCACTGGCCCTAATGGACTCCATTTCAGTGTGTTAAATGTACCAGCCGCTGAGATAGTAAATGCATTGGTTGTAATTTTGAAAATGCTCCCCAAATTCTGGATTAGTCCCTGTAATTAAAAAAAAGGAGAGCGAAAGAAGTAATCTTCCAGATACTCAGTCGAAAGGCTAGAATCTATTATTATGGAGATTATAGTAGGGCACTTAGAAAATCTTAAAGCAATGAAGTTGATTCAAGATAGTTTGTAAAATGGAAATCATAAGTGGCATGTTTATTAGAGATTTTTGAGAAAGTAACAGCAATGTAGATAAAGGGGAACTAATAGATATACGCTATGTAGATTTCCGGAAGGCATATGATAAGGGCCAGCACGGTGACTCAGTGGTTAGCACTGCTACTTCACAGCACCAGGGATCCAGGTTCCATTCCACCCTCAGGTAACTGTCTGTACGGAGTTTGCACATTCTCCCTGTGTCTGTGTGGGTTTCCTCTGGTTGCTCTGGTTTCCTCCCACAGTCCAAAGAGATGCAGATTGGATGAATTAGCCATGCTAAATTGCCGATAATGTCTAGAGGTGTGCAGGCTAGTCGGATAAGACATGGGAAATGCATGGTTATACGGCAGTGGGGCAGGGTGTGTGGCTTGCTCTTCAGAGGGTCAGTGTGACTCAATGGACAAAATGGCCTGCTTCCACATTGCAGGATTTCTATGGCAAGGTCTGAGGATACTATGCAAAATAAAAGCTCTTGATGTAATCGATCCATCTGTCTGGATAAGTGCAACTCCAACACTTAATTGACACCTCATCTAACACCTTCAACATTCACTCCCTCTACATTTGATGCACAGTGACAGTTTTCTGCACCATCTATAAGATACACTAAATGACTCACATTCCAAATTAATGATCTTTACTGTCTTGAAGGGTAGGAACATTAGATATACAGGAATACCATCACCTGCAAAGTTACATCCAAGCTACGCATCATCCTGACTTGGAACTATATCACAACTATATCAAGGGGCTTAGTGGTTTTATCACTGGACTGTTAATCTAGAGACCCAGATAATGTTCTGGGGACCAGGGCTCGAATCCTGCCCCAGCAGATGAAGGAATTGAATTTAATGAAATATCTGGAATTAAGAATCTAACAATGACTATGAACCCTAATGTCCTTTAGGGAAGGAAACTGCCATCCTTACCTGGTCTGGCCTACATGTGACTCCAGACCCACAACAATGTGGTTGACTCTGAACTGTCCTCTGGGCAATTAGGGGTGGGCAATAAATGCCGCCTGGTCAATGACAGCCTCATCCTGTGAATGAATAAAGAAAAAGAATATCCTTCATGGTTACGAGGTCAAAGTCTTGGAACTCCCTCCCTAATAGCATTATGGATCAACCTACAACATGTGGACTGTAGCAGTTCAAGAAGGTAATTCACCAACACCTTCTTAAGCAGTTAGGGATTAGCAAAACGTGCTGGCCCAGCCAACAATGCCCAACATCTGTGAATGAATAAAAAAGGAAGAGGTAAAAGATGATGACATTAAGGATAGAGGGTTACTTGACTAATAGAAAGCAGAGGGCGGATGTAAATGGATCTTAACTGTTTATAGTCCACATAAATCAATCGAATGGAGAGACTGAATGTACGGTTGCTAGATTTGCTGATTATGTAAAGACAGGTAGGAAAGTAAGTTGCAAAGAGGGCATAGAAATTTGCAAGGGGATTATGGATAGGTGAAATGAGTAGGCAAAAAATTGGCAGATGGAATACGATATGGGAAAATGTGAACTTTAGTAGAAAAAATAGAAAATCAGAATATGATTTAAATGAGGAGAGATTGAAGACCTCTGAAAAACCAATAGATACGGGTGAGGTGGTACTTGAATCACAAAATGTTAGCGTGCAAGTACAGCATATGATGAGGAAGACAAATAGAATATTATTGCTCATCACAAGGGGATTGGAATGTAAAAGTGAGGAAGTTTTGTCACAGAGTGTAGAACTTTGGTGGGGCCATATCTGGAGTACTGTGTACAATTTGGTCTCTTTACTTAAGAAAGAATGTGAATGCATTAGGAGCAATTCAAGAGAAATTTCAACTGATTGATTACTGGGAAGGGGGTGGTGCCTAACCTAGAAGGAAAGTTTGAATAAGCTGGGTCTGTATCCATTGGAATTTAGGAATGGGAGGCAACAGCACCAAAACATATGAGATTCTGAATAGACTTGTCAGAATGAATGCTGAAAGCAATTTTTGCCTTATTGGAGAGATTAGAAAGAGGGAAAATATTCAGAAGTAAGGGGCCTCACATTTAACATGGAGATGAGGATTTTGTTTTCCGGTCAGTGGGTTGTAAGCCTTTGAAACTCTGTTCTACATAGAGCAGTAAAAGTGGAGCCATTGTATATTTTTAATGTAGTGGTAATTCAGTTCTTGGTTTACAAGGGAGTCAAAGATTACTGGGGCTAGGCAGAAATGTGATATCGAAATCACAATCAGATTAGCCACGAACTAGTTAAATGGTGAAGATTGAGGGCAAGATCCAGCAAATCCGCTGGGAAGACAGATGCACCAACACTAGCATCGAGGCACTGGCCACCCCGATTGGTTACATTGGCCTGGGCACATCATCTCACATGACCGACATCATACTCCCCAGGCAGGTGCTCTACTCCCAGCTCTGAAACAGCTGACAAAGTGTGGCATTCCCACAGACACCTGGGAATCACTGGCCCAAAACCATCCACTAAACGAGGGGAGAGGCCATTCTAGACTTGGTGCTCGGAAACAAGCTGGGGCAGGTATCAGATCTTGTGGCGGGAGAGCATTTTGGTGATAGTGAACAAAACTGCCTCACATTCTACATAGCTATGGAGAAGGAGAGGATTAGGCAAAATGGGAGGATATTTAATTGGGGAAGAGGAAACTATGACGCGATTAGACATGAGTTGGGAAGCGTGGACTGGGAGCAATTGTTCCATGGTAAGGGAACTATAGACATGTGGAGACTGTTTAAGGAACAGTTGTTGCGAGTGATGAATAAATATGTCCCTCTGAGACAGGCAAGAAGGGGTAAGATAAAGGAACCTTGGATGACAAGAGCGGTGGAGCTTCTCGTGAAAAGGAAGAAGGTAGCTTACATAAGGTGGAGGAAGCTAGGGTCAAGCTCAGCTCTAGAGGATTACACGCAGGCAAGGAAGGAGCTCAAAAATGGTCTGAGGAGAGCCAGGAAGGGGCACGAGAAAGGCTTGGCAGAAGGAATCAGGGAAAACACAAAGGCATTTTACACTTATGTAAGGAATAAGAGAATGGTCAAAGAAAGAGTAGGGCTGATCAGGGATAGCATAGGGAACTTGTGTGTGGAGCCTGAGGAGGTAGGGGAAGCCCTAAATGAGTTTTTTTGCTTCTGTCTTTACGAAAGAAACGAACTTTGTAGTGAATGAAACCTTTGAAGAGCAGGTGTGCATGCTGGAATGGATAGAGATAGAGGAAGCTGATGTGCTGAAAATTTTGTCAAACATTAAGATTGACAAGTCGCCAGGTCCGGACCAGATTTGTCCTCGGCTGCTTTGGGAAGCGAGAAATGCAATTGCTTCGCCACTTACGAAGATCTTTGCATCCTCGCTCTCCACTGGAGTCGTACCTGAGGACCGGAGAGAGGCAAATGTAACTCCTCTCTTCAAGAAAGGAAATAGGGAAATCCCCGGCAATTACAGACCAGTAAGTCTCACGTCTGTCGTCTGCAAGGTGTTAGAAAGGATTCTGAGGGATAGGATTTATGACCACCTGGAAGACGATGGCTTGATCAAATACAGTCAACACAGCTTTGTGAGGGGTAGGTCATGCCTCACAAACCTTATCGAGTTCTTTGAGGATGTGACTAGAAAAGTTGATGAGGGTCGAGCTGTGGATGTGGTGTATATGGACTTCAGCAAGGTATTTGATAAGGTTCCCCATGGTAGGCTCATTCAGAAGGTCAGGAGGAATGGGATACAGGGGAATTTAGCTGCCTGGATACAGAATTGGCTGGCCAACAGAAGGCAGCGAGTGGTAGTAGAAGGAAAATATTCTGCCTGGAAGTCAGTGGTGAGTGATGTTCCACAGGGCTCTGTCCTTGGGCCTCTACTGTTTGTAATTTTTATTAATGACTTGGATGAGGGGATTGAAGGATGGGTCAGCAAGTTTGCAGACGACACAAAGGTCGGAGGTGTCGTTGACAGTGTAGAGGGCTGTTGTAGGCTGCAGCGGGACATTGACAGGATGCAGAGATGGGCTGAGAGGTGGCAGATGGAGTTCAACCTGGATAAATGCGAGGTGATGCATTTTGGAAGGTCGAATTTGAAAGCTGAGTACAGGATTAAGGATAGGATTCTTGGCAGCGTGAAGGAACAGAGGGATCTTGGTGTGCAGATACATAGATCCCTTAAAATGGCCACCCAAGTGGACAGGGTTGTTAAGAAAGCATATGGTGTTTTGGCTTTCTTTAACAGGGGGATTGAGTTTAAGAGTCGTGAGATCTTGTTGCAGCTCTATAAAACTTTGGTTGGACTGCACTTGGAATACTGCGTCCAGTTCTGGTCGCCCTATTATAGGAAAGATGTGGATGCTTTGGAGAGGGTTCAGAGGAGGTTTACCAGGATGCTGCCTGGACTGGAGGGCTTATCTTATGAAGAGAGGTTGACTGAGCTCAGTCTCTTTTCATTGGAGAAAAGGAGGAAGAGAGGGGACCTAATTGAGGTGTACAAGATAATGAGAGGCATAGATAGAGTTGATAGCCAGAGACTATTTCCCGGGGCAGAAATGGCTAACATGAGGGGTCATAGTTTTAAGCTGGTTGAAGGAAAGTATAGAGGGGATGTCAGAGGCGGGTTCTTTACACAGAGAGTTGTGAGAGCATGGAATGCGTTGCCAGCAGCAGTTGTGGAAGCAAGGTCATTGGGAACATTTAAGAGACTGCTGGACACGCATATGGTCACAGAAATTTGAGGGTGCATACATGAGGATCAATGGTTGGCACAACATTGTGGGCTGAAGGGCCTGTTCTGTGCTGTACTGTTCTATGTTCTATGTTCTAAAGTGGGGGAGGGGTATTGAGAAAGGCATTGAACACGTTGAAGTCCTGTCATCGGGAAAATGTAGAAGCCAGGTGAAAAGAATACAAGGAGTGTGCTGCCACACCAACGCCCCACCCACCCCTTCCCATGAGCACCCTCTGTCCCACGTGTAACAGAGCCTTCGGAAGCTGCATTGGTCTGTACAGCCACCTGAGAGTGGAAGACTGTCATTCTCGTCTGCAAGGGGCCACCAAAGATGCTAGTGATGAAAGGGTGGAGCAAATTAGAGAAACTGAATGGCCTACTCCTGTTCCTAATTTGAATATTCTTATGTACATTCATATGCAATGAAATAGTTTCATCAACAAGCAAAGAGAAGCATAATAAGCTTCATAGTCTCCATCTCTCCTGAGATTCAATGAGTAGTTTCATTCGAAAAATTTCTAACATTTCAGGTTTATCATTTAATTCGATGCCATCCACAACCTGGACTGTGTTACCACCTATAGACACACATCACTGTAACATTGCTGAAAGCAGAAAAATTAATTCTTCATTGATGATATTCCTCAGTTGTTACTAAACTGTCCAACACACATTTTAAAACCTAGTCGCACATAGCAATTTATAGTAAAGGCAGACTATACCTAAGGCTTACATGCTGGGTCAGCTTTTCTGCTGCTGTCGATCACCTTAATTAGTTCATTGAGGTAGCATAACAAGCAATCAGAAAGAACTCTGACAAGTTCATGTGTTTCACATGATTATTTTGGGAACTCTTCAGGGATACAGAGAAATTTTGAATCAAATTGTCACAAATTTGACACAGCCTGATTCCTGGCCCAGAAACCCTGCTTTGGTAATTAGTAGTTTATTCAGTATTTCGTCATCTTCATGCAAGGCACAACTGACAAGCTTGTTGAAGAGAAAGAGTTTCATACCGAAGAAACACATTGGGCAGTGTTTTAAGAGATAATGAGAACTGCAGATGCTGGAGAATCTGAGATAACAAAGTGTGGAGCTGGATGAACACAGCAGGCCAAGCAACATCTTAGGAGCACAAAAGCTGACGTTTAGGGCCTAGACACTTCATCAGAAAATGGGGATTGGGAGAGGATTCTGAAATAAATAGGGAGAGGGGGGAGGTGGACCGAAGATAGATAGAGGAGAAGATAGGTGGGGATGTAGGGAGGGGATAGGTCAGTCCGGGGAGGACGGATAGGTCAAGGGGACGGGATGAGGTTAGTAGGCAGGAAATGGAGATGCAGCTTGAGGTGGGAGGAGGGGATAGGTGAGAGGAAGAACAGGTTAGGGAGGCAGGGATGAGCTGGGCTGGTTTTGGGATGCAGTGGGGAGGGGAGATTTTGAAGCTTGTGAAATCCACATCGATACCATTGGGCTACAGGGGTCCCAAACGGAATATGAGTTGCTGTTCCTGCAACCTACGGGTGGCATCAATATGGCACTGCAGGAGGACCAGATCGACATGTCGTCTAAGGAATGGGAAGGTGAGTTGAAATGGTTCGCGACTGGGAGGTGCAGTTGTTTATTGCGAACTGAGCAAAGGTGTTCTGCAAAGCGGTCCCCAAGCCTCCGCTTGGTTTCCCCAATGTAGAGGAAGCCACAATGGGTACAGTGAATACAATATACCACATTGGCAGATGTGCAGGTGAACATCTGCTTGATGTGGAAAGTCATCTTGGGGCCTGGGATGGGGCTGTGGGAGGAAGTGTGGGGGCAAGTGTAGCACTTCCTGCGGTTGCAGAGGTAAGTGCCGGGTGTGGTGGGGTTGGAGGGGAGTGTGGAGCAGACAAGGGAGTCCCGGAGAGAGTGGTCTCTACGGAAGGCAGACAAGGGTGGGGTTGGATTGTAGATGTCGGAAGTGTTGGAGGATGATGCGTTGTATCCGGAGGTTGATGGGGTGGTATGTGAGGACTAGGGGGATTCTCTTTTGGTGGTTATTGCAGCGGCGGGGTGTGAGGGATGAGTTGCGGGAAATGCGGGAGACATGGTCGAGGGCGTACTTGACCACTGCCAGGGGGGGAAACGTTGCGGTCCTTGAAGAACACAGACATCTGGGATGTACGGGAGTGGAATGCCTCATCCTGGGAGCAGATGTGGCGGAGGTGAAGGATTTGGGAATAGGGGATGGAATTTTTGCAGGAAGGTGGGTGGGAGGAGGTGTATTCCAGGTAGCTGTGGGAGTCGCTGGGCTTGAAATGGACATCGGTTTCTAGGTGTTGGCCTGAGATGGAGACAGAGAGGTCCAGGAAGGTGAGGGATGTGTTGGAGATGGTCCAGGTGAACTTAAGGTTGGGGTGGAAGGTTTTGCTGAAGTGGATTGGTTCTTCTGTTATTCATAGAAGCTCAGCCCAGACTTCTGAGCTTCCTCTCAGCAATATTCATTAACAATCAGACATGATGATAAAACACTGGAGCTCCATGCTCTGCATTGCCTTAGGGATAGCCTTCTAACAAAGTCCTTACCATAAGACTGATGAAGCCAAAGTTATATTGTACCACAACTCAGAGATTTATCTACACAGTCATTAAATCCCTATCTTTCCTGGCAGACATCTGCGATTAGTGCTTTGGGATAGATGTATAATTTTGATCATATGTTCTGGGTGTAAATGTGACCCTCTTATTCAACCAATAGTAATTATAGAATTCTGTATCAGTCACAGTCTCAGATCTGATAGCTCTGTCTCTGATAATACTGAGACTAGAGCTCCCTTTCAAATATCCTCATCAGGACAGGTTGATTTGTATGACTGGGTTTCCTGAGGCTGGGGAACAGAGACCACAAGACCACACAATGTAGGAGTGGAAGCAGACCATTCAGCCCATCGAGTCTGCTGAACCATTCAATGAGATCATGGCTGATCTGACAATCTTCGACTGCACTTTCCTGTCTTTTCCATATAACCCTTGCTTCCCTAACTGATTAAAAATCTGATTAAACAGCCCAGCCTCAACAGCACTCAGCAATAAGTAAATCCACAGATTCATAACCCTCTACGAGAAGAAAGTCCTCTTCATCTCCATCCAAACTGGGTGACCCCTTATTCTGAGATTATGTCCTATGGTCCTAGATTTATCCACAAGGGGAACCAACCTCTGGTCATCTAACCCTGTCAAGTCTCCTGAGCAGCAGAGCATTCTGTGGAGTTTTAAACACAGCTGCGGATTTCCATTCAGGAGGCAGCAGGTATGGGAAGTCAGAGATAGTAGGAACTGCCAATGCTGGAGTCAGAGATAATGCAGTGTGGAGCTAGATGAGCACAGCAGGCCAGGCAGCATGAAAGGAGTAGGAAAGCTGATTTTTCGGGTCAGGACCCTTCTTCAGAAAAATGCATGCACGGGAAGTCAATGTCCTGGTCATTGTTGGCACAATACTGTTATGTTCGTGCTAAAGTTTACATTTCACTCATCTGTCCCTTGTCCAAACCTGTCCAGATGAATTGACAGTAGTTCATTTGTATCTGACAGAACAACGCTGACTTCACTTCAACAACAACGTAATTCATTGGCTGTAAAGCACATTGAAAATTCCTGCAAAGGTGACATTTGAAAATGTGCGCGTTCTTTTCTTCCAGGAAAGGATTTACCTGTTTGGCTGCCAGCTGCATCCCAAATAAAAAGAATATCACTATTGATGCCTTTCACTACTCGACTTCAGGTTAAAATAAAAAGTCAGCATAAACAATGTGTCAAGATGACAGATACCTATTAATTATAATTCCCGAGTTTGTGTTTTGTGAGCAAGTTATCCGTCCAGCGCAAAGGCTCCTTGTCTACAGAACAAGTAAACAGCTTTTCGAGCCCATACACAGTGCATGACTGAAGACTCTGAGATGTCAAAGGACAGTTTTCAAACTTCACGCTGACAGAAATGGTGCAAAGGACTGAACAGCCAACTCCTCTTCTTCTGATGGTCTCATACGAGGCATCAGGAACTGCTGCATTGCAAGAGTCTCATAGATAATGTCAGAAATCCAATCATTTCTCCTGAGGCCAAAATAATGGCAGGTGCCAGTAACTGAAATAATGCCAACAGCTTCTCACTAACTATGAGTTAGATCAGCTTTAACAAGTTTGGCAAGAGAGAGACTGAGGCGCAGTCATTTGAATTGGAACTTGATCCGTTTTATTTTATTTACAAGATGGTGAATCAGGGAGCAGCTAATTTTATGATTATGTTTTGATAACCTGGCCCCCAATGTAATGAGCCAGTCATTTTACCCCAGGATTTAGCTCTACTTAGTCATGTGCCTGATTGATTAGAATAGACATCAACAGGGCCGCTCATGCCCCATCTCAGATGTGAGGCATCTTTCAGTCAACATAGAGTTTGACAATAATACAAAAACAAAACAATGGAAATCTGAACTAAAAACAGAAAATGCTGCAAACTCTTGGCAGGTCTGGCTGATTTGATCCGAAACAATCGTTCATCTACAATGTTTCCTCTGTTTCTCTCCCCAGAAATGTTCCCAGAGCCTGTTTGACAGCATTAGTGTTCACGTTAAAATTTATTTTTTTTTGGAAATCAGGTAGTCTAGTTGGTTGGATGACAGATCTTCCATACGCTATGATAAGTGTCTGCGCACTTTATACCCAGCCTTCATCATTTACCAGGGCACAATACTGATGAATTCAGTGGCAATTAGATTCATAGAGTCACAGGGGTGTACAGCATGGAAACAGACCCTTCAGTCCAACTCGTCCATGCCGAACAGATATCCTAAATTAATCTCATTCCATTTGCCAGCATTTGGGCCATGTCTCATTTTCCTATTCATGTACCCAACCAGATGCCTTTTAAATGCTGTAATTTTACCAGCCTCCAGCACTTACTGTAGCAGCTCATTCCATACAGGCACCACCCTCTGAGTGAGAAAGTTGCCCCTTAGGTCTCTTTTAAATCTTTCCCCTCTGCCCCCTGGTTTTGGACTCCCCTAGCCTGGGGAAAAGCCCTTGTCTATTTACCCTATCCATGCCCTTAAGGTTTTATTTACTTCTGTAAGGTCACCCCATCAGCCTCTGATGTCAGTGAATTGTTTCACTAAATTACGTTGTGAATTGAAATGTAACTGTGTGGATGATATCCAAAATTCATTGGTCAAATAAAAAATGGATTTGCTTTTGACTGTCGATGAGGCAACAATAGCAACTTCTTACATGACACCCAGAGACTACGCCAAAATACTGGGCTCTTGTGCAGTGGCAATGTCCCTACCTCTGGGCTAGCAGGTTCAGGGTCAAGTTCTAGCTTTGCATCATAACATGCCCATGATTAAAAATAGAGCCACATATTATATGGGAAGTTCTTGTTCAGAACACAGGAAAAGGAGCGTGGAATTAACAATGTATTTCATTGGGGGGGTCTCAAAAATTGACTGTTGAGCATGCATTTGGCAAAAGAAATTCTTCCTTAGTAAAATAACTTGCTGTGCATGGTGGATGTAGCATCTGTGACTATTTATTCACTGTGGGCTCATTTTGGAGTCAAAAATGAATGTACCATACCAGTACATTTATCCGTTTTTAATTTGCTGGGAATTTTGATTCCACTTTGTAGCATTGCAAAGCTCATCATCCCTGCCTCAGACAAATATATTGCATTTGTTTGTACAAACTTCAGCAAAGATCACCCTGTTCCAAAATCCTAACTGTCACATGTACATCTTTCATCTTCTTTTGTGATCAGTACCAGCTAATTCAATCATTTCAGCTTATTTCTGTTTGCTGGTTGAGAAACATCAAACTGTTCAGTTAACCTTCATCCTAGATCAATCAGTTTCTGACAAACCCCTGCCTGCGAATACTGAGGGCTGATTTCATTGGGAGGGCTCCAGCTCTTCAGCCATTTTCCTATGGTTGCTACAGGCTTTTCAAGGGAGAATCCTCTGTCAAATTTATTCCCATGAAGTTGCTGCTCAGTTTCTTCTTTGTCGTGGATAACAAAGTGTGGAGCTGGATGAATACAGCAGGTCAAGCAGCATCTTAGGAGCACAAAAGCTGATGTTTCGGGCCTAGACCCTTCATCAGAAAAGCCAGGAAGCCAAGATTACTTTGGAGATTGTACGAATTTTTTAAAAAATCTCCAGGAGAGTAAAATCATCGACACATTTGAAAAACATAGTCTCAATGGCTGAATGGTCTCCTTCTGTGCTGGAATTCTTCTATAGGACAGATATTTTCCCTTGAGGTAGGAATCCTAACAGGCCTGACCTGGGAATGTCGGGTGCTGTAGGCTTTCTGGTTCAAATGCAATGGACTGAATGGCCCCTTTCTGTGGTGCACCTTTGAAATTGTACTAAAAACATTCTGATGCTGGTAATGTCTTCTAAACATAGCTGTTAAAAAAATTCCTAACTCCATGACAATTTCTCCCCATTATTCACAAAGTCAGGTATCTGATATCATTCACACAATGTTCAGAAAGCTACTTGCCCCGGATGAAAATCTCAAATTCTGTTCAATTCAATATTGAGATCGACCTCAATATCAAAGACATGACAGCAAGTTGAAATTTGTTGTAAAAATGAATCTGGTTCTCTAACATCCTTCAAGGAATGAAATCTGCCATCCTCACTTGGCCTTACCTGGAATCATGCTGCGCTTCACTTCTTACAATTGCTCCACATTGGCACAGTGGCTCAGTGGGCAGCACGGTGGCACAGTCATTAGGACTGCTGCCTCACAGCACCAGGGACCGAGGTTCAGTTCTATCCTCAGGTGACTGTTTGGAGTTTGTGCATTCTCCCGGTACCTGTATGGGTTTCCTCTGGCTGCTCTGATTTCCTCCCACTGTCCAAAGATGGGCAGGTTCAGTGGATTGGCCATGCTAAATTGTCCACAGTGTCCAGGAATGTGCAGGCTAGGTGGGTTAGCCATGGGAAATGCAGGGTTGCAGGGATAGAGGATGATGGGTCTGGGCGGGATGTTCTTCAGAGGGTCCAATGGGCTGAAAGGCCTGCTTCAACACTGTGGGGATTGTATGACTGGGCTGGGAAAATCCTGTCTTAACAGTTCGATTCCCTTTGTTGTAGGTTATTTAATAATTTTTAGTAATTTAATGTTTAGAAGACATTACCAGCATCAGAATGTTTTTAGTACAATTTCAAAAGTGCACCACAGAAACGGGTTGGGGTGGACAACCTGGATGGTGCCACTGGATGCACATTGCCATTGGATTGAAGCTTCAGACTGATAGATGTTCAACCAAAGTGGGTGATCCCCTACTGAATCGCTCCTACACAACAAACTTACATGGTTTGCATACTCAATCACTCACTGACATGTTCACTTGGAAATGCAAACTATGCCAAGTGATGAACACATCCATTTATGGATTTAAACAGTGCTTATTGATTAGTTGGAAGTAACTAGACAATCTATGGGTTGAACCTGGCAAAATATTTGTATTTTGCATCACACCTGTAGCACCAAAAAACATTTTCCACAATACTCCACAGAAATGTAAAGAGAAGTGGAACAAGCCAAATATTGACTGAGCATTCCTTCAGGCAATTTCTAATAAGTGAATGCCTGCGCTGGTGATTCTCCCCATGGTTAACATGTTACACATTCCAACTAAAATCACTGGCTCAGAAAAGCCACATTAACCGATAAAGGGGATAATAAGGTGTGGAGCTGGATGAACACAGCAGGCCAAGCAGCATCAGAGGAGCAGGAAGGCTGACGTTTTGGGCCATCTTCAGAAATGGGGGAGGGGGAAGGGGGTTCTGAAATAAATAGGGAGAGAAGAGAAGGTGGATATAGGAGAATGTAGGTGGAGGGGAGACGTACAGGTCAAAGAGGTGGGGTTAGAGCCAGTAAAGGTGAGTGGAGGTGGGGAGTTAGAGAAGGAATAGGTCAATCCGGGGGGGGGATGACGTTAGTAGCTAGGAGATGGGGGTGAGGCTTGAGCTGGGAGGAGGGGGTAGGTGGAAGAAGGACAGGTTAGGGAGGCAGGGACGAACTGGGCGGGTTCTGGGCTGGCCGGTGGGGGGGAGGGGAAATTTTGAAGTTTGTGAAGTCCACATTGATACAATTGGGCTGCATGGTTCCCAAGCGGAATATGAGTTGCTGTTCCTCCAACCTTCAGGTGGCATCATTGTGGCACTGCAGGGGGCCCAGGATGGACATGTTGTCTAAGGAATGGGAGGGGGAGTTGAAATGGTTCGCGACTAGGAGGTGCAGCTGTTTAGTGCAAACCGAGCGTAGGTGTTCTGCAAAGCGGTCCCCAAGCCAAGGACTCGGATTAAAGCACACGCAGGCCTTCTCCTATGACAGACAAGCCTGTCAACTGTGCCTATGTTTGTAGAGCTCAGAGAAGTGGCTGGTCCTCTTCCTGAAAACATGCCAGCAAATGCAATTGCCTAAAGACATATAGAATTCGTGTAACTGTCAGTTATTACTGAAATTGCACTGATCTTTTTAAAGGAACAAAAAGCCATAGATTTTATGGAATAACTGTGTACAAAGAACCTCTCATTACTTTGTGACGTAGCCTCCTGAAAGTTCAATCTGTACTTTGCAGATAATACTCTTGGTTGAATGGTATTGTTCTCGTACTTTTGTTGTAAATTTTCTGGCTTCAGCCTGATGTTTTTGAGTGGCATTTGTCAAAGTTCAAAATTTCGGTTTGTATTTTATACATTTAGAGTGATAATTGAACCCGATCATAACAATAACCCTGGCTCACAAAGCGAATATCTTTGTAGATGTTTTGTTCACATGTGTCTGTCAAAGTTGATAGCCGTGCAATTGAACAGTGCAGAATTATCTTCATTCATAAGGCTATGGGTGAGATTGACAATAGTCAACATCCTGCTCTCTCAAAATAATCTTTAAAATTCCAGAGATAGTAGGAACTGCCAATGCTGGAGGATCTGAGATAGCAAAGTGTAGAGCTGGATGAACACAGCAGGCCGAGCAGCATCAGAGGAGCAGGGAGGCTGATGTTTCAGGCCTAGGGCGTGCTTCAGAAAATTTCTGAAGAAGGGTCTAGGCCCGAAACGTCAGCCTTCTTGCTCCTCTGATACTGCTTGGCCTGCTGTGTTCATCCAGCACTACACTTTGTTATCTTTAAAATTCCATTCTTCTTTGTCTTCATTTAAACAGGTCAACTCCACTGTGAAATTGACAGTGAGAGGGCACAGATTTAAAATAATAGTAAAAATGATGTGATGTGAGGACATTTGTTTTCCAGGCAGGATGCCGTTAGCTCCTGGACTGCGGTACCTGAGGGTCTGGTGGAGGTAAATTTAATTCAGACATTCACAAAGGAATTAGACTGTTTATTTTCAAATTACAATGTGTGGGTTACTGGGAGGATGGCACTAAGTGAGATACCTTTTTCAGAATGCCAGCATAAACATGTTGAGTAGAATGGTCTCCTTTTGCACTTTAGGAATTCTGTGCTCTGTGATTCTTTGGTTAATGCAAGTGTGTTTGGCAGGTGTATTCAAACATTACAGAATGTAATTTTAACCCTACGGTCTCCTACCTGGACAAGGTGTAAAATGCTATGCATTAACCATCAGATCCTTCTCAGGAACTTGTCACACTTTCTAAATGATAACTTCAACCTTCTCAATAAAACCCAAATGCTGGATATCAGAAACAAACAACAGAAATTGCTGGAAAAGCTGAGCAAGTCTGGCAGCATCTGTAGAGAGAAATCAGAGTGAATGTTTCGGGTCTCAAGCAACCCTTCCTCAGAACTCAAGGGTCTACACTCTACAGTTGCTGCCAGACCTACTGGGCTTTTCCACCAATTCCTGTTTTGTCCCTACTTTCTCACCTAGTTTGCTTGGGGGCACCTTTCTGTTGTAAAAGGGGAAGAGTGCAGTTCAAAGGTCTTGATTTTCATTGTGGTGTGCTGAACTTTAAGGGAGTAACAGTACACATTATAAGGATTGTGCATATTTTACTTGGAAATATAAATCAGAAAATGGCAGTTTAGATTTTGAGTTCTTTCCTTTTATAACTTGAAGAAAATGCTGAATGGGTTTTCTTCTGTTGAAACGGAATTTGATAGTTCTGTGAGATTTGATAGATTTTGTGAGATGGTTATGTAAATAATCATAGAAAAAGCTTTCAAGCTGCCAAGAAAGAAACATTTAAGTTACTCCTTAAAAGGAACTCTCTTGGTTATTTGACTACTGGGATAGATCTTATTTTATTTTGTCATTTTACAAAATCTTCCAAATTGTGTTTTCTGTAAATCACTTGGTTTTTGGTATTTTATCTTCACTTCTTTTGTGAAGTAAACTTCTGTTTCATTTGTAAATCAGAATCTGAAGCATCACACGCTTATGTTTTAGTAAAAGACTGCTACAAATATTAAAAAAATTCATTTATCAATTCAGATTTCAGTCTAGGATATGACTTGTCTAATGGTAACATCACATTATCAACAATGGAAATCCTTCCAGCGTATGTTGACAGTATTCATAAGAACAGGAGAGATTCCTGTTCAACAGTGTAAAGGAAACAGAATTGTAGCCTCTGCTATCACAATGCATAGTTCCAGTCTACGACATTCATGTAAAGCTGCATATTGCCAGGTCAGCTCAGATTCCTTGGTGGAGCCACTTGGTTCCATTGACTGGACAACTAGTGGGGTCATGATTGGAGCCAACAGCATGGTGTTTGATACCTGTTCAAGCTGAGCTGGACTTAGGACCAGGCTTCTCACTCTATACCTGATGGAAGCCACAGTGCTGTGGATTTGACCTGTCGTTGGGCCAAGAACTGAAGTAGACACTTCATGGGCTGTTGAAAATGCTAAAATAGATGGATCCCAATGTTTCCCCAGTCATTCAGTAGGATGAGCAGTTTCACATCTGATCGACAGTTGAAACCAAGCCTGATATTTTGCACTTTCAAATATGAAATTTAATTTAGTTCCTCTTCACTACATACCATCAGAGGTAAGTATCTCATCTCTTAATCAGAAGGTCAGAGGTTGAGCTACTACTCCAAGAATACTTAGTATGAGACAGTTATTAAACAGTAGCAGCTTAATCTGTAATTATTATATTTCCAATTTTAGTTTCTATCTATTTTGTCACTGGTTACATGACATCATTTAAAGATCGAATATTAAAGAGTCCAGGATAATGTTTTTTGCCTTAAAACAACACTATTAAACACAAATTGTCTGGTCACTTATCACATTGCTGTGTTTGGTGTCCTACTGTGCCTAAATTAATTGCTGCATTTGTTTCATTACTATAGTGACTACACTTCATGTAGACACCAAAGCGCTGATAGGACTAATTGCACAATGTAGCACCAAGAGCTGAATTATGTGACATGGCAAGGTCAGCTCATTTTATCAATGATCACTCGTTCATGTGCTGAGAGCGAGACATCTGTCGCTCAGTGTTAAATCAGAGCGGCAGGAGATGTTTACAGGATCACTGCCAGCATTCAGGGAAAAGGAAGAGGCAGGCGGGAGCAGGAGCACTCCTTTAGACAGTAAGCTTCCTGCTCCAGCAGTTTCCTGCCCAGAGGAGCAACAAAAGAGGTGGCTTTCTTCCTTGGAACTGAGGGATACCCTCCAGCAGACACACATGAGTAATGCTAGGCTAGAAACAGCACATCTACATCACCTCCTACATGCAAAGATCACAAGGCCAGATGCAAAAGAAGTTTTCTGAACTCAGGAGTTTGTCTAACTTTGTAAACGGCCTTGATTGCCAGCAAGTGTTCACTCATTATCGAAACAGTTTGTTATTTATGATCACTGACACTGCTTCACTCAGCTCAGGGCTGTCTTTGAGAGGAACGAGACCTGGAGGATTGGCAGCATTGTGGCTTAACTTGAACTGGCATTCCTTTGAGAGTGCCACATCCCTGGAGGGTCAGTTTGGGAAATTTGTCCAATTTATTTAGAGTCATAAAGTTATACAGCATGGAAACAGACCCTTTGGTCCAACTCATCCATGCCAACCAGACATCCTAAACTGATCTAGTCCCATTTGCCAGCATTTGGCCCATTTCTTCCCTTTCGTCATTAAAGTTGAAATCAGTTTAAAACTGTTCCACAATAGGATTTCTCTATTCATGGGATGTGGTTGCCAGTAGCAAGACCAGCAGTCATTGCCCATCACTAATTGCCTTGAGAAGGTGACGGTGAGAAACCTTGTGAAAGATTACAGTTCATTTGTCAATGACACACCCACAATGCTGCTAGATCGGCAACTCCAGGATTTTTGACTCAGTAACCGTGCACACAAACAGCAATATAGTTCCAAGTCAGGATGGTATGTGGCTTGGTGAGATGTCCTCAAGCATGTGCTGCCGTTGATCTCATCACAAGCTGGATGTTGTCAATTTGAATCATAGAAAATAGGAGCAGGTGTAGGCCAGTCTGCCCTTCAAGCCTACTCTTCCATTCAGTACGATCACAGCCAATCACCCAATTCAGTCCCTGTTCCCATTTCTTCTGCATACCCTGTGATCCCTTTAGAAACTGGATTCAGGATATGGAATTTCTAAGCTTATCAAATTGATCTACACCAGCCCATTGAACCAAGGAAAACGGTTTGACCATGTGACATTGAACACAGGCTAATTGAAACATTTTTAGACAGTTTTGATCATTTATCTGGCAACAAAATGGGACTGGAGAATGGCTGTACTTTCTCTGTCATTATAAGTGGGAACCTGCTGACTAAATTGAAGGGAAGCAAAATTCTCAAATCTGCTCGTTTTTTGATAATGCAATGTTAGTAACGGCTCATTGAATGCATACTCCCTTTCTTTGAATGCAAAATAGGAAAATGTGGTTGCATTGATGAGCACTAGCCCAACCAAGCAGAAATACAAGAGGAAGATCAGATCTTGTTTATTTTAGGACTGTCACAGATTGCGAGATTTTTGGTCAGAGATATATCATTAGGAAAGGCAAAGATTTCTTTTGGCTTCTCGCCAGCTCCCATTATCTTTTGCTGAGATTCTCCAAATGAGGATGCTACTTTCTTCTTGGAGTTCAATTCCCTCAGGAAAACTGTACCTTGACACTTGGAGACTGTGATTAGCAGCATTCAGAAAAACTGGAAATGAGTGCTCCTGCTCTTAGAAACTCCCCAATAGCCTTCATTCAAGAAACCAAACACAGTAACTGGAAGATTAAAACTGATGTTTCTGCATTTGCAGCTGACCTTTGACAATGCTGGAATCCACATTTGTGAGCCATTTCACTGATGCTGTGAACTAATTTTGCTTTTTATTAGTGCAGTTTATTTCGTATGTCTCCAGACACTTGCATTCAGAGTAGTGGTTCTGCATGAATCTATTTTTGGACTTTCTTTTCGGCCCTCACACAGCAGCAGCACAAACTTATTACAAGATTCACAACACTGTTCTTGCCAATCCTGATCAAATAGGTCACATCTGCTTTAGCAACAGGGCTGAGCCCAAACTATAACATCGTGAATTAAAACTGCTATTCCTAATACCCGGAGACCTAGCTCTCCTTTGGGATTAAGATTTACATGCTTCCAGTTATTAGACAGCTAACAGTTCACTTTTATACTCAGTCACCCCAGCATTTGCTCAATAAAAATTCTGCAATCTGGCTGATGCGCAAAGCCTCTTCTGATGAATGCTGTTTCTATATGAATCAAATATTTATTCGCATACAGTGTGCGAATCAGTGACAACACAAGGCAAAACACTGCAGTGTCTTCAATCCAAAGGAGGCTATTTTGAGGATAGCCACAGAGACATCCAGTCTGAGCAGAATATCAATCTCTACTTTCGCCACAAGCTCAGAGTTCAGTGAGCAGATACTGGAGCTGATTGCATTGCCATGATGGGAATCAGCAGACATTTGGGCAAATCTGTTATGACATCCCCAATCACCTCTTGGGCACAAAATAATGAAATGTTCGTTTTATTTCTATCTATTGGTCACTTTGAATGTGTCAATGTTGTTCCACTCTTGCCCTAACAAGTTACTCTTCTTTCCATTTTTGCATTCTCTGTCATCCCTCCTCTTCCCTCAAAATGGGAAGCTACTCCTGAGAGTCTACATTGCTCTTGGCTCTGGGCCTTCTGTCAGCTTGGGACATCAGTCCATTCCATCATAAATGGGGTAGCATCAAACTAAATCCTGCACACAAGCACACGCATGTGCATTCACACACATATGCACACACATGCACACACATGTGCACACATGCATACAGATCAAGCACACATAACTCAATGCACACAAAGATGCACACACCTACATACACACACAGACACACACATAGATCCCACACTTACACATGCACATATGCACACGCACATGCATTCACACACACATACATATGCATGCACACTTATGTACACACTCACACAGGCGCACACACACTCGCACAAACTCACATGCAGATGCACACGCATGCAGACACGCCCACACACCGTCTACCTTTATAGCCTCCAGTTGTTGAGACCAATTATAGCACTGCAATCGTGGCCTGACTTAAATAAATAATCAGTGAGCAGTTTTTTAATTGAGTAGGCTAATCTGAATTGTTCTTCCACAACAGACGGTCCATATATAGTACTAAAGTATCAGAGTAAGGGTTTTAAACTTCGAGAAAAGTGATCCACTGTAACATTTTATATTAAGCACTTGTGAAGAATTTAGCAAAGGCAAACATTAGGTTAAGTAAAGTGCTTCTCTGGTCATAAATAGCGATGGATTCTGAATAACTTCAAACTTATTCTGCAAAAGTATCAAAGTAGCTGAAAACCCTCAGGCCAAAGATATACTGCAGTTGGTAGAAATTCTGAAGTAAGAACACATTTTGTTGGAAGTGTACAGCAATCAGGCTGCCTCTGCAAAGAGAGAAGAGCAATATTTCAGATTGTTGACCTTTCAGCAATACACAATTAGGCTTTGTAGGCAACAGCATTCAAATAGCATCAATGATGTTAGTGATTCAACTCCCTTCACTCAAATCCACCTTCTTCCGGACTCCGAACTCTAACCTTGGCATCATTATCAAACACGTTGACAAGAGAGATGCTGGTATCATTTCCTGCTCCTCAGATGCTGCTTGGCCTGCTGTGTTCATCCAGCTCTGCACCTTGTTACATCAGATTCTCCAGTGTCTGCAGTTCCTACTATCCCTGGTATCATTTATGTTGTGCAGATGTAATACCAGTGAATGCTCCTGCTAAATCTCTTGAGACTATCAACCATCAGCTGTCAGGCCGTCACTGATTTCAAGATATCCATTTGTGTTCTGAAGAAGTGTCACTAGACCTGAAATGTTAAATCTCTCCATAGATGCTGTCAGACCTGCCAAGTTTTACAAGCAATTTCTGTTTTTCTTTCTTGTGTCCATTTCTTAACAAGGAAAAAACTCGCTTTCATTCTTTCTTTCTATCTTTTCGATTCTTTAGGTTCTTAGGAATTTTCTGGTGTCCTAGTGCCACATGAGGGAGACAAAGCACATTCTTATGCCTGTTTCCAAGGCTAGGTTTCCCTGGAACATGTCATCAGCATGCAGCTAAAGAAGCAATGTGGACTTCATCTTAGATTGAGCCTAATGTCTCACAGGAGACCATCATGTTACCTCAGAAATAACGCATCAAGCTATTAAGTAATATGTAATAAGCATAGCCTGCTTCAGTAAGACTGAGTCTAGCCTCTATCTAAGGTTTCATTTGGGCATTTTCCATTCATGGTTTCTGTGATCCGAGCGAACACCAATGAGGAGGATCATTGGCAATGAATCTATAGAAACCTGGATGATCACAGCAGAAATCAGCATAACCCAGGTCAGGCATAGCCTGTCAGCCACAGGCTGGGTAGCTTTGGTAACTGGGTGCACAATGCAGGATGATGCCAACAATATGGGCTCAACTCCTGCACCAGCTGCGGTTACAACAAAGGACTCTTCTTCTCAACCTCTCTCCTTACCCGAGGTGTGTTGATCCTCAGGTTAAGCTGCTGCCAGTTGCTTCTCTCTAACGAGACAGCAAGACCATAGCAACTTTACTTTTACCAAATAACTCTGCAATTGGGCCCCACACCCCCCACCCAACAGGGCTGCAACTGGTTGAAGTGACTAGGGGAAATCCACTCAACACTCAAGAAACCCAAATGTTCAAATGTTGCAAAGAGCAACTTTCCCTGTGTCCCAATGCACACCTATCAGCTAAAACCCAGACCGAAGGATTTACTGTCCAAACTACAATTCTCTTCTCCACCTCCTGCAACAAAAACAGATAAAAATTACTTCGAATGTTGCATCAAGAAGATTCCTGGTTTTCCTTCTTGACATAATTAAATTTCCTAACATCTCCTGTTCATTAATTTAGAATTTTACTTAAATGTCTGTCTTGCATAGTGACCCACATTCATAATGAATATGCACATGGGTAATATTAATGGCTGTAACTCACTACATGGATCCACATTACTGGGTGCTGTACATTATTGCATGTCAAATAAATGGATGGTCTGTCTGCTCACAAGTGACACTGAGTAATTGAAGTGCTAGAGCCGGACTCGGTCCATTTATTTTTCATATGTTTCCCAGTTGCCCTGAAACAAATAGTTGGTTCGTATTTGTGCCTTTGATGTGTTCCACTAAGGTCACCAATAATCAGTGAGTGAGTTAGAGAGTCAAGACAATGTCAGTCAGTGAGATGTCAAAACAGACATTAATAAGATTTTGTATTTCTGCAGGTGTAAACATGGTAGCAATTGGGAATGAAGGAATGACCAAAGTACCATGGAAGACCCAGTCACAGTCTTTCTCCAGGTGGCCCAATCTGAACCCCGTCTACTGTTCCACTGCTCGCAGGCAAGTTTATTGGTTAGCTTAGAGCTCTGCTCTGAAGCACAGCCACCAGACTCGAAACATTAACTCGACTTCCTCTCCACAGATGCTACCAGACCTGCTGAATTTCTCCAGCAATTTCTGTTTTTGTTTCAGACCTTCAGCATCTGCTGTCCATTATTTATGCTGTGACAGTGGGACCTTAATAACATTATGTTTATGATGACCTCTGTATTAAACAATGATCTTCCATTTTAAAGAATCCTGAAGAATCAGGCTGCCTAATAGTACCTAAATGAGTGCTGTTGTCGAATTAATTGTAGCATCCAATTCCTGCACAGCAAGATCCCACAAGCAGCGAATGAAATGGATCACTGGCTTTTTGGATGTAATGTGTTGAGGGTTTCAGTGTTAACTATGACAGTAGAATAATTCTGATCCTCTTTGTTTTCCCCCAAAATAAAACCCATGGGATTATTCACACCAACCTGAAGAGAGAAAAAGGAATGTGAGTTCTTATCAGACAGACAGAGTTGCCAATGTCCCTTACTCCCTCAGTATTGAACTACACTGCCACCCCAGGTTCTGTGCTCCAATTGGGTGTTGAACCCTCAAACTTCAACACAGAAGCAGTAGTGTTACCAATTGCTCCAGGCTGACAATTGCTGTTTGAATGTGCTGTGATGCACCAACGTCAAATGTTCACAACGGCCACTAAGGTCTGGGAATAGTTTTTCAGAAACTGATAAGTTGTGGCAGGAGCATTCGTTTATTCTCACAGATCTGTAAGCTCCAGAATCCAAGCCTAAGGAGGCACGCCTGGCTAAAACTACCATGCTCACAGCTGTGCTTTGTACAGAGGTCACGTAGTTGTGACAAATGATATCCTGAAGAAGCTCTTCTGTTTTCTCTATCCATCAGCGTGTATTTTATACTCACTACTGCTCTACAACTTTGCAAAAGTAATAAAACTACCTTCTTTCTTGATTGATTGTTTGATTTTAATTGTGTTTTTAAAGGAAAGCCTAAAGCCACATTCCTATGCCATGGGATTATTATCAAAGATACTTGCACATTTGTATCACTGTATCTTTCAGACTCCAACAACCATTGGAATGGAGACAACCTGCCTGCACAGCCTCCCCTGACCTTGAATGAAATGAAAGGGGCCATCATTAATCCTTTTAGCAATGTTTCCAGTCAATCATCTCAGCAGCCAGCTAGGTCGCTAAGAGAAGAATCTCCAGCTATGATCTAATCAAGTTCCATTTGGAATCCATTAGCCAGGACCATACACTGGCCACTGGGCAGTGAGAAAGATCATAAGAAAAAACAAAACCCTCGTATGTTTAAGCACCTGCCTTCTCTGCAGAACAGGACATGCATCTGAAGTGCCAAAGCACTAAGGAATGAGAGGTTGAGTGTTTTTTTTCTCTCTCTCTTGCTTCATCTGACTTGCAAGTCTTTGAACACTGTCCAATGATTTTGAGCAGCCAGATGCCATATTTAAATATTTCATAAAGAATGGTCTCAATGTGAATTTTACTAGCTTCAAAATCTCCCCACTCCTGGCCTCATCCCATGACCAACCCTCCCTCTCATCCCCACCTCCTTGACCTGTCCGTCTTCTCTCCCACCTATCTGCCCCTCCCACTTCACTGACCAATCCCCACCACTGCCTACCTGCACTCGCCTATCACCACCCCACCTACCTTCCCCAGCCCTACCCCACCTTTCTATATTTATTTCAGAGTCCCCTTCCCGTTCCCCATTTCTGAAGAAGGGTCCAACCTGAAAAGTTAGCTTTCCTGCTCCTCTGATGCTCCCTGGCCTGCTGTGTTCCTCCAGCTCCACACTCTTATCACACAACACAATGCTGTTTTCTTTCCAGTAAAACAAACAAATAATTTCTCTGCACTTTAAACCATTTTGATGCCAAAAGAAGGAGGCCCAGTGTTTTCAGCCCGAAACCAGTCAGGTTAATAACTTTCAAGAACTATACATCTCGTATTTAATGGGCTCTCAATTATGTAATTAATTCTCACTCTCTTATAACCTATTTGTCTGTGTGTGAACTTTCCTAGCTGGGAAATGTGAAAAGAATTCTCTTTCTTATTTTATGAGAAACAATGTCTATCATATCAGTGTAACCTGTACCGAGCTGCTAATGTCCAATTAATTATTATTTGTCCCATACAAGAGTCCTTTCTCATTAAGCCAGTAAGTGAATTTCCTTTACCCACACTAGACCCAGCAGTCTCTAGAAATCTCTACTTTCAAGGTGGATGAAGGCAGATTAGGTTTGACTGCACATACAACACTATCCGATCCCACATCCTCACGATTCAAATTCTACTATTAAAGGAAAACGAGGAGATGATGAAATGGTGGTAATTTTATTGGACGAGTAATATAGAGGCCTGGACTAATGACTAGGGACATGAATTCAAATCTCATCATGTTAACTAGGGAATTTAAACTTAAACTTAATAAAAATCTGGAATTAAAAATGAGTCCCAGTAATCGAGACCATTGATTGTTCTAAAAACCCATCTGCTCACCTCAGTCCTTTAAGGAAGGAAATCTGCCATCCATACCTGGTTTGGCCTACATGTGATGCCAAGTCCATTGAAATGGAGTTGACTCTGAAATGGCCTAGCACACCATTCAGATCAAGGGAAATTAGGGACAGACAACATACTAGAATGCCCATATCCTATGAAATATTTTAAAAGGTCTGCAGGTCAAGCACAAAGACATACCATTGAAAATTCTGAAATTAAAATTGAAAATGTCCAGTAAGTCAGGTAACGTTTGCAGAATGATAAACATGGTTATCATTTTATGTTATTGACTTTTCATTAGAATTGGAGAAAGATTGACCTATAACGGGTTTTAATTAATGATGGAGGAGAGAGAAGGTATGTGATAGACTGGAAGGCAGGCAATGAATGTAATGCAATGATGAATTGCTTGATGTGAATTATCTCCTGAACTCCTGCTCCTAAATTGTTTAGCTGTCGGTTCAGTTCAATGGTATCTACTCACCGAACTATTACCATATGTTAGCCTTGCTTCACAAAATACCGTTGAAATTATGTGCCTAATATAATGATGCATTGATTTTTTTCAAATAGCACCTTTGTCAGGACAGTTATACCATGATTATCAGATGCTTTTGAAGGATAGTGAAGTATTTGAGTGCCGGCCATTAGTTTTGATTGTATTGACCTGATCAACCAGTAATAACACAGCAATCTAAAACATTTGATCTGTTTTTTGGAATATAAGCAGTTACAAATTATTTTTTTTTGTAATCAAACCATCAGAACACTGAAGCCAACAATGATATAAACATAGGCCAAACTTTCAAACATTGGCATTCTGAATATTGCAGGATGGTCCTCAATGATTAAATGGCATTCTGCAAGGCCAGGATTGACTGTAGCCTCTCAGCTCTTTACACTGTAATCACTGGTTAGAAGGACGTGTGTGAATCTCTTGAAGAATCAATGGATAGTTACAACATTGCCTGTTTGTCTATGCCAACTGTCTGCAACTTGTCCCCCTTCTCGGTCTTTTCCCTGTCACCTTGCAAGTCCATCTCTTCACAGAATTACCTCCTGTGACAGCCTCAATTGAATCTGCCACTGCCATGTCAATGTGAGAGTTGAAACCTATAATTGTGTCAGTAACATAGAGCAAATGCTTTAAATCAGGGCTAGAAAACATTTGATCCGCCAATTTCAGTCAGTGAATCATCATAAAACTGGCATATTTTCAGTGGGTCAGCTAGGCAGCCATTCATTGTTTTGGTTAACACTTTCAACAGCAGCTTCATAGCTTTATTTAGAATGGCAATAATTGAGACATTTGCTATTAAATGTGGAAGACTCATGTGAACTAGTAAGGGGTGGCACAATGGCTCAGTGGTTAGCATTGCTGCCTCACAGTGTCATGGACCTGAGGAAGATTCCACCCTCAGGCGGCTGTCTGTGTGGAGTTTGAACATTCTCCCCGTGTCTGCATGGGTTCCCTTCAGGTGCTCTGGTTTCCTCTCACAGTTCAAAGATGCAAAGGTTAGGTGGATTGGCCATGCTAAATTGCCCATAGTGTCCAGGGTGAGACTGGTGAGATGGTTTAGCCATGGGAAATGCAGGGTTACAAGGATAGGGTAGAGTCGGATGGCCTTTGGAGGGTCAGTTGGACTCAATAGGTTCAAATGCCCTTCTTCCACACTGGAGGGAATCTATGAAGTGATAAATCCCTGTGATAGAAATTGTGCCCAAAATGCAAAAACACAGAATTAAAATGAAGATGTGAATGGAAATATACTGTTTTGCAATTAGTCGTCTGGTAGTACAGAACCTGAGCATTGCTGAAAAGCATACATTTTGTAAAAGCTTTCAGCCTTGCACGCATCATGATAATTCACTATAAGAACACTTTTGCCAATCCATCAGCATTCTCTCTTGTATAGTATAATTGGTGTTTTCTCTTTACTTTGGTATTTCTTGTGTGTTACCCTGATGAACACAAAATGTAAAGCTTAGACAAAATGTGTTTCTGATGGACAATACTTAAAAATTATGCATTTGTCAATTTGGATGCATAATTAATTGGCTTGAGATTAAACCGTACTAATTTATTTGTTTTGTAAACTGGGATATAAAGGTAAGGATATATGCATATAAGGCTGGCTGCTCTCTCATTAGACAGAAATAACTGGTGCTGGTGGATTTACCTGAGAGTCACTGTGCCTCAGGTAAGGGGAGAGATTGAGAAGGAGAGCCCTTCATGGTAACCACAGCCAGAATTGAACCTGTGGTTTTGGCATCACTACTGAGCTGTTCAGCCAATGAGCTAAGTCACCCCCTTTATCGCTCATTGAGAGGCCTCCCAAACTCAGCCTAATCTGGTGAGAGAGGAGATGGTAGGCTTCACCACAAGCTGGAATAATGAATGAGAAATTCACCCCCAGTTTCTTCCTAGATAAGAAACCTGCAATGCGTGGTGCTGTCAACCAGTTATTGAATATTTTAGTTCAAGTTCCTGTTCAGAACTTGATGGCCAAGTGAAGATATGTTCATGCTATGATTGTCAGCATTAATATCCTTCCAAAGCAAGTCAGTAAGAGTGAGAAAGTTTGCTGCTCAGCCAGAAGCAAGTGGTAGCTACAGCACAGTTAGCTCCCCACATGAATGGACAACACAGTGGGGCACTTAGTGCTGGGGACATTCCATGGAAAAACACGCCTTTATTTCAATAAACTGCCCAAAGTAGATGGAGAAGGTTTAGCAATGAGCAAGCATATAAAAAGTTCCTTCCTAAATCAAACCAAAAAAAGGGAAGTTAAAATATTGGAGAAAGGTTTCCATAGACTCGGTCAGTAGAAAAGACATTATGCTTTGATTAAAGGGTTTCTCGGCAGCGCATGTAAATCTGAATCATGCTGTTATTGGCATTTCACTGTAGCAAGCACTGGCTTCAGGTTACTTTCACATTACAGAATACACAATACATTCCTTTGTGATTGGCATATTTTGAATACATGTGCATATAATTTACAAAAACTACTTGCGAGCCATTTGAACATCTCTGTCAAAATATCAGGTTTGTAGGTAGGCAATTCTCCATAGTTCTCCAACAGCAGAAAGGCCATAGTTAGGCCAGGAGCCAGATAAAACAAGGTCCTCACCCTCCATCAGTGGTTCCTCAGTGCCTGAGTCAGACACAAAGCCTCAAACAAAGTCAGCAGTGACAGAAAAGGAGGACAATTTACAGTGGGAGGTTTCCCAGACTAGAAGATATAAAGTAGCTCCTTGCTCTTGACAAGTTAACCCCTTCATCCCAGGAATCAGCCAACTGAATTTCTTTCAAACAGCCTCCAATACCAGTGAATCCTTTTATAAATACAGGGACCACAATCATTGCACAACTCTCCATTTGCAGCCTCACCAACACCCTGTATTGTTGTCTAAGATTTCCTTATTTTTAAAGCTCCAATAAAAGCCAAAATTTAATTTGCTTTTTTAATTACTTGCATGCTCAACTTTTGCGTTTCATATCCAAGAACAACCAGATCCGTCTCTGTTGCATTTTGTTTTTGCAGTCTCTCCCCATTTAATTAGTAATCTGCTTTGTCATTCTTCCTACCAAAAACGCATGACCTTACACTTTTCTCCGTTAAACTCCATCTGCCAAGTTTTTTTGCCCACTCAATCAACCTATCAGGTTACAGATTCCTTAAGTCCTCATGTTCTCCCACCGAATTTTGAGTTGCACCATGCCTCCTCCTCTAAGTCACTAATATTGATAATAAATAATTGAGGTCCTGGGACGGATTTTTTTTCGCACTCCACTAGTTATACCATAACGGACACAAAATGCTTCTGTCTCCACAGATGCTGGCAGAACTGCTGTGTTTGTCCAGTACTTCCTATTTTTGTTGCCTGGAACATTGGCATGGGGTTCTGGATTACTGTTTCAGTGACATTGACACTATTCCTGCACTTCCCTTTACACATTTAGCACTCTGTATAATGGGATGATACTCATCTCAGTTGGAGAGATGAAACTAAGAGCCCAATGCAATGGGAAGATGGAATATCTGCATTTGCAGATGGTAAACATTAAGCAAATCCACTTATCTCAGGTAGAGCAAATCTAAAATTTGGTTTGGTAATCCTAGACATGCTAGAAGTGATTTGTAGCATTGTGTAGGTTACTAAGCAGTTGACAGCTGAACAGATCCTAAAATAAAACAAGGAGATTTTGACAGATCGCGGATATCTTCTTGGTGAGTGTTATCTTGAAGTAGTCAGGAAGGTGAGACCAACTCAGGGTTTGCCGAGGAAGCTTTCAGTCACCCTCAAATGAAGATAGAGGAGCTGCAAAAGATGGCAGTAATCAAACAAGTGAGAATATTTATCGACTGAATTAGCAACAAGGCAGCAGTGAAAAAAATTGAAGACTGACGTGGCAATGCAATCACCAAAGGGATCTTTTAAAAATAAGAACAGACTAGTCCATGGCAATCCTCTAGTGGAGCAATCTAGCTACTGAAGGCATGGAAACTAATCCAGTCTAACAACTAATGTCATGTCACACTCAAATTATTCTTCCAATAGCGAAAAAAAACCACAAATACCAAAAGCAGAAATAGGATTGAGTGACTGAATTAAAGTGAAATGACAACCAAAGTTTATTTTGATAAAACTGTGAAATCTTTGCCAAAGCTGAGTTTTGCAGGGCCAATCACAGTACAAACGTTCAATGTTCCCAACATACGGCTACTATGACCTGTGCAGAGCAACTGGCCCCTCAATTTTATATCAGTGAGCATGAGCAACCAGCTAAACTGTTGTAACTGCAGACTATGTCCAAGAGAGAAGATGCTCCTTCACCACGGAATACTGGGGAAGATATAATGTCACCACAGGGTACAACACAGCCATTAGCTTCAGTGATCCACTGTTACCCCAACAAAATCAATAGAATAGTTAAAGCAATTACTATGGCAATGACACTCACCACTTGACCAACATTTCTGAGTGAAGGAGAATAATCCTAGGATCAAGGAGACACCAGATGAACAGCCAACCTCAATGTGCACTTGTGCCATTAGAAGGCTTTAAAAGATTGCATGTGTAAGGTATGTGAGGAAACTGACAAAAGAGGGACAGATTAAAATGTACGGTTTTATTCCCGGGTGATAATTTTCTTTATTGACTATATATATTGGGTAACTTGAAAAAAGTTAACCATAAGTGATAATGTATGCATTTTTATTTACCAAAAAGAGATAAGTTTGCTGAAAAAAATTGTATGTACATTGAATGCTGTAACTTTCCACAGTCATGTAACCACTCCTACAATTTCTTTCAGTTTTAGTAGTAGCCAGTAAACCCACCACATGAAAGGGTACTAATCTGTGTGACTGCTAATACACACTGCCAACTACACTTTTAATATGGTGCTACATGCCACTATCAGTTAAATTAGCAGGTGGCAAAATAGTATATGTTGCAAGTAAACTGAGGTTAATCAAACGTCATGATCCCTGTATTCATTTTCCAACCTTATCCAATCTTCCCTCCAAATGCTTCTATGGGAATTTCCATAAGCTAAAACCAAAAAATAAACTACATTAAAGGTTGGATTTTGACATATGATATGCAATCAGCTATCTCAATAAAGTTTCCATACAAATGTGGCTGTATTGTAAATTGAAAGGATTTTGGGAGCATTAACTCACAGTTACAGTGAGAAAGCAGAAACCAACTGAGTGGACAGCAAAATTAACAAAAAGTGACAACAGAGTGAAGCCAAATGGCATCAGCAATAAAGCATATTTCAATGGCCAGATAGTATTTGCAGCAGCTCAGATAGGGTTGCATGCAGAATCCCAAATGAAGCCAACTGTCTGACAATTTCCCTGGGAATTGAGGATTCCAAATGACAATTCCCATGCATCTGGAACTTATACCTTACAGTGATCCAGAGAAGGCTAGACCACTAAAAACTCCTGCATTACTATCAAGCTGATGTTGCAATTCACCACACACACCCCCAATTACTCCCACCCTGAACATTTACACCCCCTGGATTACTGATAACTGCCTGTCAATCACAGCAGTCAGGGCACCACCCACTCCCTGGGTACCTGACAATCCCTTACGGCATCCAGCCTTAGATCACAGGACCCGGCACCAGAAAACCCTTCAGCCAGAACCAAGAGCACTTCAGCCCCACATCACCTCTCACTTCCTGGCTGCGAACCTGACCAAACCTCCCTCCCCTCTGCTTGCTGTCCTGACTACACCCCTAATGACACTCCCACCCCACTGCCAGAGGCAACATGCCCTCACTCCTAACTGTGACCTACCCCAAACACGCCTATTACTTAACTGGCATCCTGGTCTCCTACCCGAATGGCATCTTCCACCTTACCAAATTATTGCTCTACCCACCCTATTTACCTGGCACCTTACTCGCCTGTCACCCTAACCCATATTTAGCAATCATAGTTATTTTTTCAGTGCACTTGTCAAAGTTTATGGCTGTATGTTTAGACATTTAAATCTCAGAACACACCCCCCGACTGACCCGGGCACCCTGACACAGGCAGCACAATGGATAGCACTGCTTCATCACAATGCGACGGACACAGGTTCAATTCCACCGTTGGGTGACCATCTGAGTGGAGTTTGCACATTCTCCCTGTGTCTGCACGGGTTTCCACCGGGTGCTCCGGTTTCCTCCCACAGTCCAAAGATGCGCAAGTTAGGATGGATTGGCCATGGGAAATTGCCCTGTTGTCTGCAGGCTAGATAGGTAAATGTGGGGTTACAGGAATAGGTGGGATGCTCTTCAGAGGGTTGGTGCAGATTTGACAGGCTGAATGGCCTCTTTCTGTACTGTAGGATTTCAATGACTGCTGTTGAACAAATTTGACGTTCCCTCGTTAACCTGCAGTACAGCAGAACTGTTTGATTTCAGGTAAAAAGAGGCTGGGACCAGAATTCCTGGTTAGGAATGTGACAGTCAGACCTAACCAAAAATGAAAGGAAAAGTATGTCCAGCACAACAACTATTGTTCGAAAAGACTGAATCCTGGTGTATAAAGTTAGCATTGGCCTAACGGAACTAACACTGCAGCAGTTAATTACACCACTGTAAGGGGGCAAATTATACCAAGAAACGAGCAGAGTCTCCCATGTGCACATCTTCACCCTCAAGAGCTAAAACCTCTCCTTATCTCCAAAAAAGCTTTTTCTTCACAAAACAAAGCACATTTTAATAAAGGAGGGCAAATGAAAAGAATTTCTCCATGCAAAAAGCTGTTATGATCTGACATGCACTTCTTGAATGTGTGACATCAACTGGTCACTTTCGAAAAGGAATTGGACAAAAAGAAGAAAAATAAGAATTTTGCCTGGCTATAAGGAAGGGGTAGGGACCTAAAACTAATTGAATCGTTGTTTCAAATGCCCGTAACGACAATGTGGGCCAAATGGTCTCTCACTTTGCGGACCTAAAGACAGAATTTCCTGACTACAGGCTTTTGTTTTGTTGAGACAATCAGCAAACAGTGCAACATTGATATTCTGCCATGTCTTCAAAGATCATCCCCCAAGTATAACTGCAGTGAGTACAAAGCATCTTCAGTGTCATGGAAAAATCGAAATTTAAAGCGTTTACATATATCACTGCTTTGGTGCGCTTTCGTTCCTTGATTCATGATTCACACTCAGAACAACAAGGGTGAATAGCTTATAATGTCAGTTTCCTGGTCATATGGAACTTGAATGTGGATGAAAAGAGAGACATGTTGCAAAGTGTTTTGCCTTGCTCTTGTCATGGCAAATGCAAGCCCACCCCAACATCTGGGGAAGAGATGGTATAGTGGTAATCTATAAATCCCAGGTCATCATGTTCTGAAGGCATAGTTTCAAATCCTGCCCTGGCGGACAGTGAAACTTAAATTCGATAAATCTGGAATTAAAAACTAGTACAATGATACCACTGCTGGGGAAAATATATCTGGTTCACTAATGTCATTTAAGGAAGGAAATCTGCCATCCTCATATAGTCTCGACTACATGTGAATCCAGGCCCACTTCAGGGATGGCACAGTAGCTCAGTGGTTAGCACTGCTGCTTCACAATGCCAGGGACCTAGGTTTAATGCCACCCTTGGGCAACTGTCTGTGTGGAGTTTGCACGTTCTCCCCGTGTCTACTTGGGTTTCCTCCCATAGTCCAAAGATGTGCAGGTTAGGTGGATTGGCCATGCTAAATTGCCCCATAGTGTTCAGGCTAAACAGGTCAGCAATGGGAAATGCAGGATTACATGGATAGGGTGGGGTGGGTGGATCCGGATGGGATGCTCTTCAAAGCAGTCAATATGGGCTTGGTGGGCCAAATGGCTGGCTTCTAGACTGTAGGGATTCTACGATTCCACTTTAAATGATTGTTAGCTGCACTTGAGCTAATTAGGGATGGGCAATTAAAGCATGGTTTTGCCATGAACCAATGGAAAAAGAAAATTCTTACAATCATCCTGGTGAGCATTAGATGAAATAATTTTGGTATCTTCTCCCTCTTTCCAGAAACATTACAATGTATACACTTTCATTGTCAATGTTACACAAGTCTTCTCTACGTCAATTTTTAGAATCCTACAAGGACTACTTTAATGCACTGCACCACTATTGGAACAACCATAATAGTTGTTCACCCACAGTAAATCAGGGGTAATTTGTTACCCAGACAGACATACCTGATCAAAGTCAATATTAAGCCTCTGAAGATCATTAGATGAGAATTAAATGCTGGGAAGAACTAGATTATATTACTTGCTCTCTGCTGCACACTTTGATTAAACACAAGCAGATGCTGGTTGACTATAAATCTTTACAATCATTAGGGTATCGTAGGCAGCAATACACCACGTAAAACTATCAATTTTCAAAGGTCTTCAAAATCTTCAAAATAACAACTTGCATTAAGACGGTGCCTTTAATGTAGCAAAACATTCCAAAGTGCTTCACCAGGGCATTGTTAAACTAGTTCGATTGCCAACTCACATAGGGGATGTTAGGGCCCATTACCAAAATCTTGTTCTAAGTAATAGGTTTTCAGTGTTTTAAAGGAGATAGAGAGAGAGAGAGGACTGGTGAGCGAATCGCAGAGCTTAGAGCCTCACTGGTGGCTCTGGGATGCTCAAAAGGCCAGAAATAGAGGAGCATTGAGATTTTGGAGGAATGAAGGGCTGGAGAAAATTACAAATGTAACCCTCCAAGCACTCCAAGAACCAGGTCACTGAGGAACTTGCAAACATGAGTGTTTGAATTATGGCATTGCTGGTCCAGGAATTAAGGAAGGTCAACAACTCAAACTAAGAAAAGGACTCAAAACCGATGGAGATGACTAATTTCAAAACATTGGATGCAAACATTCTGATCCGAAGTATAAATTATCGCCCACACCTGCAGTTAACACAACGTACACATTCTTAAAATATTTGATGGTGGTGGCCATAGTACTTATACAATGAGAATGGAGCTGTCATCATCCAATTATCAGCTTGAAGGGCCACTGGAAACAGAGCTACAATACAAGCATTATTTAACATTGTACTGTTTACACACTGTTTCTAACTGCATTAAATTATTTTGAAAAGCAATAAATGTTCTCCTAAAATTTGAATGATATATTTTTATTTACCAAAAGAAATGGGCCAAATTGTAATCAGTTTCCAACATTTATTAGTGCAAGTCTCCCGGTTATCAGGTCGACTGAATTTAATTTTACCTCTTTCTCTGCCAGGATTATATACCCACGGCCACCGGATTACTGATCAGTACAGTCTGTACATAGACCTGTGCAGTGCAGCCTGTAATACTGACTGCCAAATAGTATTAGGGAAAACTACAACAAAATGTACAACAACTGTAATAATGTGAATACTGCTGAGCAAGGTATCTTTTGTCTAAATTTTCACAACAATATTCATACATGATGGAGAATTTAGAATCCTGATTGTATTTCTTGGCATTTACTACTCTGGAAGCTCAATGAAATGTTTCTCAGGAATCATTTGAAATGGTGGATCCTGCTGAAGGCCAGGTTGGCCCAGATTTTGGTACTCTGTATTCATTACATTTACAATGGTCCCAGAATTGATGTGGGACTACAGAGTGACACTTGTCATTCATTAGGAGTCTTAGTTGCAGAAGGTCTGGGATCTGTGTGAGATCAAGTCAACCAACTCTCTTCAGGATTAAAGAATCCTGATTCGACAAACAGTTGGTGGAATTCTAACACCCAAAATATGTAGTATAACGTTAAGTGAAATGTGAAAGTTTTAAGAATCTCAAATCCAATTCCAAGCTGACCACGTCAGGTTGCAATGGAAACAGGTTGAGTGTGTGGACATGTAAATATTAACAGGAGACTGTCTGCCTCAGATTGTATCTTTAGTCTCGATTTAATCCTTGTGCTGGCCAGATTTCCCAGCTCTCATCAAACGCAGCAGCTAAGGGAAGTTAAAACACCACAGTATCGTGGGAATTGTAGCCATCCGAGTTTCTTAACTGCAACTGCAACCCACGTGCATCAAGTACATCCCAGACAAATTTGGACCACAGAGGCTAAGCCTTTGTTATAATATTTATAAGTTACAATATCTAATACATTATAAAGTCATGTTGAGGAAATGAAATAGAGGAAAAGAATAACAGAATTAATGCGGTGTGATCAATTAGACTGTATTAAAAATTAAAACTAACTGTTTTGAAGTTTTCAAATAACAAAATTAATACAAAAACAAATATGCTGGATAAAATTTCATTTCTTTAACATTGTACTTCAATAAACCAACTAAAATCAGCATCATTCAAATATTAAATAACAAGGAAAGGGTATTTTCAAATAAAAAGACACATTTTGTTTGATGAAGTCAGTACAACAAGGTGGCATGTTTACATCAGCCTTGGATTTATAGGATCTCTCACTTCTCAACCAATTCTTTCAGCTCTTGAGCTGCAATAACAAAGAGTTACATTGCATTTAGTCATTGCACACAGATACCACTGAAAAGTACGTGTCTATGCATCTTCCTTCACTCAGGTCATGGCAGTCCTAATGGCACAGAATCTTCTAAGGCTCCTTTATTTAACCCTTTTAAGATATCTGGTGGGCTCTAGAGTCACTTCAATGGCAGCAAAATGAGTTGTTCAACGCACAGTCCTTTGCTGATTCTATCTACAGTTTTCTAGCCTTTCCAACTCTGTAACACACGCTAAAGCAGTAATGCAGTCTCACTTCTTTGAGCCATATTTCACACCAGGGTCTGTTCAAAGTCTTCAAAACAGAGAATTGTTCCATTCGGAGAGAGCCTAGCTTGTTTTCTCTTTGTACAAATTCCCACAGTTCTGAATAGGCAAACAGAAACCACCGGCGGGCCCAACCCTAGTGCAGTTAGCTTCTATGTGCCCTCAATTGTTCGCTTTTTGTACCCATGTCATCGCTTGGTCAGCTAGGAATTTCTTGGAGCCTAACAGGATAATCAGAAAGTTTGTTTCAGAAGATCTCCTGGCACATTCTTGTCTTAAAGGAATATCACACAAAGATATTAGCTTTCCCACCAGCTGGGTAATCACTGAAGTTGCCTGATGTATTAGTTATTAACACTGAGCCAAATCAATATCCCTCCTGCTCAATCCTAACTATTGAAACCTTCCCTCTGTAAATCTCTCTGCTTCTAAGTTCTTTTAAAGGTTTCTGCGAAATCTGTTAGGATAAACCTTTGGTTACTTTTCCTAATCGCTTCTTACCTGGTTTGGTAAGATTTGGAGGGTTGGAGGGTGCTGCAAGGGACATGAGACTGCGAGTGGTTTCAGATTGTAGGGTGGGCAATTTAAGGATTTTTTTTCCATCTGCACGTAATGAATGTGAAGTCATATTCTGACAGTATGAATACATTAGCAGTAATTAGTACGTGAGTGTGATTAGTATGACGCCTCTGTGAAGAAACTTTGGATATTTTATTGCATTAGAGGCAGTATACAAATGTAAGTTGTTAAGCCTCGAACCGGATAGAAATTTATGGAGTAGACTCATCCCTAATGTTCCTTCCCCTCCTGAAGATAGACCACCTGCTGGAATAAATTCCATCCCTGATAACACATTCACAAATATACTGCACAAATGGCCTTTGCAAAACAAGTTTAAAAAAAAACAGCCTCATGAAAAGATTTAAATTCTAAATCTTGACTACCGGTCTTCCACCTGCCCTCTGTTACATCCAGAAGTGTGCAGGTTAGGAGTTTGATGTTAGTTTTTCAAAATTTTAACATCTGACCGAACCACAACACCCCTATTTTTGAGGGTTAAAACTCAGCCCAAAAAAAAAATTCTACTAGTCATTTTGAAATCAAACTAGTAAAGGAATATTATTATTCCAATTTTACCTCGTCACTTTTCTCTCAGTGAGGGGTATTGTCGTTTATTCGTGCTGTGTAGTAAGTCTAGGATTTAGAATCCTTCAAAATACATAATACAACTTAGATTCGTATATGACAATATTTAGTAGTTTAACGCCGGTAATTAGGCTAATACTGAGGAATGAAGGTACAGAAACTTTCTGAAAAGCTAATCGTTTCCACACATTGGCTAATTTTGTACGACTGATTTTATCTGTGCCTCAGTAATCTGGCAACAGTAGCTGTGCAACTAAGAAATCAGAATGACAGTTTATTAAGGCACTTCAGTGTGAAGGCAAATTATAGGCACTTTACAAGCTAGATATCAGCCTCACTCTACATTCTGGAAATGGAGCATGATTTGTCTGCGTACTCTTCATTCGAAATTAAAAATGGAAATGAAACCAAGGAATCAATTCAGAATCAACATTCACAAGAGGCCTGTAAATCCAATACCGTTTAAGGAAATGTTAGCCGTCTGATTATGAGTTTGGTTCATTGCACATATTCCAATTACAAAGGTAAGTAAATTTCCAAAGCTGCTAATATTTTTACTGTTTAGTTGGCATTGTGTAGCAAGTGTACAAGTTTAAAATTCCAGCTGGATGCAATTAGAATTTACGTACCATGAGATTATACTGTGTGATTAGTATTGGCAGCATTTCAAACTTTATAGCTGGAGGAATACATTATTTCTGAAATTCAATTACGCTGGTATCACCTGGTGTCAAATATAAACATCCGGTTTTGAGGTTAAAATGCATTGGCATATCAATCACCCCATCCGTGTATCGATGTTGATTAATGGCCAAAAAATTGAAGTATTTCTTCACAGGACTGAACAAAGTCTTTAATGGACTGAAGACAAAACAGAAGTCGCGCAGGAGATAATGCCTGTAATACATAAAATTGGTCTTAACACAGTCTGATGATGGCGTCTTGAATTATACCACTCTCTCAGAAAGACAAAAAATTATTAGATAAGAGCATTTTGGATAGCACGTAACTGTCTTTAGAAATTATCCTCGCCATTCGGTAAATTGAGCAGAAAATTTAACAAATTTTAAAGTCAACAGCTACTGATTGCGTTTTGCTTTGGACCAGACCTGCATTAACAACTTGTATTTTTTATGACACCTTTGATGTAATAAGATGTTCCAAGGAGACTTAGAAAGCAAAAGCTTGACATCAGCGGCATAAACACATATTGGTATAATGGCCACAACATAGTCAAAGAGAAAGCTTTTAAGGAGCATCTTAAAGGAGATAGAGAGGTGGAGAAGTTTAGGAAGATCATTTCAGAGCTTGAGTGTAATCTCCTATTTGGCTCTTTGTTGTGAATAATAGTGACCAGCTGTCTCCATTTTTTCTCATAGAGGCATAGAGATATACAGCACGGAAACAGAACTTTTGGTCCAACTGGTCCATGCCAACCAGATAACCTAAATTAGTCTAGTCCCGTTTGCCTCTATCCCTCTAAACCCTTCCTATTCATATACCCACCCAGATGCCTTTTAAATGTTGTAATTGTATCCACCTCCACAACTTCCTCTCGCAGCTCATTCCACCCTTTGCATGACAGTGTTGCCCCTTGGGCCCCTTTTAAATCTTTCCCCCTCACCTTAAAGCTATGCCCTCTAGTTTTGGACTCACCCACTCCAGGGAAAAGACCTTTTCTATTTACACTATCCATTCCCCTCTTGATTTTATAAACCTCTATAAGGTCACCCCTCAGTCTCTGACCCTTCAGGGAAGATAGCCCCAAACTACTCGGACCCTCCTTACAGCTCAAATCTTCCAACCCTGGCAACATATTCGTAAATCTTTTCTGAACCCTTTCAAGTTTCACAACATCTTTCCTATGGCAGGGAGACAAGATTGGATACAGTATTCCAACAGTGGCCTAACCCACATCCTGTACAGCCACAACATGAAGTTCCAACTCCTATACTCAGTGCAGGGACCAATAAAGGCAAGCATACCAAACACCCTCTTCACTCTCCTACGTCCCTGTGACTCCACTTTTAGGGAACTATGAACCTGCACTCCAAAGTCTCTTGGTTCAGCAACACACCCCAGGACCTTACTTTGAAGTGTTTAAGTCCTGCCCTGATTTGCTTTTCAAAAAGGCAGCACTTCACGTTTATCTAAATTAAACTCCATCTGCCACTCCTTAGCCCATTGGCCCATCTGATCAGGATCCCATTGCACTCTGGGGTAACCTTCTTCACTGTCCACTACACCTCCAATTTTGGTGTCATCTGCAAACTTACTAACTGTACCTCCTAGTTCACATCCAAATCATTGATATAAATGACAAAAAACAGTGTTCCCAAGACCAATCCTTCTGGAAAACTGGTGGTCACAGGCTTCCAGGCTGAAAAGCAACCCTCCACCACCACTATTTCTCTTCTATCTTTGAGTCAGTTCTGTATCCAAATAGCTAGTTCTCCCTCTACTCCATACAGTCTAACCTTGATAGCCAGTCCACCATGTGAAATCTTGTCGAATGCCTTACTGAAGTACATACAGATCACATGAACAGCTCTGTCCTCATCAATCCTCTTTATTACTTCAAAAAACTCAGTCAGGTTAGTGAGACGTGGTTTCCCATGCACAAAGCCAGTCCTTGTCTTTCCGAACACATGTAAATCCTTTCTCTCAGGACTCCCTCCAACTGATGTCAGGTTCACTGGTCTATAGGTCCCTGGCTTTTCCTTACCACCATTCTCAAATAGTCGCATTATGTTAGCCAACCTCCCAGCTTCTGGCACCCCACCTCTGAATATCTACGACATAAATATTTCAGCAAAGGGCCCAGCAATCTCTTCCCTCTCTTCCCACAGAATCCGAGTTCTAGGGTGTGCCTGATCAGGTCCCAGGGATGTATCCACTTTTAAGCATTTTATGACGCCCAGCACCTCCTCCTCTGCAGTATGGACATTTTTCAAGAGATCGGCCTTTATTTCCCCACGTTCTTTATCTCCCATACTCTTCTCTATAATTAACACTGATGCAAAATACTCATTTAGTATCTACCCTGTCTCCTGCTGTTCCACACATAGGTAGCCTTGCTGATCTTTAAGGGCCCCTATTCTCTTCCTGGTTACTCTTCTGCCCTTAATGTATTTGTAGAATCCCTTTGGATTCTCCTTAACCCTTTCTGCCAAAACTATTTCATGTCCCATTTCTGCCCTCCTGATTTCCCTCTTAAGTATACTCCTACAGCCTTTATGTTCTTCTAGGAATTCACTCCATCGCTAGTGTCTTCGCTTGACAAATGCTTCCTTCTATTCTTAACCAAAACTTCAATTTCTTCAGTCATCCCTATACCTACAAACCTTATCCTTTACCCTAAGAAGAACATACTGTCCTTTGTCTCTTGTTATCTCACTTCTGAAGGCTTCCCATTTTCCAGCCATCCGTTTACCTACGAACATCCACCCCCAATCGATTTTTGAAAGCCCTTGCTCAATACCATCAACATTGGCCTTCCTCCGATTTAGAACTTTGACTTTTGGATATGATCTATCTTTTCCCTTTGCTATTTTAAAACCAATCGAATTACGGTCACTGGCCTCAAAGAGCTCCCCCACTGACAACTCAATCACCTGCCCTGCCTTATTTTCCAAGAGTAGGTCAAGTTTTGCTCCTTCTGTAAAAGGTACATTCACGTACTGAGTCAGAAAATTTTCTTGAGTACACATAACAAATTCCTCTCCATCCAGGCCTTTAACACAATGGCAGTCCCAGTCTATGTTTGGAAAGTTAAAACCCCCTACCATAACTATGCTATCATTCTTACAGATAACTAAGATCTCCTTACAAATTTGCTTCTCAATTTCTCGCTGACTACTGGGTGGGTATAAAGTACAATCCCCATAAGATGATTGTCCCTTCCTTATTTCTCAGTTCCACCCAAATAACTACCCTGGACATATTCCCAGGATGGTTCTCCCTAAATACAGCCATAATGTTATCCCTAATCAAAAATGCCATTCCTCTTCCTCTGTTGCTCCCCTTTCAATCCTTCCTTAGCACCTATACCCAGGGCCATTAAGCTGCCAGCCCTGTCTATCCCTGAGCCACGTTTCTGTAATAGCTATGATATCCCAGTCCCAAGTTCCCAACTATGCTCTGAGTTCATCTGCCTTACCTGTTTGGCCTCTTGCATTGAAATAAATGCAGTTTAATTTATCAGCCCTGTCTCATCCTCTGCTTTGTTTCAGCCTGCCTTGTCTGTTTGACTTACTCCTTTTCCCAACGGTACCAGGCTCAGACTGATCTCTTTTCTCACTATCTCCCTCGGTCCTGTCACCCCTCCACACCCTTTATTATTTTAAATCCTCCCAAGCAGCTCGTGAAAATCTCCCCACCAGTATATCAGTTCCCTGCCAATTCAGGTGCAATCCATCTTTCTTATCCAGGCCACTTCTATCCCAGGAAACATTCCAATGATCCAAAAATGTGAATCTTTTTCCCCTGAACCAGCTCCTCAGCCACGCATTCACCTGCTCTATCCTTCTACTCCTACTCTCACTAGCTCATGGCACTGGAGGTAATCCAGATATTTTTACCCTTAAGGACCTCCTTTTTAAATTCCTGCCTAACTTCCTGTATTCTCTCCTCAGAATCTCATCCTTTTCTCTCTCTGTGTCAATAGTTCTAATGTCTATGACGACTTGCTGCTGGTCCCTCTCCCCTTTGAGAATATTCTGCACCGTGTCCAAGATATCTTTGACCCAGGCACCAGGGAAGCAACATACCATTCAGATGCCTCATTGTCAGCGTGTCTCTGACTAGAGACTTTCCTATCACAATCTATCGCTTGGGACCTGACGTACTCTTGTTACATTAGAGTCTTGGTACCAGAAACCTGGCTGTTGGTGTTACATTCCTCTGAGAGTCCATTACGCCCCACATTTTCCAAAACAGTTTTCTTGCTTGTGGTAGGGATAGCCACAGGAGATTCTGCATAAGCTGCCTCCCTCCACTACCTTTCCTGGAAGTAACCCATCTACCTGACTGTATCTATGGTTTAGCACACACATATTGTGTAGGGAGGAGCAGACAAAGGCAATGATAAATTATTCTCTGGAAAAGCCAACAGGAGGGAGAATGGAGACCTTTAACACTGAATTGGGTTTTATTTTTCTGCATCAGGAATGTGGACTGAAATTCATTTACAACTGAAGTCTAACTTTGTTAAAAAAAATCAGGTGAAGTGTTTCACAGCTGTTCAATAATTCCACCCAATATGTCGGCACCGAGTCTTCGATTGAACAATTCTTTAATGCCATTCTCCTACTTTCTCTTCTTAATCCTGCACATTCTTTCTTTTCAGATAACAGAATAATTCCCTTCTGACTGCTTCAGACTGAATCTGCCTCCATCACAATCTCCAACAGTCCATTCCAGACCTTAACCACTCAGTGTGAAAAAGCTTTTTCTCATATCACCCTTGCTGAAAATATAAATGAATATATAAAATATATAATATGTAGAAATATATGTCTCTTTCCAACACCTGAAATTAGAGTTGTCTCTGCCTTTATGGATGAATTCAATATCATCAGAACTCTGCATGGTCTCTTACACAATGCTGATTTTTTGCATTTTAAGTAGCAAAATTGTTAAACACTGAATCGCACACATTTGACACATGCCACTGTTAACGGAAAATAAATGACAAGTAAATAGTTGTGCTACATCTAATTTGCAAATTTGAGTTCAAGGCTCAGGGTGCTTGTCGAAGTGTGTGTGTGGCATTTTCTGCAAGTTGTCAATTGAATGTCAAATGCTGATAACTGAAAGTAATTTAGGCCGTATTATTTTAAACTGACAAGTATGAATTACACGACCACAATGTCATGAAAATAGCTAATGGACGACAGGTGGGCTGTTCTTCCAACACAAGTGTGTACGACAGTGACCCCTGCTTTTACATTAGCTGGAAAAGTTGTGATTGCAGTTCTGAAGCTGTGACAGCAAGGGCTGTTGAAACAATTTATCACACACTGAGCGACGTGTTCGATACAGTCAACATAACATCAGAAAAATTATTTTAAGGGTCATTAATCTCAATTCTGTACGTGGATTCAAATTTATATATGCCTGGCGTTTGATCAGAACACAATTTTACTTCCCATTTACAGACGTCCCTACTGCTCTCATTTCCCTTTTGAGATTATTTTAGATAGCAGGTATAGAATTGGATGAACAACCTCAGGAGCACAGATTCTAACTGGGCTCTTGAATTGACTTCAAAAATTTCTAAATATTTGTGGGCAATAGAAAATTGACCGAATTACCACAACTGATTCGTTTATTTAATTTTTTGCAAGTTGGATTCCTTCAGCAAAGTGTCTTGGTCACTTTTCTCACCCACCCTTCCCCCACCAAGCCTTGAGTTATGTGTGTTTCGGGTCCATCAAAAAATCATTCAATGCTAAGGGCCTAGTAGGTCGTCCGGCTTTGCAAGCACTCCACAAATCAGCTGGAGCTCAGGATGGATAATAAACGCAAACATAGCAGCATTGTTGACATGTCAAAGCTGTTTAAAACGTGTGTGTTGCTGACCCCAGGCTAAGAGCATAGGCTATGTAGCATACGCTCACCCTTCCACCAATGTCATTTTGTAACTGATGGATAAAGAGCCCTTGTGATGCACTGGTATTGTCACTATCTCTGGACCAGGAGGCCTGGGTTCAAGTCCTAACTACTCCAGTGATGTGCAGCATCATGCATGGGCAGATTGAATAGAAGTGTATATAACTGGTGAATGAGGAAGGCACATCAACATGGTGGTCTGGTCTTTTGTCTGAGCCGTTTTGTGCTTTTCTCAATTGGTATCAATAACATTTCCTGCAGGGAAATCATGAAATTGAAAACACGTACTCTATGCACCATTGTGCACTGGAACTCCCAGAAATTGCGTCAATGGCCACTACGACAGATCGGTTATTTTATTGTTGTTCTGGGTACCCACATTAGCCCTACCTCTGCCTGTTTTTCTGTGGAATGGTTCATGCTCCAGTTCTACTCAGAGCCCCCTCCTTCAATATTTTTTCCGATGTATTAATAATTGTCTCAGAGTCACTTCCTGATCTTGGCCCGAATTGAAACAAAGCACCTCATATGAATGAAGAAACAAGAGGAGGCCATTCAGCCCTCCGAGCCTGCTCGATTGGTCAATAAGAACATGGCTGACCTGACTGTGACCTCAGATCTACATTCCCTGATAACCTTCCATCTCTTTGGAGATCAAAAAGTTATTTAAAGATTCTGCACCAATACCTTTTAAGAAAGAGAATTCCAAAGACTCACAATCCTCTGAGAAAAGTTTTTTTTCCTCATCTCTGTCTTAAACAGGCAACGTTTTTTTTAAAACTATGATCCTAATTCAAGATTTTCCCACAAGAGGAAATATCCTTTTGACATCCACTCAGTCAAGTGTCCGCAGGGCCTATTGTTTCAACTAAGTCACTCTTGAACCTGCTAAACTGCAAAGAATATGAGCCTAGCTTTTCCTCATAAATTAATCCTCCATTTTACAGCTGTTTGGAGTCAACTTTGAAATCAACTATTTCATACAGTAACAGGCTCCCATATTTTATTTTCTTTTCACACGTCAGCCTTAATTTTTTTTTTAAGGTTTTCGTTTTAGAAGAAAAGGTGTTCATTCTTCTGCAATTCACACCTCCACTGGGCTCATCGTTTACTTGTACTTTAGCAACTCCCTCCACTCCTGTCTCAGACAAAACTGAATTTTTTTCATCTTGCATTCATCAGGATTCAAATGCCATAAAACCAAGGTCAGAAAGGAACGAACAATTTATACAGAATGAGAAGAGGATGTTGATTATATAGAACATTATTGCATGGAGATCTTCCAGCAACTGCTAATTGTATTAGTTAACTGATTCCGTTCTAATCAGGCAAGTCAAGTCTGATTGGTCTGGATATTGCCAAGGGGTTGTAGCAGTGTTTGACAATCTTTTCTTCGTAAAAACAATGCAATGTGTGGACATATTCCTTCTGTCTAAAAATAACAATAAATGTGTCAATAAATATAGTTCCTACTACAGGCAGAAGAATCACATGGAAACCCAACTGATAATCTTGAACTTGTATCAGTGATAATGGGAACTGCAGATGCTGGAGAATCCAAGATAACAAAGTGTGAAGCTGGATGAACACAGCAGGCCAAGCAGCATCTCAGGAGCACAAAAGCTGATGTTTCGAGCCTAGACCCTTCATCAGAGAGGGGGATGGGGAGAGGGTTCTGGAATAAATAGGGAGAGAGGGGGAGGCGGACCGAAGATGGAGAGAACAGAAGATAGGTGTAGAGGAGAGTATAGGTGGGGAGGTAGGGAGGGGATAGGTCAGTCCAGGGAAGACGGACAGGTCAAGGAGGTGGGATGAGGTAGTAGGTAGGAAATGGAGGTTTGGCTTGACATGGGAGGAAGGGATGGGTGAGAGGAAGAACAGGTTAGGAAAGCAGAGACAGGCTGGGCTGGTTTTGGGATGCAGTGGGGAGAGGGGACAAGCTGGGCTGGTTATGTGATGCAGTGGGAGGAGGGGAAGAATTGGTCTGGTTTTGGGATGCAGTGGGGGAAGGGGAGATTATGAAGTTTGTGAAGTCCACATTGATACCATTAGGCTGCAGGGTTGCCAAGCGGAATATGAATTGCTGTTCCTGCAACCTTCGGGTGGCATCATTGTGGCACTGCAGGAGGCCCAGGATGGACATGTCGTGTAAAGAATGCGAGGGGGAGTTAAAATGGTTCACGACTGGGAGGTGCAGTTGTTTGTTGCGAACCGAGCGGAGGTGTTCTGCAAAGCGGTCTCCAAGCCTCCGCTTGGTTTCCCCAATGTAGAGGAAGCCACACCGGGTACAATGGATACAGTATACCACATTGGCAGATGTGCAGGTGAACATCTGCTTAATGTGGAAGGTCATCTTGGGGCCTGGGTTGGGGGTGAGGGAGGAGGTGTGGGGGCAAGTGTGGCACTTCCTGCGGTTGCAAGGGAAGATGCTGGGTGTGGTGGGGTTGGAGGGCAGTGTGGAGCAGATAAGGGAGCCACGGAGGGAGTGATCTCTCCAGAAGGCAGACAAGGGTGGGGATGGAAAAATGTCTTGGGTGGTGAGGTCGGATTGTAGATGGCGGAAGTGTCAGAGGATGATGCATTGTATCCGGAGGTTGGTGGGGTGGTATGTGAGAACGAGGGGGATCCTCTTTGGGCAGTTGTGGCAGGGGCTGGGTGTGAGGGATGTGCTGCGGGAAATGCGGGAGACGTGGTTAAGGGTGTTCTTGACCACTGAGGGGGGCAAGTTGCGGTCCTTGAAGAACAAGGGCATCTGGGATGTACGGGAGTGGAATGCCTCATCCTGGGAGCAGATGCGGCGGAGGCGGAGGAATTGGGAATAAGGGATGGAATTTTTGCAGGAGGGTGGTGGTGGATGAGGTGTATTCTAGGTAGCTGTGGGGGTCGGTGGGCTTGAAATGGACATCAGTTACAAGCTGGTTGCCTGAGATGGAGACCGAGAGGTCCACGAAGGTGAGGGATGTGCTGGAGATGGCCCAGGTGAACTTGAGGTTAGGGTGGAAGGTGTTGGTGAAGTGGATGAACTGTTCGAGCTCCTCTCTTGGGAGCAAGAGGCGGAGCTGATACAGTCATCAATGCAACAGAGGAAGAGGTGGGGTTTGCAGCCCAATGGTATCAATGTGGACTTCACAAGCTTCAAAATCTCCCCTTCCCCCAATGCGTCCCAAAACCAGACCAGTTCTTCCCCTTCTCCCACTGCATCACACAACCAGCCCAGATCATCCCCTCCCCCCACTGCATCCCAAAACCAGCCCAGCCTGTCTCCGCTTCCCTAACCTGTTCTTCCTCTCACCCATCCCTTCCTCCCATGTCAAGCCAAACCTCCATTTCCTACCTACCACCTCATCCCACCTCCTTGACCAGTCCGTCTTCCCTGGACTGACCTATCCCCTCCCTACGTCCCCACCTATACCCTCCTCTCCACCTATCTTCTGTTCTCTCCATCTTTGGTCCGCCTCCCCCTCTCTCCCTATTTATTCCAGAACCCTCTCCCCATCCCCCTCTCTGATGAAGGGTCTAGTCCCGAAACATCAGCTTTTGTGCTCCTGAGATGCTCCTTGGCTTGCTGTGTTCATCCAGCTTCACACTTTGTTATCTTGATCATCTTGAAGTGGCTGCCTGTGAATTTCTTAGTGTAATCATTATTGTTGTGATTGGATTAAGATGCTATTGCTTTGTCAATCAAGTATATGTAGTTGTTGGAAATGAAAAGTGCACATGATAGGTTATTAGTTTGAAGTTTATGACTGTCAGCATTTGTTCTGACAATATTGTAAGGCCACTGGAAAGAAGTCTTCAGTTTGGGGCAGCCTGTTTTTCTCCAAGGGAAAGCATGCTTTGAAATGTGGACGTATCTTGCTCCAGGCTCCAGTGAGAATCCCATTACCCAATAAGCCCAAGAGTTCCAGAATGCGCCCTCCATGACAGTATCGCTGGCTGTATGTGGTTTATTCAAGATTTTGTATTGCAGTTGAGGAATCTGGCCATTTAAAATAAAAATTGCTCTGGAACTATGCTTCGCGTTTTCCCACATTGTACTCTTAGCTACCAGCTTTTTGTCCACTCATGCAACCTTTCAACATCAATATGCAACTACCTTATAGCTTCTTTATAACATACTTTCCTATCTATCCTGGTATAATCAATGAAATGCCTTCACCCCATCAACTAAGTCATTGGTGTAAAAGTCATTGGTGGCATGAAAATGAGACCCTCCATTTCTTCCATCCTTTAATCATTTTCCAGCCAGCACTTCATGTCACCTTTACACAATAAGAACATTTCTGATTTTACCAGTTCCTATGAAAGCTCTCAAACTGAAGCTTTAACTCTGTTTCTGTTTCTAAAGATGCTGCCAGATTTGCTGAGTATTCCCAACTTTTTCTGATTGTATCTGCGTATTTAATTGCTTTTAAACTGCAGTCCGTTGCACCTTATTTTCTGTATACTAATGGCACTAGTGGAGGTCTTCACGCAATCAGGAAGAACACACAAAATAGGAGCAGAAGTGGGCCATTCAGCCCCTCAAACCTGCACTACTATGCAGTAAGATTATGGATGATCTATTTGTTTTCAGTATTCAATATACTCATTCATCCCTGATAGTTTTTTCATTCCCTTGCCTAATGAGAATCTGTTCACTTCCGTTTTAAAAAGAACAGCGACCCCTACCTATACCACTTTCTGAGGCTGAGAGTTTCAAACTCACACAACCCACTATGAAAAAAATTGCCCTCATCTCTGTCCTAAAAGGCCAAGCCTTAATTTGCCCTTTAGTTCTAGACTCACCCATAAGAGGAAACATCCTTCCTATGTCCACCTTGTCAAGACTAATGAGGATCTTTGAGACTTCAAGCAAGTCACTTTTCAATCTTTTTGACTTCAGCTGTAACAAGTTCAGCCTGTCCCACCTACCCCCATTAGTCAAACCGTTCATTCCCAGGATCAATCTGATAAACCTCCTCTCAATCTCTTCTAATGCATTTACATCCTTCATTAAATAAGGAAACCAAAACTGAGCATGGTATTCTAGATGTGGTTTCAATGACTTATAATTGAATCATAATGTACTTACTTCTATATTCAGGTCCTCTCATAATACAGGATAACTTCTCATTAACCTTATTGATTACATGCTTTACCTGCATACTAACCTTTCCTGACTCGTGCGCCAAAACATTTAAATCCCTTTGCACCTCAGAATTCTGCAATTGTTCTCCATTTAAACTAATGCTGCATTTTCTTAGCTGAAATTGCTGGAGAAACTCAGCAGGCCTGGCAGCATCTGTGGGAAGAAAGTAGAATTAACATTTTAAGTCCAGTGACTCTTCATCAGAACTACAGTTCAGTTTCACCTGCAATTTCTAGTTTTTTTTATCTCCAACATCCACAGTTCTTTGTCTTATTTTATAGTTGTGCACTTTTTATTTCTTCCAGACAAAATGAACAGCTTCGCGTTTTCCCACATTGTACTCTTAGCTACCAGCTTTTTGTCCACTCATGCAACCTTTCAACATCAATATGCAACTACCTTATAGCTTCTTTATAACATACTTTCCTACCTATCCTGGTATAATCAATGAATTGCCTTCACCCCATCAACTAAGTCATTGGTGTAAAAAGATGTATAAAGAGGGTCTTAGCAGAACACTCATACATGACCACTGAAATCTGGTGACCCCACAGGCTTACCTACAGATTCATTAAAATTTATCTTTCTGCTTACAACTATCGTCTCTCTCCAACTCATTCCCTAATGTTCAAATACAAGTACTATCAGCAGAGTCAATGTGTAAAATGCTAGTGGACAGGGCTTTGATCAAGGTGTTTGAGTTGAGTCCACAATTGAAGCACTGCAATCTTTCCATGAATTCCAAAACACATCAAGATGATTATGCAAAAACTGTCTGTTCCTGTAGTAATTCTGCAGCATCTTTTCTAACTACTCAGCAGAAAGAAACATAAGCTAATAGGGTGGATGTGTATGTGAATTCACTCAGACTGTTGGCTAGACAGCATCAACGTAAGACTTGTCAAAACATATGCTCTTTTTTCATTTGTTCATGGGATGTGGGCATCACTAGTTAGACCAGCATTTATTACCTATTCCTAATTGCCAAGACGGCATTTAAGAGTCAACCACATTGCCATAGGTCTGGAGTCACATGTACGCCAGGCTAGGTAAGTACAGCGGTTTCCTTCCCTAAGGATCCACATTGGTTTTGTACCAATATTGTCATCATTAGACTCTTAATTCCAGATTTTTATTGAATATAAATTGCACCATCAGCCATGGTGGGATTTGAATGCAGGTCCCCAAACATTACCCCGGTCCCGAGATTAATAGTCTAGCAATAATACCACTCGGCCATGGCCTCCCTGTTTGCAAAAAGTCTGGTGCCTTTATCATTTATAGTAAAAAATTCCTCAAAATGAATGGGAGGGAAGATTGTGTTCTCTCCCTCTTCGTGAGAAAGCCATAAGTAAAGTGCATGATTTGTTATTGTTTAGGAAGAGGAAAGAAGGGTGCATGACTTATGCGATTTTAACCAATTCTGCTATTCTGAGATTCATTTTTCAGCACCTAGGACAGAACTGGAGACCATTTCTCTAATGAAATTGACATAACTAAATACGTAACCAAGTTGGTATGTAGCATTTTGCATTTTGACTTGGTTACGACATAATGCTACCTGGCAAGCAGAGTATTCTGTTAATGTTTGTACTTTGCAGACGTAAATGGCCCCTTGTACATTTACACAAGAGTTGTACAACACTGTCTGAAACCAGCAAGTTGTGATCTTGTGTATTTTGCCACTCACATTATTTCTGATTAAACCCTCAAAAAAGCCGTCCCAGAGTTACCAGCTTACATTTTCTGGGCTGCCTTTGACAGAAGAGAATTTTCCATGAGTGATACTGTGACTGAGTAACTGTGGCATCATTTCTGTTCATGTTTCTTTTGGCTAAATTTGCAAAGTAGCTTTTTTAACGTAAAATAATTTGTCAGCTTTCATCTTACAATTTCCACCAGCTGTTCCATTTTCTGTGGATAGCGGAAATTGCAAACAGCAATGATGGCTTAATACCAGTGCTTTTGCTTCTTGAAGTGATTGCCTGAGACTCTGTAATCTAAAAAGTGTTGCTCTCAAGGCACCACAACAATACAATATAGTGGGGAAGAGTACTGAGGTGAAGAAATTACAGTCACAAAATATACCTTTTTTTGCAATGTATCTAATACTGCTTCATCGGCCAATTCTTCCCCAGTTGACAGCAATATTGAATGAGCCATGGTGATTACATTTGAAAATCAAGTAGTAATTTATTGGACAACAAAAAAGAGCTATGAATGTTGTGAATCTGAGACAAAAACAGAAATTGCTGGAGAATCTCAGCATTTGTACACAGAAGGAGTCTGCTTTCTCTTCTCAGCTGCTGCGAGACTGGCTGAGATTCTCCAGCAATTTCTGTTTTGTTTCAGACTCACAGCATTCAAAGCTCTTTTTCCACGATGTAGGCTGATTAAATCTGTTACAATGATACTTTTTATTGCTAAGGGGATTAATGAAGAGTCTGAATATCTCGATAGAAACATGAATATTATTTGAGGTAGTCAAATCTGTGGCTTTAAGCAACAAAAACTTTCATACGTCAGCCTGGCTTAGAGATATCCCCTTAGGGAGTCAGAAAGTTACGGGTCAAAGGCAGCTTTACACATTTAATTGAAGCTGACACGTCAGTGTAATACAAGCTCGTTCTGTCTGTCAGATGAGATTTTAAACTGAAGATCTCTGTCTCTGCAGGTAACATAAGAAGATCCCTTTTTAGGAAGAGGAAATGAGCCCAAATTTCAATGCTCAACTAATACCTGTAATGTTCATTTCTTTATTAATGCCTACAATTAATCAGCTTAATTTTCCTTTTGTGGACTCTTATTGCACAGATCAGTTGTTGCATTTACCAACTTAAGAACAGTCACTACTCCTCATTAATATCTTGGCTGAGATGTACTCTGGAACATTTGAAGTTCATAAAAGGCACTATACAAGTTCCTTTTTTTGTTCAGGTTGAATTTCAGGCCATTTCTCTTCAAAACTAATTCTACTGGGATTCGACAAACATTGGCAAACAGCCATTAGGTGTGTGTTGGTATTTCATATGTCTACATCTTGTTACATATCCCTTAATTATACCACATATGTGGTCCAGGGGTGAATGGCTCATTTAAAGTTGTTTGTTTTCTACATGGGAGCAACTGCTGTGATGTTATATTGACTCAGCTTCCCTGGAGCTGCAACTGTCACAGTGATTTAGTGGTTCTCCACTTTAAAAGGAACACGGAAGGTGAGCTAAACCAAGAAATGGAGTAGGCGATACAGAAATTTTCTTAATCAAATGAGCTGATTACCCAACTCCCTTCATCATGTTTAAATCACTTGTTTCCTAATACATCTTGAGTTATTTATAGGAGATCATAAATTGCTTTGCTTGCTTCAATAGTCACTGAAGAGAACCTGGGAAGCACTTGCTGAAATAAAATTAAAGAGATTAAAGCATTAGAAATTCCTCAAGAAATGGTGACTATACTTTGAAAGAACCTATTGACTGTGATGCACATTCTAAGAGCTTGGAAAACACTGAAGAGGGCTTCCGTCTTCCCTCCCTGACTTGTTTCATATCTTCCTGCCCTCCCTCCCAATCTCAGTGTGTCAACAATTATAGATTGCCCCGTATAATAGATTCTACCATGACACTTAGGAGATCACTCTGAGTGAGAAAGGCGTGGCAATGAATTGCCATCCTATTTTACATCACTAAAATGTGATGTAAAAATTTATATTTTCATATTGAGATCAATCGTTTCACGCAACTGGACACAACAAAATTAACCCACAATAAATCTATGCTGTGACAAATTGCCATGGGGTGTGATTGCACTCCAAGATATAAGCATAATAAATTATTTTTTGTTCAGTATTATAATGAAGGCGTGACCTAGTTATTTAAAATACATTAATGCCTCCCAGCAGCCAAAGCAATGGCTTTAAGTGCATTCATATCACAGAGTGCAGTTTCATCCCTTCCTGAGTAAATAAAGTCAAATTCACATCGAATAGCAATCACTTCGTCGTCATGTGTTTGTGCTCTTCCCAAGAGAAGGTCTTTGACTGCATGTCTACTGCTGCTTCATCCTGAGCTGTTTTCTTGACAGCAGGACTTTGCCATTGCTTTTTGCTCGCAGGGATAGGATAAGGAGGTACGTCTCAGAGGTAGGGACATTACCCCTGCACCGCAAGAGCCTCTCTCTGGGTCTTCTCTATAAAGGGCTCAGATGATGGGTTCTAGTTGAGCAGACCATTGCCAGTTACCACGGGAACTCAAACTCAACAAAGTCCACAAGGAGATTGACTAGTGATTTCCCACGGGCCTTGGGGGGGTTATCATGTTTGCAGAGTGAACAAAAACAAATTGTTGACTGCTTTTTACAGGCTGCAGGCTTTTCCTTTTTAGCCCAGAGTTAGGTGTGTCGATTTTGTCACATGTGGAATGGAGTGGTGCTGATCTGTTAACTGCCTGCTATTTCAAAATTGAAGAGTTGAAAAAAAGGCAGTTGGATTCCATACTGTGGGATTCATGTGATCAAACTCTTGCAGTAAGAGAAATAAGGAAAAGGTGTACATTGCAGATAAACAACTGACCCTGGCCCATTCCCCAGACTAAGTGGAAATTAATTAACACATCTTCTTATAAGGTGTAATTTTCAGTAATATTGTGCAGGTTTTCTACTTGGAGACAATCATCTCTGTAGCAGCTTATGTAGCTTAACAGCTAAGACTAGGAATCACTATTTAAAAATCAGAGGTTGCCCTCTTATAATAGAAATTAGACATATACTTTCTCTCAGAGGATTGTGTTTCTTTGGATCTCTCTTGCTGAAAGGTGGTAGAAGCAAAATAGTTTTAAGGCAGAGGTAGAAAGATTCTTGTTAATCAAGAAGTTGAAAAGGGAAAGCAAGGGATGTGGATTGCCAGCTGCCACTGAAATGCTACTAAATCCAGCCACATGACTAGAGCAGCCATTTTTGTTAGGTGTGATGTCTGCTTACTATGCACTCATTCAGAGAACTGTTCATTCTATCAGAGAAATTACTGATCTATTTGGAAAGCACATCATCTCCATTGCATAAAATCAGTTGGAATGCTACGTAATCAACACTAACTTTCGTCATTTGTCACCAAAAAACGTATCGAACTTTCACTTTAGACCATGTTCTCTCCAGGTGGAAAGTAAGGAAAAAATCTAATGAAAGATGCACCTTGTCTCAGGACATCCCAAAGCGATTCAAAGCCAATTAAGCTCTTTTCAAGCTTATCCAGGGTTGTAATGGAGGGTAACAACTGAAACAAACTGGAGCAGGAAAGCTGACGTTTCTGGACCTTTCTTCAGAAACTGCTCCTCTGATGCTGCTTGGCCTGCTGTGTTCATCCAGCTCTACACCTTGTTACCTCAGATTGTCCAGCATCGGCAGTTCCCACTATCTCTGGTTTACTTTTAATGGCAACAAAACGTATCTGAGCTTTATGAAAATGAATCCATGATGACCTTCATTTCCATTACATCAAATGATAGCTGTTGGAGGGATTATAATAAAGTAGTGAACAGCTTTAAACCAGGCGATTGAAAGAAACAATTGACAAATCAAGATACAGAACATGACTACATTTACTATGTTGCTGACACAAATTAAATCACATATAGCATCTGAAATCAAAAGGCAACAAAGTATAGTCCAATTCAGACCACGGTTTCTGAGTTTGCAGTTTAAGTTGTCTGATTAAAGAGGCATTTTGGAGTTTTACTTATGTTTGAAAGTGACACATGATAATCAACAGATTGCTGAGGTGAAAAGGTGCTAAACAGGTGACAACCTGATTTAGAGAACGTATTGCTTTCTGTCTCAGGATTTTTCAGAAGCCTCACCTTTGTGACTAATTGTTAAATAATTTGTGAGCTAGAGTTATGCTTATCATTTATTAATAAGTACACTTTGATTTCTTCAAGACAAATCAATAAAGGGACTAGCAGGTGATGGAGGCCAGGTCTCTGTTGCTAAGTAGTAGTCAACACAGGCTTGCTAATATTGATTATATGGGGTTATGCTAAATTTCCTTTATACCCTAGACATTTAAATGGAAGTTGTAGTAGTTTTTACAAAATAATGAATATAATTTAGCACCATATGAGTTTCAGTTAATGCCATTTACAAATTTGGAGCCATTGAATAATCACAAGTATTTGAACTTCCCAAAAATGAATATTCTTCCATTGACTTTTGACACAGTTTATCGTATCAAACCTTTGGTTGTTGCTAGATATAACTGATCATAATTCAGAGAGATGTGATAAAGTATATCTCACAAAAGCGAATCAAACATTGTAATAGATGTTTCATGACTCTTCCATGTTCCATGTTCAAATTTCCCCCCTCAGGGGTCGAAAACGCCCCCAACTGCATCACTCACATTTCCTGCAACTCATCCCTCACACTCCCTCCCCGCAATAACAACAAAAACAGAATACCCTCGTCCTCACGTACCACCCCACCAACCTCCAGATCCAACTCATCTTCAAGCCTATCAACTCCCACAGCTTCCTAAAATACACTTACTCTCACCCATCTTCCTGCAAAAATGCCATTCCCTATTCCCAATTCCTTCACCTCCACCGCATCTGCTCCCAAGATGAGGCATTCCACTCCCAGACATCCCAGAAGTCCTCATTTTTCAAGGACAGCAAGCTCCCCTCCACAGTGGTCAAAAATGCCCTCAACAGTGTCTCTCGCATTTCCCACAACTCATCCCTCAGATCCCCTCCCCGCATTAACAACAAAAACAGAATACCCCTCATCCTCACATACCACCCCACCAACCTCTGGATTCAATGCATCATCCTCCACCACTTCCACCACCTGCAATCTGACCCCACTACCAAGGACATTTTTCCCTCCCCACCCTTATCTGCCTTCCGGAGGGACTACTCTCCCCGTGACTCCCTTGTCCGCTCCACACTTCCCACTAGCCCCACCACCCCCGGCACTTTTCCCTGCAGCCTCAGGAAGTGCTACACCTGCTCCTACACCTCCCCCATCCCAGGCCCCAAGAAAACCTTTCACATGAAACAGATATTCACCTGCACATCTGCTAATGTTATATACTGTATCCGCTGTTCCCGTTATGGCTTTCTCTACATCGGGGAAACGAAGCAGAGGCTTGGAGACCACTTTGTGGAACACCTACACTCAGTTCGTGACAAACGACTGCACCTCCCAGTCGCGAATCGCTTCAACTCCCCCTCCCACTCTTTGGATGACATGTCCATCCTGGGCCTCCTGCAGTGCCACAAAATGCCACCCGGACAGCACCTCATATTCCACTTGGGAACTCTGCAGCCTAAGGGTATCAATGGGGACTTCACAAGCTTCAAAATCTCCCCTCCCCCAACTGCATCCCGAAACCAGCCCAGCTCATCCCCATCTCCCTAACCTATCTGTCCTTTCTCCCACCTATCCACTCCTCCCACTTCAACCCCCACACCCAACTCCTACCTACCAGCCTCATCCCACCCCCTTGACCTGTCCGTCTTCCCTTGACTGACCTATCTCCTCCCTAAATTCCCAACTACACTCGCCTTTACTGGCTCCATCCCCGCTTTCCTGATCTGTCCATCTGCTCTCCACCTATCTTCTCCTCTATCCGCCTTCCATTGGCCTACCCCTCTCTCTCTATTTATTTCAGAATCCCCTTCTTCACTCCCATTTCTGAAGAAGTGTCCACACCTAAAACATTAGCTTTCCTGCTCCTCTGATGCTGCTTGGCCAACTGTGTACATCCAGCTCTACACCGTGTTATCTCTTATTCTATGACCTGCGTTGTTCTCACAAAGCCTTCTCACAATTGTCTATTTCACTGCCTCAAAATTATGATGTAAAGTATTCCTTCAGCTAAGTACAATGATGAGACATACCTCAATTAAAATAATGCACAACAGGGTTACATTCGCCCATATGAAGTATCAGTACATGCACATTCACATAGTGTAATCAAAGCTATCTACCTGCATGAGCAACAAATCATGTGTGGAACTTTGTAAATGGGAGTCCCAAGACTTCACTAATGATCGGAAAGAAATTGATTTGAATGGCAGGCACCAGGAAAGGAAAGGCTCTTCAATCTGCCAAACGTGCAATCAATACTACATTCAACAATGAGCTACTGCATTCCAGATTCAGTAATGATCGCCCTCTGGGCCACCAATTAAAAAAATACTAAGCAACAGAGTCCCATTCTTATGTCTCATTGTCAGTTTGTCTGGATATCTTGAAAAGACATGCCCATGATTTCATCATTGCATCAACTCAAAAGGATGCGATCTGAGGATGTAAGAGTTCATGCGACATCTCAGCAGTGGGGATCACATGATACTGAGCACATGTTGCTCCATGTAGCAGGTGAATCAGTGGCTAGCACTGCTACCTTACAGCACCAGCGACCCGGATTCAATTCCAGCCATGGGAATTCAATCCCAGTCTGTGTGGAGTTTGCACATTCTCTCTGTGTCTGTGTGGGTTTCCTCTGGGTGCGCCGGTTTCCTTCCACAATCCAAAGATGTGCAGGCTAGGTGGAATGGCCATACTAAATTGCCCATTGTATCCAGGGATGTGTAAGTTAGGTGCATTAGCCATGGGAATTGCAGGGTTGCAGGGATAAGATGGATCTGGGTGGAGTTTTCTTCAGAAGGTCAGTTTGGGCTGAATGGCCTGCTTCCGTGCTGTAGGCATACTATATAATTTATTAAACTACTATTCAGCCAGAGACTTAGTTGTCTAAGAAATGTAATGTTTATATTTGTTTATTTATATCTGACAGCATAATAGGCATCAGCTGGATTCTTCGATGCTACGATATCCAGTTTCTTATGTTACAAGGCGTTTACAGTCCAATGTTGAATTAACTTCAGGTTGTCTAGAAGCTTTTAGCATGTATTGAATAATCATGATCGCTAATTTCATTTCCTGTGTTTAAACGCCCAAAATTCAACTTGATTTGAAAGCTAATAAATTTCACCAACATACACACAGATACAATCAGCTAACGTCATCAAGCTGTTATCTAAATTCAGACTGTGAGATTCCACCTGGCTATATTCAGATGACAATTTACCAACGACTCTACAATATCAAGTGCTGCATGAAATGTTTTACAGGTGTCCATACCCAATGCCATGGAAATTCAGATGCCACCCATCTACTAAGGCAAAGATTGACCGGGCATTCCACGCTTGACCTGTTTCAGCAATTGTTACGGTCAAAGATTTTACAGGAAATTTCCCTCCTTAATGGAGTTTGCATTAAGGCCAGTAAGCCAGTATGAAGGATGAGAGGGGATCTGATTGAGACATATAAGATTAAGGGATTGGACACTCTGGAGGCAGGAAGCATGTTTCTGCTGATGGGTGAGTCGAGAAACAGAGGACACAGTTTAAAAATAAGGGGTAGGCCATTTAGAACAGAGTTGAGGAAAAACTTCTTCACCCAGGGAATGGTGGATACAGGGAATGCTCTGCCCCAGAAGGCAGTGGAGGCCAACTCTCTGGATGCTTGCAAGAAAGAGATGGATAGAGCTCTTAAAAATAGTGGAATCAAAGGTTATGGGGATAAGGCAGGAAAAGGATACTGATTGTGGATGATCATAATGAATGATGGTGCTGGCTTGAAGGGCTGAATGGCCTACTCCTGCACCCATTGTCTATTGTATATTGCCTCCATTTGTTCAGTGCAACATTGCTATGTCAAATCCCGACCCAGAGCTGGCAATACACCATCCCACAGTTTGCGCCTCACTACAAAATGGAAATCACAAGACTTTTTTTTAATTATTTGTTTTTGGAATGTGGGCTTCACCAGCTGGACCAACATTTATCACCCATCTCCGATTGCCCTTCAGAAAGTAGTGGGCCATACCTTTGAAGTTCTGCAGTCCATGTGGTGTACATATACAGGCGCTGGTACGGAGGGAGTTCCTGAGTTTAGACCGAGCAGCACTGAAAGAACGGTGGTATATTTCTGAGTTAAGATGACACGTGGCCTGGAGGGGAATTTGCAAAGATGGTGTTCCCATGCGTCTGCTGCCTTTGCTCTTCTCGTCGACAAGGACCTGTGATTTAGCAGGTGCTGCCAAAGGAGCCCTAACAATTTGTATCAGTACATCTTGTATATGGAACACATTACGGCCACTGAGTGCTGATGATGAAGTGGCTGGCAGTTGAAGATGGGGGCTGCAATTCCAACTGAATCAATTGCTTTGTCCTGGTAGTGTTAAGCTACTTGAGTGTTGCTTGATCTGCACTCATCCAGCAAAGTAAATGATATTCAATGAAACTCCTGACTTGTGCCTTGTAGATGGTGGAAAGTCTTTGGGGAATCAGGAGCTGAGTTACTCACCACAAAATACTTTTACAGCCACAATATTCATATGAAACACAATATTAGCACCGCATGAATAATACTGTGGTTATTACGAAACATTAGTAAATGGACTGATCCATTTCTCTTTCTGGGTTAATAGTGGCCTCAAGTTGTTTATGGTGAGGAATCAGCAATTCAGTGTCAAAAAAAGATGATAAGATTCTCTCTTGTTCAAGATGGTTATGGGTTGACATTTTTGTGGCATAAATGTTACCTGTTCAAAGCAAGTAGGCTTCTTAAAGGACTATGTAGTTTGAGTCAATTGCCAAAGTCATTTGATTTTGATTTTGTATATTTAAATAACATTTTGAGAGTAGTTAATCATTTTACCTTATGCCTTATCCCTACTAATGCTTGCCTCTGTTATTCCTGGTTGCTGTGCATGTTTCAAGTAGTAAGTGCAAATATTCTTCTGTATGTTCAGAACACTTTGCTCAGCTCGAATGCATTCACCTCAAGTGACACCTTCACACATACCTAGACAGGTCAGAAGAAATGACCATTCAATATCTCCAACTTCATGGAACCGGAATCACAGTGAAACAGTCTACACATTCCAACTGTGATTCCCATTGAAATTTGGCGCTCTTGCAATTTTGTCCTGACAAGTGCCAATGGTAACCTTCACCAGCTCACCTCTTATGTCAACAATACACAAAATCTCCTGTTTCCCTGCCCACCTCTGAACCTCTCACACATTTACAACTTCCATCCCCACGCCCCCTAGAATCCATTCCCCTAACCACAACAGCTGTTCCTTGGATTATTTTGTTAGTAATCTTAGATCCTTGCCCTCTGCTTTCTTCTGATATGTGTCCACTTTTAAAATTGGGGCAGTTGGTTGGGGCACAGATATTCAACAAGGGGTGGCCTGATATGCATAATTAGCACTGGGGAATGATCATTGACCTGTGACAGCGAGACAGTGTCGATCTGCACCCATTATGAGAAGATGAAGCAACACATGAATCAATTGCCTGGGATTGTCACCAAAGACATTTGCCCCACCAAGCGCCATGTCATGGTCATGTGAAGAACCTCACAGAATGATGGCTCTAAAGTTCACTTGGACAATGCCACATCCAAAGAAAATGATTGAAAGCCCTTTGAATGTGCTTATGACTTCTATTTATGCAGAGAATTGTTTGAGTGCACCATCCCAGTTTATGAAAACCTGATTGAAATGTATCATGCTTTGGCAAAGAGATATTTATTTAGATTTTATGGTGGATTATTCACCATGTTTCCAGACTTCTGCCATTTCCGTGAATAGATACTATTCTCTTTCAGTGATATGTGATTTTTTGTTGAAAAACACCAATAATTTTTTTTCGTGTATAGCAACTGAGATTCCTGTTATGCACATCATAACACCATGAGTTGCTTTGAAAGCAAAAAAGTAAGCTTTATTTTATCATAGTGTATCAACTATGATACTGTAGACATATTCCTTTCAAATGCATCTGTTGTTTGGATTTGATTCTAACCTAATAACTGCTGGATTGCTATATCTGCACTTTAGATTACAAATGGTTTAGGTGCCTCCAAATCAGTGAATGACTGTTATCCTTTGTTTATTTCCCTCAATAAAATGTTTTACATTCTAAACAGTCCTTTCGTGCCCCATTCAAACCCTGAAACAATTTTCAAGAGCTTTAGGCCATGGTAATCCACTATCACACCGATGATGTTGTAAGCTCATTCTCAATTTAAAAGGCTTGCAATCCTCCTTTTCACTGAATCTATATTAACAAGAAAAGTCAGGGCTATTGGGAATGCTATCCGAAATCTATTTTCTACTTTGAAAATGTTCATGAGAAGCACTGAAAAATTCACATTGCGAGGAACTCCCAGGTGTTGTTGCATTTCAATGCTGTACAGAATAATATTCTGGTTAGATCATCAGGTCACTTGCCAGGCAGTGTTTCGCTAAACAGGAGAAGCTCACCTTAAGGGTAAAATGGAAGATTAAAACCCTTTTTGAAATAAATTTGAAGAGGTTTCCCATATTTCCTAAAAGATGCCAGCATTTATTAATCTCTGAATCATATCACAGGTTGTGGCCAAGTGACAGAAGCTGCTGGAAAAGCTCAACAGGCCTGGCAGCATCTGTGGAGGTAAAAAACAGAGTTAATGTTTTGGGTCCGGTGACCCTTCTTCAGAATTTCACTGATGCTGCCAGGCCTGCTGAGCTTTTCCAAGCAAGTTTGCCTTGTGTTCCTGATTTACAGCATCCGCAGTTCCTTTGGTTTTCGTTTTGACAGAATAGAAAGGTGCTTTGCAAGTTAATGAGACAGATCACTCCCGAATCACAACACTCAAACTTACAATTGCTGAAGAATTCAGGTTTATTGATTTGATTCAACTGTTGAACGTTTCAACTTTCATTAGAGAATTGAATTAATCATGGGAGTTAATATTTAATTAAATCAATCCTGTACAACATTTGCATTTTGACTTTAATGTTTTCCGTACTTCTGGTAGCTGCAATTTATTGGTAAAATATCTAATTCACTGACAAGGATTTTTAGGTGATTCACACTTACCCGTGATACACTGAGCTGGAGTGAAAACATATAGGCTTACTACTCTTTCAGCATTTTCCACATTTTACTTTCTTCCTCTTAAAACAATAATTGTTGATCAGCGTATTCCCACACAGTGATCTTGAAGTTCTCGTGGGTCTTATCAGGAATGTGCAGTAAAATATAGGAACTCAGAGAAGCAGTTTGTAAAATAGTGTGACAACAATTCTCATAAACTGAATGAAAGCAAAAGTTACAGAGTGTTGGAAAAAAAGTTATTGATATTGCTTTTGTGAAGATTCACGATGTGGACACTAAATATTTAATTGCAATAATTATTGAGCTGTCGAAGTGGCTGATTGAAATGGGAACGATACACGGATGTATTGGACACGGGGGCAGAAACTGCTATGCTGTATCAAATAAACTAAATCTTTTCAAGGTGACCCAACAACGATTAAACTCTTTCATATAGCTGACATTGAGAGTGTTATCCTTTTTGGAGGCCCTGTCTGGTACAGCTTTCTGGAAAGCAAACCCTTTAAAGGGATTGAGATAATAAAACTATGCGCGAGGAGTTTAACAAGCACAGAGAATTCTGGGGAAACTGAGCAAATCTGGCAGCGTCTTTGGAGGGTAAAACAGCTACTGTTTTGAATCCAATGTGACTCTTCTTCAGAACTGAGGAAGAGTCCAGGCAGGAAGAGTATCTGAGAAACTGACTTTCCTTGATGAAATCTATTTGCAATGAATTTTGGTAAATGTAGAGTCTCATGAACAATAAGAATCATTCCCTCGTGTCAGGATTACTGGCATGTACATTCAGGAGAGAGGTTACAATCCCTCAGATGTGGAACAAATCAGCTGCTGAACTCATGTCTGCACCCACTTCACCAACACCTTCCACCCCAACCTCAAGTTCACCTGGGCCATCTCTAACACATCCCTCACCTTCCTGGGCCTATCTGTCTCCATCTCAGGCAACCACGTAGCAACCGATGTCCATTTCAAGCCCAGCGACTCCCACAGCTCCTGTGGGAATACACCTCCTCCCACCTACCTTCCTGCAAAAATTCCATCCTCTATTCCCAATTCCTTCGCCTCTGCCACATCTGCTGCCAGGATGAGGCATTCCACTCCCCTACATCCCAGATGTCCTCGTTCTTCAAGGACCGCAACATCCCCCCTGCAGTGGTCGAGAACGTCCTCAACCATGTCTCCCACATTTCCTGCAACTCATCCCTCACACCCCGCCCCTACAATAACCGCCAAAAGAGAATCCCCCTAGTCCTCACATATCACCCCACCAACCTCCGGATACAACGCGTCATCCTCTGACGCTTCCGCCATCTACAACCCGACCCCACCACCAAAGACATTTTTCCATCCCCACCATTGCCTGCTTTCCGGAGAGACCACTCTCTCCCGGAGTCCCTTGTCCGCTCCACACTCCCCTCCAACCCCACCACGCTCGGCACTTTCTCCTCCAACGCAGGAAATGCTACACTTGCCCCCACATCTCCTCCCTCACCCCTATCCCAGGCCCCAAGATGACTTTCCAAATTAAGCAGATGTTCACCTGCACATCTGCCAATGTGGTATACTGCATCTGCTGTACCTGTTGTGGCTTCCTCTACATTGGGGAAACCAAGCGGAGGCTTGGGGACCGCTTTGCAGAACACCTCCGCTCGGTTCGCAATAAGCAACTGCACCTCCCAGTCGCGAACCATTTTAACTCCCCCTCCCATTCCTTAGATGACATATCCATCCTGGTCCTCCGGCAGTGCCACAAGGATGCCACCCGTAGGTTGCAGGAACATCAACTGATATTCCGCTTGGGAACCTTCCAGCCCAATGGTATCAATGTGGACTTCACAAGCTTCAAAATCTCCCCTTCCCCTCCACTGCATCCCAAAACCAGCCCAGCTCATCCCCTCCCCCCACTGCATCCCAAAACCAGCCCAGCTCATCCCCGCCTGCCTAACCTGTTCTTCCTCTCACCTATCTCCTCCTCTCACCTCAAGCCGCACCTCTATTTCCTACCTTCTAACCTCATCCCGCCCCCTTGACCTGTCCGTCTTCCCTGGACTGACCTATCTCCTCCCTACCTCCCCACCTATATTCTCCTCTCCACCTATCTTCGGTCCGCCTCCCCAACTCTCCCTATTTATTTCAGAACCCTCTCCCCATCCCCCTCTCTGATGAAGGGTCTAGGCCCGAAACGTCAGCTTTTGTGCTCCTGAGATGCTGCTTGGCTGCTGTGTTCATCCAACTCCACATTTTGTTATCCCTGAACTCATGTGTGCCCTTCTTCATATGAACTTTCAACAGGAGCTGACAGATGGATGAAGATATGTTCTCATGTTGGACATACTGACTAACCATTCAGATTATACTGGAAAAGCTTGAATGTATGTTTTAATTAGAGTTTAGATTTCTGTGATATGGGGCTGAAACTTACAGGTTTGTGGCTAAGTGTAAGTCGAGTCAGGTTTGGTGGAATGACTCTTACCACGAGGCTAAGGGCATTTTCTTGCTATATCTCACCAAACTCATCACATTAATTGGCGGTATAGTCTTTGTGCAGTGCATCGTGTCCAATTTCTGCCCCATTTTAACAGGTGCCCTTCCCAGAAAAACTCGCCACTCACGGGAGAATTGACTGTGTCACTGACCCCTGGCACCATCTCTGAAACGCCGCTGTGCACTCACCAAGCACTGTCAGTCCGGAGCTGCCCTTCATGGTACCTGACTTTTGCCCGGACAGGGGGAAATCAGAGCCCAAATTTGCAGGCAAAGCCCTGGAGATCCTGCTGGATGGGGTGATGCCCAGGTAGGAGTTGACCTTGCCTCAGGGCTGACAGTGGAGACCATGACCTGATGAAAACAGTCTCGGCTATCTGGAGGAATCCCCAGCGCTGTACAAAGGTCAATGTCCTCTGCACTCCACCAGCGTTAGTGCCACCACTTTGTCTCCAATACCTCACACTCACTCTATCTCTGTCAACGGGTGCGGAGAATAACCCAGAACGCTAGCAATACTTGTCTTTACATTTAGAGAACTGGAGTATATCAACACAGAAATTATGCTGCAGCAATACAAAACCCTAGTTAGGCCTCACTTGGAGTACTATGAGCAGTTCTGGACACCATGCTTTAGCAAGGATATATTGGTTTTAGAAGGACTACAACATGGGTTTAAAAAACTGATACCTGGACTCCAGGGGTTAAGTTACAAGGAAAATATAAACAAATAGGCTTGTTTCCTCTAAAATTTAAAAGATTAAGGGGTTATCTGATTGAAGTCTTCAAGTTATCAACAGGAAGAGACAGAGTAGCTAAACTATTTCTACTAGTTAGGGATTCTAGAATTAGGGGTATAAGGTCAGACCATTCAGGAGAGATGTTGGGAAGCACTTCACCACACAAATGGCAATAGATATTTGGAACTCTTTTCCTCAAATGGCAGTGAATGTTGGATGAGTTGTTACTTTTAAATCTGAGATAAAGTTTTGTTAAGGGAAGGTAATAGGAGATATGGGCCAAAGGATCATATGGAGTTAGGCCACGGATCAACCATGATCTTATTGAATGGTGGACTTGAGGGGCTGAATGGCCTCTCTGTGTTCCGATATTCCTATGTTCCTAAGCTTTTGGAGTAGATTTGTCGCTCAGGTTGTGGATGTTGTGGTTGGTTGGCTCGCCAAGCTGGTTTGTTGTTCCGCAGACGTTTCATGACCCTGCTGGGTAACATCATCAGTGCAGCCTCCGATGAAGTGCTGTCATGTTTTCCCACCTGTTATTTAAACTCTGGGGTCCGTTGAGCTGGGTTACCTCACTTCTGATTTCCCATTGCAGTGAAGTGTATGTGGGGTCATATCAACAAAGACATAGAACCCGACCCCATATACACCCCACTGTGAAGGGAACCGGAGGTGAGGTAATCCAGCTCAACGACTCCAGAGTTTAAAAACCAGGCTGGAAAACACAATGGCGCTTCATCAGAGGCCGCACTGATGATGTTACCCAGCAGGGTCATGAAACGTCTGCGAAATAATGAACCAGCTTGGCGAGCCAACCAACCACAATTCCTATATTCCATCTAGTGGCCTTGGCTCAATGATATTGGAATAATAATGTTATGTTAGACCTCCAGGACTCAGTCCTGGTTGAGGTGGGACCCTGTGCCAATACTGTCACCTTAACTCTCCAAATGGTAAACTGGCAAGACTGGGCCAGCTGCCCCCTTTTACATCTTGAACAGTAAAATCAGGTCAGATAGGCGATGAGCAGGCAATCTCCTGGACTGACTAGGTTAAAATAAAGTCTCTGCTGTAATCTAAAAGATATTTCCCTTATGGTTCATGCAAGTACACAAATATCATCAAAACAGTCACAAGTTTGAAATCTCAGCTTTACCATATCCTCAGGCAGCGCATGGGTCTCCCTGACTCTGAAATAAGGCACAACATGCAAAGTGCCTCCTCCCCTTGTGTGACGAGATATGCCTTTAAGAAAGATTTGTTTCATCCTGGTTCACTTGAATAGGAATGTTATAAATGTGGTGCCGACATGTCTGCTTGGTGGAAAGTAGAGTAAATAGCTTTGGGTTTTTTTTTAAGTTAGACCAAAGAAGCATAAGTGAATGGAGCCAGGCTCACAGAGACCCAGGGCTTTAGGTTTTGCTTTCAGTTGTTGAAGTTGGGAGATTTTGGAGTTGAAGCTGCTCAATGCAGCTCTCTCACTGCTATTATTAAAAGCTCTTAGTTCTCTCTTTGCTTCTAGATTCATTCTGACAGTGATCCTTCTCCTGGACTGGAGATGATAGCAAGTGAGGGAAATCTATTTTGCTGAATTTGCCTTTGCTAACAGTGTGTTCATGGGATGCTGCCACATTGTAACTGTTGATGAGTAATAATCATAGAATCTCTACAGTGTGGAAACAGGCCATTCGGCCCAACAAGTCCACACCATCCCTTCAAAAAGCATCCCACCCAGGCACATTATCCTACCACTGATTTCCCATGTCTAACCCACCTAGCCTAAACATGTTTGGGCACCATGGGCAATTTAGCATGGCCAATCCACCTCCCTTGCACATCTTTGGACTGTGGGAGGGAACTGGAGCACCAGGAGAAAACCCATGCAGACACAGGGAGCATGTGCAGACTCTACACAGCCAGTCACCCAAGACTGGAACCAAACCTGGGTCGCTGTGAAGCAGCAGTGCTAACCACTGAGCCACCGTGTCACCCTAAATTCTACTACCTGCCATAGTGGGGCTTGAACCCATGTCCTCCAGAACGTTTACCTGTGCTGTGAACTACTAGCTCATTACCATTACACCTCCAGCACTGCTTGGTGTAGAAACTGTGTCAATACAAGTGTTGCTGTTTTAGGCTGTTACAATTGACAACAATGATCAAATTGGCTCATAAGATAGTGGTTATTGTACTATCGGGACAATGAAACCACGGTAGCTATGTAGATTTGAGAAAGCTAAAGGTTCATTGAAGGATGATAGCTGGATATCCTAGTTAAATAATATTTAAGTTTGTTCAGTATTACGACAGAGTTAAAGTTATGCCAATTCTTCATAGTTTGTATTTTAACTGTAGTATAAGAATAAAGTGTGTTTTTGTTAAAGCCTAGTAGTTTGACCAATTGAATCGCATCTGGAAAGCAGCACTTTACCCTTAACATTAAATAAGATAAAAGGTAGGACCTAGGCTACTTCCTTGATACATTTTGAGGGGTTTGGTCCAGTCCAAAATACTTGTGATTCTCACCAATAAGAATAGCAAATGTGTGGGCATCCACATTAATCATAAAGTAATTTGACCCTGGAATTGGGATCAAGCTCAGGGAAATATCATGGAAACAGGAGGGGAGGATGTCTGACTTTCAACTACAATGTGTAAGGCTCATTGTCTGAATCTGTCTGCAAAGAAAGGCAGGTATCCATTTCCAAAATCCTTTTAACATGCCCACGTCTGTGTTACTCCGAAGTGTTGTTTCCTAACACCTTGGGATCACAGCAAACACCTGGTGCCTAAGGACTTCTTATCAAACAACTCATGAAATTCCTAAAACTATAGATTTTGGCCTCAACCTCAAAGTGTTCTATTGCTAATGTTAAAGTGGCTTTTCCTTCCCTATTTTGTTGATGAATTGAAAAGTCTGACGGTGTCTGAACTCTAATTGAACTGCAGGAAAGAAAAAGAGGTAGTGACCTAAAAGATATTTAGCCAGCAGCCTGGGAGACAGGCTCATCTGGAACCCAGCATGCTGACCCTATGATGTAAGGACCATTCAGTGATACTGGGAGCATGCTGTACTGATGCCTGGTGGTCACTTAGCCTGTGGCCCAGAGACACTTTAAGCTCTCCATATATTTAAACTAAATATCTTCAGCACATGCATAGTAGTTGATGTGTTTGCTCCAGTCTTGAATGAGCAAGTTTTAAGATACAACATACAAGTGATTTGGGACATGATATACTATAAGTGTAACTTACTTTGAAAGCTCAGCCATACCATATCTTCCAGCAGCCCAGGAGTTGCCCTGACTTTGAAATAAGGCACAACAGCAAGGTGCCTCCTACCCTTGTGAGGTAAATCAAGACATAAAAGGAGACGAGAACTCCTAGGATTGCACTGTGGCTCAGTGGTTAGTACAGCTGCTTCACAGTACCTGCGATCCAGCTTCCATTCTGAACAAACTTAAATATTATTTAACTAGGATATCCAGCTATCATCCTTCAATGAACCTTTAGCTTTCTCATAGAATCTCTACAGTGTAGGAAGAGGACATTCAGCCCATCAAGGCTGCACTGACCCTCCAAACCCCACATTTCTCATGGCTAACCCACCATCACTGGACATTAATGGGACAATTTCCCACAGCCAATCCACCCAACCTGCACATCCTTGGACTGTGGGAGGAGACACGGGGAGAATGTGCAGACAGTCGCCCAAGGCCAGAATGGAAGCTGGATCGCAGGTACTGTGAAGCAGCTGTACTAACCACTAAGACACAGTGCAATCCTAGGAGTTCTCGTCTCCTTTTATGTCTTGATTTCTAATTGAGCAATGATGAATCAGCAACTCTAGTATCCTCACATCCTGTGATGTAGGAGGCCGGCGTTGATGGATCCCATTCAGGCAGTAAATTTTTTTAGGCAATCAGCTACATTCCATTGCATTAAGATGTCATTTCCAAGGAACTGGTTGAATTCTTCATGGGAGTCTCCCAGCAAGTGCTGAACTGATTATCCTTAGCTGATAGTTTATCTAGTTGTAGAGTAAAAGGAGGGTGCCAAGATGAGAAACGATCCTTGCCATTAGCAGATAAGCTCAAACTCATTAAGCTTATAAGATACTGACTGGAAGAGTATCCATTATACCAGAGCAAGAAGGCGTCACATAGAATATAAGAACATAAGAGTTAGGAGCAGGGTCACCTTGTGCCGACTCCATCGTTCAATAACATCATTGCTGGTCTCAGCGTAGCCTAAGCTCACTTTCCTCGCTGCCCCAAATGGTCTTTGGCTCCATTGTTAGTCAAATAATCTACCTGCCTCTACCTTAATATTATTAACTGAACCGGCCTCCATTGCACTCTGGGAAGATAATTTCACTAACACATGACCTATAGATGTTAAAGCAAATTCTTACTATCCTCTCAAGCTGCCCTGAGGGCAGCTACATTCAAGCCAAGCAGCCTAGTAAATATAATTTCTTGCTGGAATGATTTTCAATTCATTTTTTGAGACCTCACAAGCTGCTGAACATTCACCTTCATGCTCCCATCTCTACTTCTATCATACTTCTATGGTTCTCCAGCTCCACCCCACAACCCGTCCAGCTTTTCTGACACAATTGGAGCTCTCTCAGTTCAGGGCAAAAAGAAATTTAATTGAAATGAGGGTCAAACTGCTCCCAGTCCGCTGGAAAGAGAAAGAAATTTCTTTTCTCTGCTCTTTGCCCTGCAGCAAAAGTGCCAGAGTCCAATAATACAAGCTCCTGTCACTCACCACTCCTTGCCTTTAGCAATGAGTTTTCAACCAGTGGGCATTTAATGAAATCTGACAATACGATCTACCTTGGAACCTGGGCGGCTCCTGGGGATCTGGGAGCAATGTAACAATGCACTCGTGTTCCTACCAAACCTCTCAAAGTGTGTAAAATCTCTTGACCTCTCACCTCACTATATCCTGACATAACTTATATGCCCAACCCTTCACTCTCCCTACTTTGCCTAAATCAACTAATTTGTCTTCATGCAAACAGTCTAGTCCTTCATCATTTTCAGTGCTTCAGCCAAGTCTCCCTAAAGTCTATGTTTTTCTTGAATAAAATGATACAGCTCTTCGGCTCTATTGCTATGACAAAGGATTTTAAACTGGCTATCAATCAATTGACACTTTCCTCTGAGCTTTCTCCAAGTATCAGTTTCAAAATGTGACAGGATCCAAACTCAATATCATATTCCATCTAATATCTTGTACATGACTTTATGGAGTCCCTTGTATGGCTTAATTATACAAAACAAAACAAAGAACTATGGCTGCCTCAGATCTGACAATATCTGTGGAGAGAAAACAGAGTTGACTGTTCGTCTTCAGAATACAATCTACTTATCTATCTGCTTTCACTGTAGCCTCTCAACACAAATCATGGGCAATTAGATACTTGTGCACCATGATACCCAGTCTATTTTCCTCTCAACACACTTTAACATACAGCACAGCATGTATGTGCTTGGCATTAACTATGAAACATGTTTGTCATTACATATATTGTCATTACATTTCCATTCATTAGACATGCACCAATTCCCCCAACACATCTAGATTACTCTTTATAACCTGCTCAAGGATTCTGATACCAGTTGAGATATTTATCGGCTATTCCTCAAGTGTTGAGGATGAGATTATTGATGTTGATTGGGTAGACGAACTGCGATAACACTGGCTTCTGGGGTAACCAGTCTTCACATGTAGCTGAAGCCATTAATGACAACTCCATCTCACAGAATCCAACCAATTCTTTATCCAACGTCCATCACCAGGAGTGGCTCGGCAGCAACATTACCGATCAAGCAACAACATAGCTGGTAGACTGGGTCTGCAGCAGGTGGCAAAGGAACCAACAGTAGGGAAAAATATACCTCCTCCTTACCAATCTGTCGGCCACAATACATCTCTCCAATGAGAGCATTGGTAAGAGCAATCACCGCACAGTCCTGGTGGGATACTAAGACCCACCTTCACACTGAGAATGCCTTCCATTGCGTTGTTTGGCAGTATAACCATGCTAAATGGCACAGACTTCGAACAGATCTAGCAACTGAAGACTGGGCATCCATGAGGCACTATGAGCCATCAACAGCAGCAGAATTGTACTCCTGCACAATCCATAACCTCATGGCCCGGCATATCCCCCACTCAACCATTACCATCAGGCCAGAGGATCAACTCTGGTTCAATGGAGAGTGCAGGAGGGCATGCCAGGAGCAGCACTAGGCATACCTATGAATGAGGTGTCAAACTGGTGAAGCCACCAAACAGGACGACTTATGTACCAAACAGCATCAGCAGCAAGTGATAGACACAACTAAATGATCCCATAATCAATATGATATAAACAGGAGTCTCTGAGGTTCTGCTCACTGCAGAAGCTGGCTCTGGGCTCGCTGGGTCAGTGTCATGTGCTTGGCATGTGTAAATAAAGGGCCTTTGTGGAATTATTTGAAAAGGTAGTTTGAAATCTGACAAATGAACAGTCGAATTCCGCCTCAAACTTCTGAAATTGTACTAAATGTGTTTAAAACTGCTGGAAAATAAGAAAACAATTCAAGTTAAAATGTTGGAACAAACAGCTCGAAAGAAAATCTAGAACAAATTTGGGTATTATGAAGATTTTGACGAGCACTGTTTTTGGCTAGGTTAGTTTAAATTTTCTGGGAGCACTCACTCTGGCCTAAATTAGATCAGCACAGTTATGATTAGATTTGCGACATGTTCTATTTGCCTTAAAGCCTTCCCTTTATTTTTTGACAAGGTCACAGTACTTGATGGAGCTAGTCATTCAGCAAAACTCTTCCAGACATTCTACTCCACAAAATTTGCCACTTTGACAATACAAGCAGTGATCTGAGCCATTCAGTGCTTGTCTAACACTAACTGCAAACTGTCATCAGTCAACTGTTTTAATTGCTAGGCATGTCAGCTGCACTAAATTACTAAGTGTGGTCCCCATCATGCAGTATCCGTTAGCCTCCTTAGTCACATTTTCAGTTAAATGCTGCTGCGATATGTAGTCAATCCGGGGGAAGTGCCCCTCCTGACACCAACAGACCTGACCTGTAATTTCCTTAACATGTAAAACTGCTCCACTCCTATTTCTTCATCCAATTTCAACAGCAAGAAATCTCAATGCCTTTTTGTTTCAAAATGTTCAGGTCGTACCATTTACCAGGCTGTGAAACTTTAACAGGGTTTGGATACAGCCATCTCTTCTGGGGGGGATAATGATCTTAAATAGAAAAGCGACATAAATACCCTGCACAATGGCTCGTTTACTATTCCATTATTGTCTCATGAAGCTCAAGAGGGTTCCTAGCGAGGGACACATTTGCTTCCTCGCATCCTACTCTGCAAAAGTCATCATTGGAAAGTGGACTAACTCACCTCCTGAATTCCCAAAGCCTGTCCACCATCTACAAGGCACAAGTCAGGAGTGTGAGGAAAACTCCCCACTTGCCTGGATGGGTGCAGCTCCAACAACACTCCAAGGCATTTGGCACCATCCAGGACAAAGCAGCTCACTTGATTGGCACCACATCCTCCAATATCCATTACCTCCACCACTGATGTAGCAGCTGGGTGTACTATCTACAAGATGAACAGTGGAAATTCTCCAAAGATCCTCAGACGGCTTCCCAACCCACGGCTTCTTCTATCTAGAAGGACAAAGGCAGCAGATAAATGGGAATACTACCATCTCCAAGCCACTCCCATTCCTGACTTGGAAATATATCACCGTTCGTTCCCAGTTACTGGGTCAAATTCTTGGAATTCCCTCCCTGAGGGCATTGTGTTTCTACCTACATGGTACTTCCAGCAGCTAATGAATGTGGCTCACTACCACCTTCTCAAGGGGAGGTGGGGATAGGGTGATATTTTCTGGCCCAGCCAGCGATGCCCATGTTTCCATGCGCGAAGAAGGAAAATACAGCGTCAATCAACAGAGGTCCCCATCTCTGTCCAATCAGAGCAAGGTTACCCCCACCCCCCGGTATGTGAGAGAGACCGAGCCTGTGAGAAGGTGCTCCACCAATCCCTATTCTGTCTTTCTTCAGCTTATCCCTTCACATGGGCTGTTCCTCAACTGTATTTGTTGTAGACAGGCTCACGAATGAACCTATCATCAGTGAACACCAACCTGTACCAACCTGTGATTGGGTGAGCCCTGGGGAACATTAGTGGCTATGGGGAGTGAGTCACTGTGGTCACTGTTGGCCACACTCAGGCCTGAGGAATTGCCACTGGGAGCCAGGCTGAGGCCTTGGGAAATTCCACTGGGAGCCAGGCCCAGCCCTCAGAAATTGCCACTGGGAGCTGGGTTTTGGAATGTTGCTGCTAGGAGCTGGGTTTTTTCTTTGTGAGGTTAGGTGAATTTCTGGGCAGATCCTTGGGAGTTGGCAGATCTGGGCCTAATTAGCTGAACATATGTCAGACAGAAGATTTTAGGCACTATTACTAAAGATGCTCTCAGAAAATCTCGAGGTAATCAGGCTGGGTCCACGTGACTTTGTGAAAGAAAAATCATGTCAAAGCAATTTAATGGCTTTGTTTGAGGAAGTAACATTTGCTCTGGATGATGGGAAACTGGTGGAAGGATTGTACTGAGATTTCCAAAAGGTGTTTGACAAGGTGACATATCAAAGGTTAATGCAGAAAATAAAGGCGCAAAGCGTAAACTGATTGGGAGAAGATTGGCTCACTAACAGGAAACAGCCAGTAGGCAGAAATGGGTCATTTTCTGGTTAATAAAAAATAATGAGTAGTGCACTATAGTAGCCAGTGCTGGGATTTCAACATTTGACAGTCTATACAAAAAAACTTAGATAATGGGTCCAAAGCTATGATCGTTAACTTTGGTATTGACATAAAGGGAGATAGTAAGGTCAGTTTTGAAGAGGGCATAAGGAGGTTACAAAGGGTTTGGACTGGATATGTAAAAGCTACAATTGCAATAATCTGACCTGGTCATAACCCCCTCTGTCTCATCACAGAGTGATTAACCCAGGTAAATCCTTCACAATAACTTTGGTCAGTGCAGGAACTGAATCCATGTTGGTGGTATCACTCTGTATCGCAAACCAGCTGTCCAACCAACTGAGCCAAATTAAAGGTCACCCATTTATGAAAGAGTTAAAGATTTTTTTTCTCTCTCACAGGGGATTACAAGCATTGGAACTCTCTTCCTCAGAAGACATTGAAATCAGAGCTTTGAATATTTTTAAGGCAAAAGTGAATAGAATTTTAATAAGAATGGGACTCAAAGGTTATCAGGAGTCAATGGAAACGAGCAGGGCAGACATTAATTTATTGAATGGTGAAGCAGGTTCAAGGGGATGAATGGCCTACCTATTACTAATTCATGTATTCATATGGACATGGAGGTTGCTGGGAGCCAGATCCACAGATTGCTGAAGGTTGGGACTGGAAGTGTTAGCTGCTGGGGTAGAAGGGGAAAAGAGGCTACTCAGGGGAGACATCCAGAGAGCTTGGAAGGAAAAACATTTGTACACATTATGGTTAGAATTTGGAATGCACTCTCTTTCTGATATTTTGATGGATACAGATTCAAATCAATGTTCAAAAGGAAACAGGAAAAATTAATGGAGCAGAAGATGGGATGGAATGGGTTGGTGAGGCAGAGCTGATAGGATTTACCTTCGAGAGAACTGGCACAGGCTCAGCCCACTGCATGTACTCTGTCTGTGATGCACTGTTCTATTCTATAGGATTCAAAGGCATTTGACCTAAAGTGTCAAGGGTTAAAAGGAGGGACACAGCATGGACCTTGAAACAAGGGAAGCACCTGGGGCCATCATTTCCCTCCCACGTCCTGTGCTGTACGCCCGTGTGTTACTTCTAAAAAATGCAAAAGAATCATGTTGAGAATGTGATTAATTATCTTAAATTGCTTGTTAGCGTAGCCATTAGCACACTCCAGCTTCTACAGTGCTGCCTAACTCACAGAATTACTGCTAACGGCAGACTTTTTGTTTTGAATGCTCAAAGTCTTGTTGAGTGCAGACTGTATTCTGTTTATTACAGTCATCCAAAGCAGCTTGCTGTCTGATATGATCGGCCAGTCATTGACACATACAGCTACATAACAACAGAAAGCATGTCACCTTGTCCTTATAGGTTCAGGTTCTGCAGCAGTAAGTGACTGAATATGGGGATAATCCAGGAAAATGTATCTCAGGTGGAAGATCAGCAATGATCTTACTAAAAGGCAAAGCAGGCTTGAAGAGAAAAGTGGCCTAGCCCTGCTCCTCATACTGTTATATCCATCTAAATTGGCATTTAGAATGGACTGGGAGCTGGTTATGTTTTCTCCTGTTAATGTACTCTGCTGTAATTAACCAACAAACTTAGGGAACAGACAGTGTCACAGATAGATAGATTGGAAAGTCAGATTCCTTTGCAACTTGAATGTATAAATCATAATCAGCACAGCAAGTGTCAGGTAAAGCCATTTAAAAATCGACTCAAATGCACTTAAGAAGCACACAAACATCATGCAAAATCAAACTTGTCAGCCTGGACTTGGGAGCTCAGCCCATCACTGGCTTCCACTCATGGCCCTACAGTGAAAAAATTTGCATCAAACCCTTCCCCAAAGGTCAGCACATAGCTCTAACGGTGACGTGGAGCTGCCGAATAGCCTTAACCTCAGAGTTAAGTCTGTGTGGACATTAATGGAGCGAAATTGGCACTTCTCCTGTAAATGCGGAGTGAAATGTATGACCTCGGATTCCCTGTATTCCCTGTCAGAGACTGCAATCACTCCCACACGTGCTAGTTTAAATAATAAGTGAGAATCCAGCGCAGAAAGCAGAATGGGCACAGCATGCTGAAAACACTGCCCCAAATTTAACTGTTTACTGTCATGCCCAGGGGCTCAAAGAGGGGTCCTAATTTTTAAAAACTGAATTCTCTTTTTGCAATTGTCACTTGCTGGATTTTAAATGGCTGCTGGCAACTACAAGATACAGTTTCACGAAAGCAAGCTGATCATCCTCCTGGAAAGTCATACCTTTGCATTGTGTAGAATAGCCTCAGATAAAAGAGCCACAGACATTACATCTCTCTAGATGGGCTTGGTTTGAAAGAAATCAGGCCTGAAATGGTGCTAACTATCTCCAGTTATCTCCCACAGCACACAATAGATATTTGATGCGAGACATTGAAGCCAGTTTGATAGCTGAACTGACTCAGACAGGAACCTTGGTCAGGTTACTGAAATGTCTGGTTTTCGAGTAGTTTTCATTAGACAAACTCTGTCCTTTTATTTCAGCTCACTTTTATCATCAAGATGAAAAGAATAAAGTGGTTCCAAGTTTAGCAAAAAGCCAATATCAAGTCCTAACTTCTCTCAAAACTCTGATTTCTGGGAAGAATCATGTACTTCACCTGAAAGATGAACAAAGTCCCCAGTCTACAAGCATTATACAGCTGTATATTCAAGGGAACCCACCTGTATCTGAGCTCCTATGAAAAAGAAAGTTGCCAAATGCAAAATCTCACTGGACATTGATTTTCTGGATTCTAATTCACATCAACTCATGTCCTAATGCCTACGATTTTTAAATAATTTTACTCCTTTCCTCATCTTTATTTTCTTTCTGCTTTTTGAATGCTTGTGTTTGTATGTGTCATAATAATAATGTCCCAGTTTTGAATGCATGAATAATTCCATCTTAGTTTTAAATCTAAAGGATTTCTAGCAGATCTTTTTGATTTGGTCCTCACAAGTGGGATTTGGAAAAAGCATTGCCCACCTATTTCAAAGATTGAAAAAAAGAAAAGAAATTAAAAATCAGCTCTGATCTGGGCAGAAGCGGGGAACAATTTAATTCACCTCTCATAGTCTGTGACACTTACAATGATCATATTTATTGATTAGAATGAGATTCATTCACACGGTGATGGTGTTGTTATCAGAGCCTGTATTTATTGTCCATCCGAAACACACTTCAGCACTTGAACTACCTTCTTGAATACGATGGAGTGGGTCATTTCAGAGGACAGTACAGAGTCAGCCACATTTCTGTGGGACTGGATGGAGTCACTTATAGGCCAGACCATGTAAGGATGGGGAGATTTCCTTCGCTAAAAAACATCAGCGAACCATGTAGACCTCTTCAATAATCTGGTCATTTTGCAGCTAGTGTTCCTGACATCATCTTTATTTTAATTCCAGATTTGATTGGGTAAATGAGTTTGTGTTTCACAGATACTGCAGTGGGATTTGCAATCATGTTCCCAGATCATTAATCATCATCAAATCCCTACAATGTGGAAGCAGGCCATTCAGCCCATTATGTCCACACTGATACTCCAAAAAGCATCCCACCCACCTGCCTTATCCCTATATTTCCCATGGCTAACACACCTAACCTGCACACCTTTGGAATGTGGGCGGAAACTGGGGATCCAGAGTAAACCCATGCTGACACAGGGAGAATGCGCAAAAACTACACAGACACCAGTCCGAGGGTGGAATCAAACCTGGGTCCCTGGCGCTGGATCACAGCACATTAAAGCTGTTTCTCTTTCCACACATTCTGCCAGACCTACTCAGTTTCTCCAGTGCTTTCTGTTTGTAGGACTTTTTTTATTTCCCTCTGAAATGTAATTTATTCAATTTGGACAAATATGATTTTACTGATAACTTGCTACATTCACTGGGCTGTTATAGGCTCTGGCATCTCAAAGTGTTTATCCTGAGGATTCGATCTGGATCTTCTACTGTCACACTAACCGCCTTGTTTAATTGGTATCTCCCAGGGGTTCTAAACCATGGAAATGCCACTGACACATTCACACTCTGGTTGACATTGGTAAATGACATTGTATGAAGAAGGAAGAGGCAGAAACAGGGAGTTGTTGAACAAGAGGCTTTCTTTTTGCAGCCAAGTTATACAAGCTGATAGTGAATGCAAGATGGAAATTGCAGAGAAAATGCAAATTTAGTTGATTAAAGCTTTCTTTGTGCCTAAAGTTTATGGCCCCTTGCGATATTTGGCAAGGTTCATTAAACATTATCAGCCTTTTTTTTAACCGTGCTATGTTGTGGGGGGGGCTGATATCAGCTTGAATAATTTATTAGAGTGAAACATGTTCTGCTGCATGAAAGGTTGAGCTTTCTACATAAGGGGAATTTAATGTTGCGAAACCAGCATTTCATTCTAATCATCTCAGTCGCAGGCATGTAGATTCTGCAAAATATACAAAGAATCCACCGAAATAAAACAAAATTGCAAATATCACTGACAGCATTATTGACAAAAAATGCTCTCACGTATATTGCTGAATATATTCGCCAGTACCGCGCCCTTCTTGTCTTAAATTACTTAAATGTCACCATCTTGTGGCAGATCTTAGTCATTACATCATGCACTGTCAATGAGGTGAAAGGTATGTTCTCAATGATGTACAGCGCACCATAAGTTTGCAGTTTGTGGAATAATGATCACAGGGTAACAAATTTTACTTAAATAGGACCAGCAACAATCCTCCATTATAAATATCCAGCATAGTGCAACAAAGATGCAGAAACTATGCTCCATTACCTGGAGAGATCTAAATGATTCATGACACAGGAATGTGGAAAACACTACTTCCAGCTTTGATTGCACATGAAACAGCTATAATGGCACACATCAGCACAAACAATGCTGGTCCCCATCTCTATTCTGCTGGCAAATTGCAACAACCCTCGTATGTTCCCCGTAACAACGCATTTCACCCAACAGAAAAGCAGATTTAGTCCCATGAGATTCCTCATTTTTGCAGCAATTCACTTGTGATTATAGTAGATGCCAGCACAAAGAATGCTGTGCCATCTTCTTCTCAATGACCCTCGATGACCATGTTCTTCCTGTAGTTGCAAAAAGGATATGAGAGTGAAACTCTTACGAATGAACAATGTTGCACATCACTCCATCTTTCTCTTTTAATTTGTAAAAGAGGGAGCAAGAAAATAATGATGTTTTTACAGGAGACAGAGACTCGATGGTACTCGATGGTTGCATGGTTAGCCATTGCTGTGATTATTTCTTTCGGACTTGGATTGTTAAGGAGCTTTTAGTATTGGCTACCCATGAAGCAATTACATATTGTTCATTTACAGTGGAAATCAATCTCAGAATACAGCTTAAAATTCTTAAACAAAAAATCAAAATGCATATCTTCTTCCAAGGCATACAGCAACAACAGCTTTTGAAAAGTTGGCAGATAATGATATCCTGCAGGGACAACATCCTGCAGAAAATCCTGTTTTTTTGGATATTGTACACAAGACAAGTTCCTAGTCCTGGAACTTTGTGAAAACAAGACCCACAATGAAAGGCAAGCAGTAATTAATTGCTTCCTTCAATCTTGCACAAAAGCACTCTTTTACACCATCCATAGATTACATTATCTGAGCATCAAATTCATTAATGCAGCCACTCACTGTTTAGAAAATTCACTTCCATAGTGACAAACCCTTCGACTAAAATCAAACTCCAAATCTGAGTGGAATTAGGTGAAGATGAATGACACTTGTTGACTGTGAACAGCAATTTGTGGCTTCTGCAGATTAAATTATTTCAAACTTTGTGTCAAAATAGAGTAAATAACTACAATAAAACATACTCATGAGCTAGCTATTGTCTCGGCTTCCTATTTCTGTTACTCTACATTTTGTAGACTGTTAACATTTGCCCATGCAACATGTATTATTCTGGGCAAAATTAATCAGCTCCACTGCTTAAAGACAGCATTCGCCAGTTTGATACATTATTTATGTCGTTGGACGAAAAACTGGTCACGTTTGTATAGAACTATCATTTGCAGAGTACATTGGGAATGCATTCTGCCACAAACATCAATAATGGCTCGTGAATATTAGCCAGTTTAGATCAGCTTGTGATGTAATAACATTTCCCATAATATTTAAATTCAGCACTTTAAGGGATGAGCAGAACTCTCCACTTTCCTAATGATTCCCACTCGACTCTATTTTGCTGTTATAAATGCAAATTTCTACAAAGACTAGACTAGCTGTTTGGCTACTTCGGCCCCATTAAACTTGGCAGCATGCTTATGGTTGGAAAAATTTCATTGCATTTCAATGCCGCCCAGGTTTGCTAATTGCCAGCACATGCCAGTTTTTGTCAGAATGACAATAAAGCAGCCAAGTGGGCGTTGTTCAGTGATGGCCAGCTCGCATTGCACCAGGAACTCTAAAATGTAAGCATGGTAGCACCAGCTTCAAATTCGAGAAGATCAGAACGATCCTACCGTATTGCAACTTAATCTTTAGACCGAGGGCAGCATGCTGATTTTATATCTTACTTTGAAAGTTTGCCTCCAGGAGGAGATTTCACATCTGACACTACAATACAAAAATTAACGTCAGTCCAGGCCACTGGATAATCTACACAACAGGAATCACAAGTGTTTTGGAACAAGATAAAATGAGCGAAAGAACTACACTCTCGGCAGCATCCATGAGACATAAAGAAATTCAGGACCTGAGACCAGATCATACAATTTAATCAGAGGGGGAGTTCTGCTCATCAACACTTTAATTTAATACTGCTTGCATCTGAATGGAATTGATCACAGAGCAACGTCGAAAATCTCTTCTCTCTCATTCAATTACAGGCTTTGTGGGTGGAGCTAAGAAATAAGAAGGCAATGGTGATGTTATTGGGGTTATAGTAAAGGCTCCCAAATAGCCAATAGGAAGTAGAGAAATAAATTTACAGGGAATCTGGGGAGATTTGCAGAAGTAATAGGGTTGTCATAGAGGGATTTTAATTTTCCTAACATAGACTGGGAGTGCTATTGTGTTAAGGGTTTAGATGAGGTGGAATTCTGTAAATGTGTTCAAAAAAGTTTCCTCAACTAGTACAGAGGGGATCTTACTCGGGAAGGGGCAAAACGTGACCTACTCTTGGGAAAATGGGCACGACAGGTGACTGAGGTTACAGTGGGGAAGCACTTTGGGATCAGTGACCATAGCTCTATTAATTTTGAAACAGTTATGGAGAGGGACAAAACTGGTCCACGGGTTCAAGACCTAAACTGGGGCAAGGCAAATTTTAATGAAATTACAGAGGAGCTTTGGTGCTTGATAGAAGCAGTTTGTTTGTAGGCAAAGGGACCTCTGGCAAGTAGGAATTTTTTAGAGTGTGATAGCTAGAGTTGAAGGCCTATATGTTCCTGGGAGGGTGAAGGGCAATGTTAGCAGGAGTAGGGAACCCTTGTTGACAAGAATATTGAAGCTTTGACCAGAAAAAAGGAGGCATGGCTCAGGGGCATCTGGGATCAAGGGAATCCCCAGAGGTATGTAGGGGATACAAAAATTTCCTGAAGAAGGAAATCAGGAGGGCAAAAAATGGGGCATGAGATAGCTTTGGCTGAGAAGATTAGCGTGAATCCAAAGAGATTCTTTAAGTGTATTAAAGGAAAAAGAATAATTAGAGAGAATCGGACCCCTCAATGACAAAGGTGGACATGTATGTGTGGAACCACAGGATATGAGCAAGGTCCTCAGTAAATACTTCTCTCTGTTTGCAGTAGTGAAAGACAGGAAGGCTTGTGGAAGTTGGTGGCGATATCTTGGGAACAGCAGAGAAGGTGCTGGAAATATTAGAATGTACGAAGGCGGATAAATCTCCTGGTCCTGACCAGATGTATCCAAGAACTCTGCAAGAAGCTCGAGAAGAAATTGCGGGGGCCCTGGCTGATATATTTGCATCATCGTTAGCCACATGTGAGGTCCCGCAAGCCTGGAGGGTAGCAAATGTTGTGCCCTTCTTCAGGAAGGGCTTCAAGGAAAATCCTGGGAATTATAGACCAGTAGGCTTAACATCTGTGGTAGGTAAGTTACTTGAGAAGATCCTGAGGGGTAAGACATACCTGCATTTGGAAAGACTGGGTTTGGTTAGGAGTAGTCAGCATTGCATTGGAGATCATGCCTCATAAATCTGTTAGAGTTCTTTGATGAAGTGACCACAAACATTGATTAGGGCAGGGCAGTAGACATTCTCTATATTCAGTAAGGCTGTTGACAAGATGCCACATGGTAAGCTGCTCTGGAAGGTTAGATCACATGGAATTTTTTTTATTATTTATTAACAGGACGAGGGTGTCACTGACCAGTCAGCATTTATTGTCCATCCCTAATTGCCCTGAGGGCAGTTAAGAGTCAACCACATTGCTGGGGTCTGAAGTCACATGTGAGGATGGAAGTTTCCTTCCCTAAATGGCATTTGTGTACCAGATGGGATTTTCCCAACAATCGGCAATGGATATTTTTTAGTTAATTCAAATTCCACCATCTTCCGTGGTGGGACTTGAACCGGGGTCCCGAGGATGTCCTGGGCCTCTGGATTAACAGTCCAGCGATAACACCTCCAGGCCATCACCTCCCCAAAGGGAGAGCTGGCAAACTGGATCTACGATTGGCTTGATAATACAAAGCAGAGAGTAATAGTGGAAGGATGCTTGTCGGACTGGAAGCCTGTGACGAGCGGTCAGTGCAGGGCCCATTGCTCTTTGTAATCGATATCAATGACTGGGATGAGAATTTACATGGCATGATTAGTAGGTTTGCAGAATACACTAAGATAGGTGGCATCATGGACAGTGAGGAAGTTTATCAGAAATTGCAGCAGTAACTTGGTTTGCTGGGGAAGTCGGCTGAGAATTGGCAAATGGAGTTTAATATAAGTAAGTGTGAGGTGTTGTGTTTTGGAAAGTCAAATCAAGGTGGGAGTTTCATGGCACATGGTAGGGCCTTAAGGAGTGTAGTGGAACAGAGGGAACTTGGAGTTCAGGTGCATGGGTCAGTTTGGACGGAAGGGCCTGTCTCCATGCTGTAGGACTTTGACTCCCTGTCCCTCAACACTTTCTGTAAAGGGAATACAGATGAAGGTGAATTGCACTTATTGACTACACACAGACTAATCCATGGCTCCTGTAGTTTAAATCATTTCAAACATTGAGCAGGTTTGGTCCAGTTACAGTCAGGCACCACCCCATAGAGTGGGAATGTCAATTCGCAAATGATCAATCCTACACTAATGTGAAAGTAGACAGAGCTGTTCAGACGATTGGATCAAGAGAAACCATAGGGTGGAATAGAAGAAGATTTATTCTATTTGCAGTCGCACATCCTCATGTTGAACTATTCAACAGGTATGTGTGCACAGCCATTCTTCCAAATATTGATGACCCTTGCCTCCTGGCAAGGACCTGTGTGTGCAATATTCCAATGTGGGGAGACAGTCCTAGCTGAGCAAGACCCTGGCTGCTCTTATTGCCTACCAGAGGTCCACTGGGGGGATTTGCAATTGGTAACTTTTTGACTCACCGCCCACGCCAATCAAGTCCTGACCCTAACACTACCACTGAACCACAAGACATCAGTCCGAAGCTCAGTATGTTCCATTTCCTAGCAACGCCATTTCATACCCAGATTTAACACAATGTTTAACCAAAGATGCTGCAGAATACTGAAGAAAATGCATCATTGCAATCAATTCACCTGTTACATTCCTATCCAGATTTTTTTTTTTACTAACTTTGTTGGAGACACACTTTGAGCACACACTTGGTCTATGACTTGAGAGTCTCACATGGAATGTCAAACATTAGATTGAAGGAAGATAACAAAGATGGCTCCAAACTTTTGAGCTATTGAAATGGAAGAGGGTCAAATAATTTAGTTTCTTCTCATTGGAAAATAAGAATGAAAGATGACACAATCCCAATTTAAAAACCTGGAGAGTTAATTGACTATTGCAAGTGCATGAAGAAATATAAACTGAGAAAATAGAAACAGGTCTGGGCCGCTTGGCCCTTTGTGCCTACTCCACCACTCAATATAATAATGGCTGATCATCCCGACTCAATACCTGCTCCCATTCTCTCCCCATTCCCTATCACTCCTTTAATACCAATGAATATACCATCTCTTTCTTCAAACATTCAATGTTTTGGCCTCAATCAGGCAGAAAATTCCACAGGATCACCAATCTCTGGATGAAGAAATTTCTCCTTAGCTAAGTCATAAATTCTGTATTCTTAGACAGTGATCCCTTGTTCTGGACATCCAATCTTCAGGAACAGTCTTCCTGCATTTACGCTGCCTGGCCCTGTTTTAGTTTTATAGGTTTCTCTGTGATATCCCCTCATTCTAAGCTCCAATGAATATAATCTGAACCAATTCAGAATAAACTAGGACAAAGGAAACACCAACTTAAAAATACAAGCAAAGGGAGTTGTAGTATACAGAAGGTTGTTTCAATAACAATCTTAATGGCAACTGAGTGGTTAGCACAGCTGCCTCAAGGCACCAGGGACCTGGGTTCGATCCCACCCTCGGGTGACTGTCTGTGTGGAGTTTGTACAATCCTGCATGTCTGAGTGGGCTTTCCTCCGGATGCTGTAGTTTCCTCCCACAGCCCAAAGATGTGCAGGTCAGGTGGATTGGCCATGCTAAATTGCCCGTAGTGTTCAGGGATGTACAGGCTAGGTGGGTTAGCCACGGGAAATATGGAGATAGGGTAGGGGGGTGTGGACATGTGGGATACTCTTTGGAGGGCCAGTGAACAGTCAGTGGGATGAATGGCCTACTTCCACACTGTAGGGATTCAATGATTCTTCTTTGAACGTTTTAGTTAACTTGACGGACAGAGATGACACAGTCATGTTTTGAGCACTGGAAAGGAAACTCTCATCTGCGGAAAGGATTGACTAGATTAATAACAGGAATAAGTGACCTTAGCTATATCAGAGATTGGAAAAGGCTGGTTAGTTCTCTCCCAGCAGTGGAGGTTAAGGGCAGATTTGACATAGGTGTTCAAAATGATTTGGATGGGATAGAAAGGAGATGATGCCTCCAGTGGTGGGAGGGTCAATCATCAAAAGGGTCAGTTTCAGATGATGGGCAGAAGAACCAGAGGCAACATGACAAAATGTTATCACAAGGTGAGGTCAGTGTGAACTGGAATGAACCAGCCAAAAGGCCAGTGGAAACGGGAGAAAAGTTGACATGGGTGCCAGAGCATCGCATTGGTTTGGTGGCTCCACTAAACTATTAGCACCAGGGTGATGGACAGAATGGTCTGCGTGATTTAGTGCTGCATCATTCAATGAGGCTGACGTATTCTGTAACTCTTGGAATAAGGATACCAAAGGTGGGTGTCTGATCTAAACAAAAGACAGTTCGTTTATGTTTAGGTTTGGACAGACCACAAAACAAGAACCAAACTCAGCGCCAATCACTTTTCAAGCCAATGTGTCGCTCAGTCTGGACCTCAACAATCCATGAAGCAGCAACTCAGCTCAGTGCCCACCCACCTTACGTACCCTGGCCCAGTCACAGCAGAGGGGAGGCACTTCAGCTCAGCCTTGACATTTCAAACATTTGCCCACCAGACAATCTACATTCTCATAGTTCTGCCAATTTCCATTGCAAAGAGAGCTCACATTTATATTAAACTGGGGCAAGAGAAAGAGACAGCAGCATGTCCTACAACCAGCTGTTAGAACTGAATACATTTCCAATAGAACAGAGCTCTGTGACTGAACCATTGCAGCAGACCACAAGGAGAGTGGTGATTATGGGATATGGGACAAACTTAATGAGCTTTTCATGTTTCTTCCATCCTCCTGTTTTTATGTTTGCCTGGATGAATGAAGAGATGACTTAATGTCTTATTTCCATCTGGGCTGAGTGATCTGTATTTATAGCTGTCCTGTTACTTCACTTTATCTGGATTATTTTTCAAATTCAAGGATTTTATTCTGAAGTGTCGAGACTAATCCACAAGATTGTCCCTCATGAATAAATTACATATATTTTTCAGTATGTACAGTTAAACAGAAAAAACTGTTCTTCTTAAAATAATTCAAGAACATTGGCAACACATCTAGATAATAGATGCGTAAACACCTATCAGTGCATAGTCTTCCTTAAGGTCCTTAGTTCATGCTTCATCCTGAGACCTCTTCAGCAGTGGTCATTAAATGTTGCTTTCCATTCATAGAAGCAAGAAAAGGGATAAAGGCCTCATGTCTATCTCATCCCAATTATACTGTACTGCTGATGTTATTCAGAACCAGCTCCATATCGGAAATACACTCAAATCTGCAAAAAGTTATGTTATAAAAATAAGTTGAGTTACACAGACTCTGCAACCTCTGTAAAACTGTTTGAATTTGCCTTTTACACTTACTGCCTTAACCTTCATGGTTAAGTTGTCTCAGTCTTTTCTTGTGTTAAAGGTTATTACAAACCTCACAAAATTTTCAAATGTGTCTTCCAAGAGAAACCAACTTCTCTCCTTAATCATCAAAGTTTTGGATTAAATGTTGAGTTTTATGGAACTAACTTTCCACATTCTACTCTGCAATGGATCAGCACCACACACTGCTAACATCATCTGATTTTTCAAATCAGCTTAGCTTTAGAATGTAACACAACGGACAAAAGCACTGTCCTAAATCAATGAGCCAAGGAGATATGCATTGCCTTATTCTAACAGATGAGAAATGCATTCGTAGATGTTCATTTAAGGAAGTGGCTTCGTTCTTGTACATCTGACATGACTCTTCCTCACAGGAGTACCTAACAAATCTTATGGTTAAATTTTACCAGAAACTGGCTGTGATGATTTTGATGAGATTGATGAGGGTTTCTCTTCACACATCCTTTCCAGTTTTGTGCGAAGTTCACATTGTCACCTTGGTACCCATACACTACGCTCCATGGCCCCTCCATTCATCATATTCTCCCACTGACTGCAGATGAGGTGTATCCATAGTCAGCACCTGCCAGGACTCCTGGCATTGGTACCATCTTTAATGCCCAGCCATGTACCTGGCCGATCATTGGCAGACCACAGCAGCTCAGGACAGATTCTGTCAGTTGCTCCAGACATGTTGGGCAGAGGGAAATTGGCATTCCACTTTGCCAATGGAGGTCCTGGTGGATGGGCGGGGGGGAGAATGCATGTGGTCACTGCCCACAGAATGTGCCTTGGGGAGATGAGTAACTGATGAGAGCCAGATGAGCAAATTGCAAGCTGCAATCTCAGATACCTGTTCTGAATTTCATTTCAGGAAGTGTGATTGTCTAATTTCTGTCTAGTTGTAGGGGTGAGGGGGGTGGGGTGATGGGAAACTGCATATTAATGAGCTGCAATAGCATCATAATGAGATGTCCATTTCTGCCAACACGTGCAAATGGGTCTCTCACCACTTCCTGGTGAGAATCTCACCTCACCACAACACTTGGTTGGAGAATGGAATTTCTTGCTTTTGACATCAGAAAGCTCTTCAATAATCATCTCCTGCAATCCATCCAACTTTGTCATGATGGCCCAAATCATTTCAGGAGATGAGAAGATTCTACCCCTAGACTGAGCTTTCTGGTGGTCGATATATTGCAAACCAGACTGTGATAAAGCAGGACAATTAGTTCCACAACTGTGCCATATGAAATGAATTCTCTTGTTAGCGAACAGCTTTTGACACATGTGCAACACTGTGCTACAAATTAATGAATCATAATATAATGTGTGCGCATTTTTGAAATGGAAATCTGAACTTGTAAGAATTAGGGACTAAATTGTCTGTATAAAAACAAATAAATCACATTTATAGTACAATCAGGCTAACGACATGTAAACAGATAATAACTTCTGAGATAATAAACCAATGGTCTTGTCAACATGACTACACACAAGAGTAAAGTGAGTCAGAGTCATAGAGCCTTACAGCACAGAAACAGGGCCTTCACCCCACTATGTTTCTACCGAGCAACAAACACCAAACTACGCTAATCCCATTTATCTCCACTTGGTCCATAGCCTTCTATGCCCGAGAATTCTAAGTGCTAATCCAGATGCTTCTTATATGTTGTTATAGTACATGCTTCTACCTCCCTCCCAGGCAGCACATTCCATGTTTCTAACACCTTCTGCACGAAAAAAAAATTCCTCCGATCTCTCCTACGCCATTTATTCCTCACCTTAGACTTTTGTCCCCTGGTCCTAGACATGTCTGACACGAGGAAAAGATTCTCACCATCTACCCTGTCTACGCCTCTCATCATTTTGTATACTTCAATCAGATCCCCCTCAGCCTCTACTGCTCGATGGAAAACAAACCTAGCTTATCCAACCTCTCTTGAGACTGAGGTTGGATAACTGCAACAGTGAGACTTTTCATCCTCAGCAACATCCTAGTGAATCTCCTCTGCACCCTCTCCATTACTGCCACATCCTTTCAATAGGGTGGTCACCAGACTGCATTCAATCTGTGGCCTAACCAATGTTTTATAAAGTTGTACGAAGACAGCCTTGGTCCTATGTTCTATGCCCCAGCTAATGAATACAAGTATCCTGTATGCCTCTTCACCACCTTATCTACATGTGCTGCCACCTTCAGGAATCTCTGGGCTTGTACACCAAGGACCCTTTCTTCCTCAGTACTTTCCAAGGGCCTACCATTCATTGTGTCTATCCTTCCCTTATTAAACGTCTCAAAGTGTATCAACTCACATTCATCAGGATTAAATTCCACCTGCCATTGCTCTGCCCGATTTGGCAGCTAATCAATATCAGTTTGTAGCCTGAGACCATCCTCCTCACTATCAACAATAACAACAATTTTCATTCATCTGCACACTTATTAATTACCTTTCGACATTCACATCCAAGGCTGACCACTGAACTACCATGCCACCCATATCTGTCTGCATGTTTGTGTAGAAGGAGTACCTATAAGGGAACAAGTGTTTTAGTTAGTAGAGTTATATGCCAGTGTTCCATAATTGCTTACCTCTAGCTGGGGTCAAATTACCTGTAATAAATGTTTGGTTTTATTAGGTACAGAAACCTGGGCCATTCTTTCTGTCAACCAAAAAGGCTAAATTAGGGAATTATGCGTATTTTTTTGAAATCTCAAACTTTTGCAAAGACTCCAGAAATAGTAGAGTGTAATTTCCATCACACCACTCAGTGAGATGTAGCAGACAAGAAAATTACATTTCCCAATGTTAAAATTGTGCTTCTCTTTGTCAGAATTATACAGATGGTTATGCTTCTTAAAAATTGATTTGCCTTCCTTAAGCATTTCTAAAGCTCCTCTGGATCAGGATTGAGAGGAGGTTCGAATTCAGAGCTCAGCTGCAGCCCCTAATACAGTAAGGAGGAATCTTAGTGAGCAGTCACCTCCCACTGCCTCAGCCTTACTTCCCCTTTCTCCTCAGACAACAAAAGTTCAGATCTAGAGGTATTTGAAGAGAGCAGCAGTACATTGTAAGATGTACTAGAGAATTAACCTGCACCACCTTCAGTGAGTCCAGATTATGGCGTTAACCTGCTGTGGCAGTGCAGTTAAACAAGTAAGCAGCGTCTGTATCTCCAACACCCCTCACAGAATTATGTGCTGCAGAGTACATTTGCCTGCAGTTGACTCAAAGTGCAAAGACTCATTTCAGTTGAAATTTCTGGTGTCAGAGATAACTTTCAATAACTAATCTGACTGCTGGCTAAGCAGGGAAGACTATGTAAGTTTAACGTTTCTATTCTGTGAGCTGCTCGGCACTAAAGTAACTTACTGAACATAAAGTGAAGTCATGCCACACCACTTCAGTTTCACGGTGTACCTGCTTATATTGAGCAGGAATTGCAGAGCTGAATTTTACATTATCACCTGCTATTTGAACAGCAGGAGGTCACCCACCCCCTTCAATCTGCTCTGTCCTTTAGCTGGATCATGGCTAATCGAGATTCAAATCTATTTCCCTGCTTTTGGCTCATATTCATTGCTGTCTTCACTCATTCATTGGTCGAAGCTGTGAAAGCAGGAGCTCCTCTGGATTGCTGAATCATGTCCCTTCCTCTAAGCCAGAAATCATAAGTTCAACTCCCACGCCCACGACTAATTGGCCACAGACAGAGAACTCATGATGTGGCTCAGCAAGCTGATAATTAGCTTGCTGATCCTTCTAACTATAGTCCAAAGGGAGAAGTGTGTGAGAATAGGAAACAACATTCCTGACTTTATTTTAATCCCACTGCCTTTTGAGTTATAGCTTTCCATGAGTGTTTCTGTGAGGAACTGTTTTCTTAATTCATGCCTGAATGGCCCTGTTCAACTTTACTCCAGGCCCTTTGGCCCTCCAAACCTGTGCCAACACAATTTGTCCTTCTATATTAAACTGTTTTCACTTACAGGATCCATATCCTTCTATTCTCTTCCTTTTCATGTGTTCATCCAGGTGCTTCTTGAATGCTGCTAATGTGTCTGCTTTCATCATCCCCTCTGGCAGCACGCTCTGGGCACTCACCACCCTGCATGTGCAAAATTTGCCTTGTACATCTCTTTTAAACTGTGCCCTCTCACACCTTGACCTCGTGTCCCTTAGTAATTGACCCCTCCACCCTGGGAAAAGCCTCGTACTTTCCACTCTATCCATGCCATTCACAATCTTACAAACTTCTGTCAGGTTGCCCCTCAACCTCCTGATTTCCAGTGAAAACAAACCCAGACTGTCCAACCTTTCCTTGTTCTACAATTCCCCCCACACTAGGCAACATCCTGGTAAATCTTTTCGGTCTGTCTCCAAAACATCCACATCCATGAAGCATCATCTCCTTGCCTTTGCATTCCAGACTGTTCAAAGACACTTGTTAGACCTCAGCTAGACAATTATGTACAGTTCCAGGCGTCACATTAAGGGAAAGATATGAATACATTGGAGAGAGGGCAGAAGCATTTTAATAAAATGGATCCGGCAATGAGGAACTCAAGTTATGACAATAGATTGAAGTGGTTAGGACTGTCCTTCTTGGAGAGTGGAAAGGTTTAGTGCGGTTTGCCAAATCCTGAGTGGGCTGGACAAAGTAGATAGGACCAAGCTGTAACAAAAACAGAAGTTGCTGGAAAAGCCCAGCAGGTCTCTGTGAAGGAAAAAAAGAGTTAATGTTTCGGGACCAGTGACCCTTGCTCAGAAGGGAATAGCCTGGGAACACCCTATTTTTAACCTTTTCAAATTATTTTCTGATTGGCACATTGTAAATCTGAAATTAATTGACATTTAGATGACATTAGGTGAAGTCCGCTCCTTAAACTTTTGCTTTGTCAGGTTTGTAAGTGACTTGGAGCCAATTCTATTAGCTCCATCTTGAAATACAGACCACAAAACTGGTTCCTACTTTATAACTATGACTCCAAGAACTTGCCATCAAGCATGAAGGAACTTATTTGTTTATTTTTGTTTAAGTAACAAGATTCGGATTAAATATTTCTCACAGTGCTTACTTTAAACTTTTTGGAACTAGTACCTATTTGATACTCAACAGACAGACTTCTAACAAGCATTATTTCCAGAAATTCATCTCTCATTGTTTTAATAGTTATTATAAGACTATATTTTGGGCACTTTGAGTAATCCTGTTCACAATACAAGTTTCACAAGCTGAATTTCACCTTTGAAGTTAGCCATTTGTATTCAGCATGTTCTTTCTCGTGCTGATTTATGAAGTTTAGATGTTACCTGTGGGCCATTACATTGTACAGCCTAATGTTGTGACCCTTTTCTTACATTGACCTCAAACCGCCAATTTAATTTTGTCTCACGTTATCAGAGGATAACTTAGAGATTAGGAATCTCTTGGATCTGTTGTCTAGGAATTAATTTGCTAAGGAGCCATTTCATCTTTGCAGCAGATTTGGAATAAAAATTCTCTGTGTCCAAAATTCTAATGTCGACAATGTGACATTAATCTGTAGACTCAAGTTCTGATGGACACTATGTTGGTGTGCTGTGCTGCTCTGATGGTATCAGAAGCAAGCCACTCGCTAGGGACTTTCTAGTAACTCAAAACAATCAGGGTGCTAGCTCACCAATACGATTTCAGGACCCTTTTTGCTACTTCATACTTCACTTTTTAACAATAGTGGACAATGTCGGTGCTGTCAGAACCTGTGTTGGATCTGTTTCCCACTTGGGGTGCACCTACCTGCAGGAATATCCAGAAATTGTCACACAAATTGCACAGATAACAAAGCGTGGAGCTGGATGAACACAGCAGGCCAAGCAGCACCTCAGGAGCACAAAAGCTGACGTTTCAGGCCTAGACCCTTCATCAGAAAAGGGGGATGGGGTGAGGGTTCTAAAATAAATAGGGAGAGAGAGGACGAGGCGGACTGAAGATGGGTAGAGGAGAAGATAGGTGGAGAGGAGAGTATGGGTGGGGTGGTAGGGAGGGGATAGTCCGGGGAGGACGGACAGGTCAAGGGGGTGGGATGAGGTGAGTAGGTAGGAAATGGAGGTGCGGCTTGGGGTGGGAGGAAGGGATGGGTGAGAGAAAGAACACGTTAGGCAGGCTGGGACTAGCTGGGCTGGTTTTGGGATGCAGTGGGTGGAGGGGAAGAGGTGGGCTGGTTGTGTGATGCAGTGGGGGGAGGGGACGAACTAGGCTGGTTTAGGGAGGCGGTGGGGGGAGGGGAGATTTTGAAGCTGGTGAAGTCCACATTGATACCATCGGGCTGCAGGGTTCCCAAGCGGAATATGAGTTGCTGTTCCTGCAACCTTCGGGTGGCATCATTGTGGCACTGCAGGAGGCCCAGGATGGACATGTCGTCTAGGGAATGGGAGGGGGAGTTGAAATGATGCCTGACTGGGAGGTGCAGTTTTTTACTGCGAACCGAGTGTAGGTGTTCTGCAAAGCGGTCCCGAAGCCTCCGCTTGGTTTCCCCAGTGTAGAGGAAGCCACACTGGGTACAGTGGATGCAGTATAGCACATTGGCAGATGTGCAGGAGAACATCTGCTTGATGTGGCAAGTCATCTTGGGGCCTGGGATGGGGTGAGGGAGGAGGTGTGGGGGCAAGTGTAGCACTTTCTGCGGTTGCAGGGGAAGGTGCCAGGTGTGGTGGGGTTGGGGGGAAATGTGGAGAGGACAAGGGAGTCGCGGAGAGAGTCGTCTGTCCGGAAGGCAGACAAGGGTGGAGTGGGAAAAATGTCTTTGGTGGTGGTGTCAGATTGTAGATGGTGGACGTGTCGGAGGATGGCTCGTTGTGTCCGGACGTTGGTGGGGTGGTATGTGAGGACAAGGGGGATTCTCTTGGGGCAGTATTGCAAGGGCGGGGTGTGAGGGCTGTGTTGCAGGAATCGCAGGAGACACGGTCGAGGGCGTTCTCAACCACTGCGGGGGGATGTTGCAGCCCTTGAAGAATGAGGACACCTGGGACGTGCAGGAGTGGAATGCTTCATCCTGGGAGTAGATGCGGCAGAGACGAAGAAATTGGGAATAGGGGATGGAATTTTTGCAGGAAGGTGGGTGGGAAGAGGTGTATTCCAGGTAGCTGTGGGAGTCGGTGGGCTTGAAATGGCACAAATTACACAGTCTGTCCCCGGGAAACAAACAGAAGCCTTTGCAGATAGAAGTGACAAAGCATTTGAATCTCAGGCGGCGTGCTTGATATATTTCAGTGCGATATTTTTAACAAAATGTGTGCCTGAAGATGATCAAGAAAACAGGTCAGCGCTTGCCTCTTGTACACAGGTCACGGCAATAAATCTAGGTCTTACCATTGTGCAGAAATGGACATGTTCACTAAGTGCACCGAGTCCTGTCCTCACAGAAATCCTGTATTGTTTGGATGCATCTCTTAGATGCTGGTTTCTAGCTGCTTCCTCAGTTTCATTAGCAAGCAGGCAGGCTGTTGTAGTGAAAAGATCATTATTCAGTCTCTGGGATTCAATAAGCAAAGATTTTTATTTCAGCATATATTGTAAGGGAGCAAGTATCTGGACTCAACAAGACAAAGTCTGCAGCACATTTTTATAGCACCCAATTTCCTGCTCCTCTGCAACAACTGACCTCATGTTCTGGAGCATTCCAGCAAATGGATATATCTTAATGTTACCACCAATAAGCTAATATTGCACCAATAACTGAATATTACCATATAAAGCTGAATATTACCACATATCACTTCACATTGCCACACATAACCGAATATCACCATCTCCTATTGTCCCTGTCTGCGTGGGTTTCCTCCGGGTGCTCCGGTTTCCTCCCACAGTCCAAAGATGTGCAGGCTAGGTGGATCGGCCATGCTAAATTGCCCGTAGTGTTTATGGGTGTGTGGGTTATAGGGGGATGGGTCTGGGTGGGATGTACCAAGGGGCAGTATGGACTTGTTGGGCCGATGGGCCGGTTTCCACTCTGTAGGGATTGTATAATGATGATTCTAAAGCAAATGTAAAGTTGGGCACAATATTACAGGATCACAGAGTTCTTTTGGAACAGATGGTTGCCATTCAGCCATCTTGCTTACGCTGATTCTATAATTTACTGCCAATCTCCTGCATTTTCCTCACACCCTTGCTCAATATTTCTATCCAAATGCTCACTCAGTGTGTTCTTGAATGTCTCAATTGAATATTTCCGTGTAATACATTGCATACACCATCTACTTGTAGGGTGAAAATGTTTTTTTCACACATCACCCATGTGTAGTGAATGTACCAAGGTCAGCCAGGTGGACATCATAGAAGATGAGTTCCCTGATTGTGGCTGTTAATCTGGTCCAATCAAGGGGCCCTGGCTGACAGATGTGAACAGGTCAGGAAGAGGTTCTGTTCACTCTGAGGGCTGGCTCTGAAGGAACTGGACCAGTGTAAGTACTAAACCAAGACCAAAGGTGTGAGTAAAGAGGAGACTTGGCAATGGGATGCCAGCATCTCTGGAGTTATTATAGTGGTGACAAGAGAAAAAGATGATCCTGAAGAAATTTGTTTGCAACAGTTGTCTCTGTGTTAGGGTGCACATTTCGGGCATTGTCGTGTTAATTGGAAAGCTTGACTCGTTTGAACCTGCTGTTGAAAACTGGGCCCAGTACATGGAAAGTGTGCTTTATTTTTCTGGGCAAATGACATTGGAGCAGATCAAATCATAATGACATCCCGTATGAAAACAGACCCTTCGGTCCAACTTGCCCCTCCCTAACAGAAGTTCCCCAGTCCGATCTAGTTCCATTTGCCGGCATTTGGCCCATATCCCTCTAAACCTTTCTATTCACATACCCATCTAGATGCCTTTTAAATATTGTTGTGCCAGCCTCCACCACTTCCTCTGGCAGCTCGTTCCGGACACTCACTACCCTCTGTGTGAAAACGTTGCCCCTTGGGTCCCTTTTAAATCTTTCCCCTCTCACCTTAAATCTATGCCCCTCTAGTTTTGGACTCCCCCGCCCTTTTCCATTCATCCTATCCATGCCCCTCATGATTTTATAAACCTCTATAAAATCATCCCTCAGCCTCCAAAGCTCCAGGGAAAATAGCTTCAGCCTCTCCCTATAGGTCAATGCCTCCAACCCCAGCAACATCCTTATAAATCTTTTCTGAATCCTTTCAAGTTTCACAACATCCTTCCTATAACAGGGAGACTAGACTTGCCAGACCGTGAGTATATATAGAAAAAGACCTAAATTGAGTAAGAGAATTCATAGGCTAGCATCCAGGAGAGTACACACCCTGAAAAGCCCAGTGGTTTGGAACAGTTAAATTGCTTAGCAACATCCAAATCAGAGCCAATCAAAATAAATGCCTGGTCAAACAGTCACCAAGTTCTAATGGAGGTCAATATCGGCGTAGCCATTTCGGCGATCAGAGAGCCAGTCTTTAAGACAATTTGCTCTGGACCCCAATCCTGAAGTATGCATAAGACCTTGGCTAGACTGAGAACCTATACCAGGGAACCTTTACAGATTAAGGGCATAACCTACATTCCCAAGTCTTATCAGAAGTAGTATTTTCAGTTACCACTAATTGTAGAAAAACACTCAGGCCAAAGCCTGATGGGCCGAAATTGGTTGAGAAAGATTCACCTAGATTAGGTCCACATTTTTCAATTAGAAAAAGGCTGCCTAATTAAATACTCAGAAGTTTTTCAGGAAGGCCTCGGGACGATCAAAGGAGCAAAAGACCACCTTATATGTTGATCAGGAAGCAATTACACAATCCCGCCCAGTGTCATTTCCCTTACGGGAAAAAGTAAAGACAGAAATCTGAAGGTGGAGAGCGAAGGAATCATCAAACCAGCCCAGTTTGTGGAATGGGCAGCACCAGTCATACTAATTGTGAAGTAAGAAAAACAGTAAACTGCTATTTGCGGCTGAATGAATACCCAAACCCTGGCTTAAAGGACTTATATGTATAGATGGTGGAAGAAGTGTCCTTCACAAAGTTGGACATGAGCCATGCGTCCTTGCAATTGTGGTTAGATGAGGATTCCCAGACGTATGCTACAATTAAGGGTTTCTTTCCATATACAAGACTGTCATTTGGGGTATCATCACCCTGCGCAATTTTTCAGCTGACGATGGCGAACATTTTGCAGGTTCTACTCCAGGTTACCATTTATCTGGGTGATATGCTAATAACAGGGAAAACCAATAAGGAGCACTTCAAAAACTTGCACACAGTCCTTAGACATTTCCCCCAGCTCGGTGTACACCTCAGGATGGAAAATTGTATGCTTCAGGCACCCCAAGTGACCCACTCGAGCTACAGCGTTGACAAGACAGGGTTGTACTCGTTGGAAGGTAAAGTGAGGGCGTTTAAAGGTGCCCTGTATTGAACTTCAGTAATGGAGCTTAAATCCTTCCTTGGGCTGGTGAGCTATTACAGAAAGTTTATACATAACCTGGCCTCATCTTGGCACCTTCGCATCAACTCTTAAAAAGGGTCAGCCTTGGAAATGTATGTGTATTCGAGCCACTGCTTCAGGGAAGTGAGGAAATAGCGATCATCCTCTAAGCTGTTGCACACTATGATCCCAAGTGAGATCTGATATCGACATGTGATACCTGTCTGTATGGCATTGGAATAATATTAGTTCACAGCTGGCCCAATGGAGAGAAATGCCCAATAACGTATCCGTCAGAACTATGGCTAATGCAGAGTGTAGATAAGTCCAGATAGCGAAGGAAGGTTTGGCGGTCATGTTTGGAGTCAGGAAGTTCCATCACAAATTTTATGGACATAAATTTGTAATAATAAAGGACCACAAGCCCCTGCTAAGTCTACTTAAAGAGAACAAGGCAATGCCACTTAAAGCTTCAGGCCGAATTCAGTGGTGGGCTCTAATTCTACTTGCATGCAATTACAACTTGGAACACCATCCAGAAGGTGAAACAGCAAATGCAGATGCACTGTGCTGCCTCCTGCTGACAGATATACTACCAGTGGTACCATCACTGGAAGAGTCCATAATAGTTTGAAATTTCCCGGACACATTTTCAGTCATAGCTGACAATATCAGGTTTGGACACAGAAAGATCGTGCCCTGGCAAAACTGAAACAGCTAGGGGTGATGGGAGAAGCCAAAGGGCCGTCACAACCAGAACTGAAACGTTTTTGGACCCTGAGACCAGATCACAGTATTATATATGATGTATTATAATGGGGAGCCAGAATGATTGCCCTGAGTAAATGTTGCTGTCAGATGTTGACTGAACTCCACCCGGGTCATCCAGGGGTTCTAAAATGAAGATGTTGGCAAGAAGTTATGTCCAGTTACCAGGATTGGATGCAGACATAGTTGTGTTGGTGGGGCAGTGCCCAGAGTGCCAACAAGGACAAAAGTTACTGCCAGCAGCTCCCCTACATCCACGGGAATGGCTGGGTAAGCCCTGGTCTTGGTAACTGTTGACTGCAGATCTTTTCCTTGGGTCTAAGCTCTCTGTCATTGTGAGCGCCCACTCAAAGTGGCTGGATGTGCATTGAGTTCATTTGTTAAACAGAGGAATGACTAGACTAGAAAAACTGTGTGCATCTTTTGCAATGCACACACTATTGGAAGTGTTGGTCACAAATAATGGGCCATCGTTTACCAGCAGGGAATTTGAGCATTTCCTAAAATTGAATGATATTCAACATACAAGGACAGCTCCATACTGTCCAAATCCAAAGGTCTGTCAAAAAGAGCAGTCTAAACTTTGAAGACAGGCTTAAAGAAACAGGCTACAGCTTCATTCGATACGAAACAGTATCATGTTTGATCACCTCTTATGCAACTACAGGGATCGATCCCGCAGAGTTGCTAATGGGGAGAAGACTCTGCACCACATTAAATTTGATCTTCCCAGACGCAGGGAGAGAGTGAAATGGCATCAGGAATGTCAATGCTGGACACAAAACTCGGCTAAGCAAGGGGGAGTTTACTTCAGGCGATGAGATTTGGTGCCAAAACCAAGGGAGTGGCCTGACATGGGTAAGGGGCATGGTGAGTGTGAGGTCAGGTCCAACGATGTATGAAGTTCAGGTAAGTACTACAGTTCTGAACAAGCACATGGGCCATATGAAAGCAGCAAACTTGCAAATGGTGTGGGAGCAGACTTTACCCGGCTCCTTGACTGCCTTTTGGACAGTTCACCCTCTCCGTCTAGTGTTGGAGATATCTCGGAACCTGAGGTGGACACAGTGGGTGTCGCCACTTCAATGCCTTTGCTGCCTAAAGAAGAGAATGAATTTCTTCTGAAATGCCGCAGGTACAAAAGTTGCACGCCACCTGTACCAGAGGCAGAATTGGATGAGCCTGATCCAATGCTAAAACGTCCCAGGAGAAGCTATTTAGAAAAAAACATCCCATGTTCTCAGACTCAGAGAGAGGAGAGATTTAGTGACTGTAATGAGGTCAGCCAGGTGGACCTCATAGAATCTGAGTTCCCTGATTGGGGCTGTTAGTCTGGTCCAATCTGGGTGCCCTGGCTGTCAGATATAAACAGGAGTATTAGAAGTTCTGTTCATGCTGAGCGCTGCCTCTGAGGGAGCTGAATCTGTGTCAAGGATCCTCCATGTGTAAATAAAGGGTGACCTGGTGACAGGATACTGGCCTCTGTAGAGTTATTGCTGTTTGCACATCACTTTAAATCTGTGCCCTCTTCTGCAAAGTTCTGAGGAAGGATCACCAAACCCAAAGTGTTAACTGTGTTTGTGCTTGTTCCTGATTTACAGCAACCGCAGTTCTTTCAGTTTTTATTCCCTAATACTGGTTTAGGTACATCTTATGCATCATGTCATACCAGCTACAGCCAATAGGATTCTAAGACTAAGAAATTAGGTGACTTGACACTGGAGATACGCTCCATAGCCTGCATCAATAAAGAGCGATAATCATTTCATGTTAAACAAATGATGAAGTGTATAACTAACTTATAATATTTTAAATGAAGAAAGTGATCTATAATTTAAATTTTTTCTCAAAGAAATACTAAAAGGGAAGAACAGTGGACAGGTTAGTTTGCAGATGCAGCAAACGATTAGGAAGGCAAATGGCATGTTGTTGATTATTGCAGGGGAATTGAATATCAAGGTTGGGAAGTTTAACTGCAGCTGCATAGGGTCTTGGTGAGACCATGTCTCATGTATTGTGTGCAGTTTTAGCCTTCTCATTTGAAAAAAATATATATGCAAGAAAAGCAATTTCAACATGGTTCACTCCACTCATTTCCATGAAAAAAGTTTGAACTAAAACATTGAATTCAGAAGAATGAGAGATGAGCTCATTGAAATGTTTAAGATCCTGAGAGGACTTGACAGAGAAGAAACCATGAAGATCTTTCTTCATGCAGAGAAGTCTAGAACAGGGAACATAGTTTAAGAATAAGAGGTTGCTGTACTGAGATGGAGATGAAGACATTTTTCTCTCAAAATGTTATTAATTTTCTTTCCTAGATGTGACAGAGGCTGAGTCTATTCAAGGCTGCATTAGATGGATTTTTGATAGAGTTCCTGGGGACTGCCAGGAAAATGGAATTGATGCCATACTAGACCTTGTTGGAAAGCAGAGCAGATTCAAATGTCTGAATGGCTACTCCTGCTCATAAGTTTTATATTCTTCTAGAAGGCTTTTAGTGACGGTCAGAAGGAGAGATTGGCATGTTTGTTTGTGTTGCTTTCAATACTCTGTCTCCACTGATATGTTGCTGATGCTTCAGGGACTCATTGAGTGGGAATCTCTGGGATGTCGTTAATAGTGCTCCTTTTAGTAGGCAAGCAGGATCTCTAACTTCAGGACAGAGCCTATCACATTTCTGTAATACTTCATCCAAAAACCCCATGAAGACCTCAACCAATTGAAGCTGATGGAATCCAATGACAAGCTATTCCAGACTCATGTTTTCAAATTTCTAGTTGCAAGACAAATTTAGGGGCATCAAAACACCCTGGTTTGGAAATAGGCCATTTGGCCCATCAAGTCTGCACTAACCCTTTGAAGAAGAGGTCAGTTTCCGGCCCCTACCCTATCCCTGTAAATACCATGGCCAATCCACCTAATCCTCCTCTGGGAGGAAAGTACACCATCCAGTGGAAACCTGCACAGATACAGGGCGAACGTGCAAACTCCACACAGACCGTCTCCCAAGGCTGGAATCGAACCCAGGTCCCTGCTGCTGAGCGGCAGCAGTGCTAACCACTGAGCCACCATGCTGCCCCAAGCCCTCTTGTTAACCCTGGCTAATGAAGCTCAGGCAAGTCAGTTTTCCCTGGCTTTACTAATGTTTGAATCAGTTTGTTTACTGAAGGTTCGAATTGTATCTCCCAAGCTGAATAATTCAAACATAGAACCTCAAACACATTGGCATTTACAACTCAAAATATTGGCAAATTAATGGTACATTTATTTAATGCAGCACCTAAGGATTCATGATGCGATTCTAAGCAGCCATAATGATAAGAAAATATCTGTGTACAGTTAATAGTCTTACACACAGGCATTTCCCTATTGATTTCTTGTTGGTTCTAAGCATTTTTATTGATTCTCTCCTTAGTCCATTTGCTTTTAATTATACTGATACATCTTTACAACATTGGGCTAGACATCCTCAAAGTGCATAAGTAACATAACCTCATTTATCATTTATGCTGTTCAGAATTCATTTATTTTAAAATATCTCCTGGGTTACCCCTAAAGAGATAGAACAATATTCTCAGATACACTGAGCTTTTTTTGAGACTCGTGGACTACAAGAAGAGCTTTTCAGAAAAGAAGAGCTTAAGATACTGAGGTTACAGTTGAATAATGCGAGCTAATAATGATTTGTATGAAATGGTATTTCATATTCTGTGAGGCTAAATCGCACATTTGGCCCATCAAGTCTGCACTAACCCTCTGAAGAAGAGGTCAGTTTCCGGCCCCTACCCTATCCCTGTAAATACCACGGCCATCTAGCGCAATAGTAAAGGCAAGTTTTAAAATAACATTAGCAGATTTCCAAAGTTGTTGCTAACGCCAAATCAGATGGTACAATTTTAAAGTGACAAAAGAATTTATAGCCTGCAATGATAAACTACCCCTCGATCCCAACACAGGGGGCAGCTTGGCAGTGGGTGCGGGGTGGTGTTTCAAATCAATGGCGCTGTGGCAGCCCAGTCTGGGCATGGCATTGGGCAGCCCATGAGCCTCAGAGCAGCCTTGTGCCAACAATTGGAATTTTACCAGCAACAGAAGGTAGCCAGGCCAGATGGAAAGGACAAAGAAGGGTCACAAACAAAAACAGAAATTGCTGGAAGAGCTCGGCCGTTTGGGCAGCATCTATGGAGAAAAATCAGAGTTAGCATTTTGGATCCAGTAACCTTTCCTCAGAACAGTCTCTGGGCTTGAAATGTTTACTCTGCTCTCTGTCCACGGATGTTGCCAGACCGGCTGAGTTTCTCCAGCAATTCTTGTTTTTGTTTCAGATGGAAAGACTGATATAATTCGATTGGCCAACATCTTTCAGAGGCAGGACTTCCAAAATCCCATCCTGAGCCCAACAGAGGGCCAACTGATTAAAAATGGCTGCGGGTAACCTGGTCAATTGGAGACAGCTAATGTTTCAGCCGAGAGTGAGGCGAGGTGAGATGAACTGAAGTGAGGCGAGGTGAAGTGAGGTGAGGTGAGTCGAGGGGAGGTGAGGTGAGATGAGATGAGATGAGGTGAGGCAAGGCAAGGTGAGGTGAGGTGAAATGAGATGAGGCAAGGTGAGATGAGGTGAGGTGAGGCGAGGTGAGGTGAGATGAGGTGAGGCGAGGTGAGATGAGGCGAGGTGAGGTGAAATGAGATGAGGTGAGGCGAGATGAGATGAGGTGAGGCGAGGTGAGATGAGATGAGGCGAGGCGAGGCAAGGTGAGGTGAGGCGAGATGAGATGAGGCGAGGTGGGATGAGCCTCTGCATTAAATTCAGGTGACTAGGCTACTGTTATGGTGGAATGATGTTTAGGAAGACTTGCCCTGAAGGAGCTGTGAAGACGGACTGCTGTAAATCCTTACATATAAGCTCATCACTGAAGAACAATGTCTTTGAGTTGGGATTTGCTCATATGTGACCTACTCATTAGAAAGTTTTGGGAAATCATTGCCCAACAGATCAGGCAGTATCTGTGGAGGGACAAACAGAGTGGCCGATACAGGTCAATGACCTTTCATCAGCATTAATAAAACTCTGTTTCTCTCTCCACAGATGCTGCCTGATCTGCTGAGCATTACCAGCATTTTAATTTTGATCCCCAGTTTCCAGAATTTGCATTATTTTCCTTTCATATTGAAACAATTGCCTTTTGTATTCATTTTTATGAGATTTCAAAAACATGACACAGCATAGATTAGTTGCACTTTGCATTTTGGTAGAGAGATTGTACAGTTCCAACTGGACTACTGATATTTGCAGACTGTCTAATTTTCAGAGAAATGATTTAGAAGGCATCTCTGAAGTATTTTATACATTGTTTTCTGAAAAATGCATTGTATTTTCTTTGGTCGGTTTAGGTAGCTATACACATTCTCCTGGGACACAACGATTAATTAAATAAACGAGTCAAAATATAAGCAACTTTCAATGTTCATCTCCTTCGGTTATATATGCTATTGTGCTGGTCTAAGAAATTTAAAGAGTAAGGAAAGATAAAGATAGCTTGCATTCTTATTTCATTACCACATAATCCTATCGCAGTAAATGTTGTCAAAAGTGATGGTTAAGTAATGTTTCAAATCGTCGTCCAAATCTATGTTGGCTCTGTAGTGAAGAAGTGAGGGAATGCTGTACTGTCAGAGGTGCTGGGTTCCATATGAGTCAGTAATTCTCGGCCATGCCTGCTCTCTAAAGTGAACATAAAGGAACAGCACCTCCAACTTCCAAGTCATCCTACAACTGACCAGTCCATTTGTCATTAAAGGTATAACAAACTGAAAGAGATATTGTCCACTCAATTCAGCAGAGGGTGAGGCTTTCAGATCTCAAATGAGGGTCAGGCCTAGACCTCTGGCAGACACAGGCCTCCCAACGACATTTTTGGAATTATCTCAAAAGCAGAGAACAGTATGATATAGTGGAGTTCACATCTGCCGGGAAAAGATTGGAAAAGCCAACGCTGTTCTCCTTAGCGATGAAACATTGAGTGGAGATTTGTTTGAAACATTTAAAATCACAAGGAATCAAAGGCAGAGTAGACAGAGAGTCACTGTTCCAAATGACAGACAGAGTGAAAACCAGGAAGACCAATCCATGGTGATTGCCGAAAGAAATAACATGAGGGAAAACTTTCTACTGCAGCATCTGATTTGGATCTGAAAAGCACTGCATGGGAGCATGGTGGAGATAGATTCAATCATGACTTTCAAAAGGTGGCTGGATCGGAACCTGATGAGAAGTAACATTTTCAATAAGAAACAGGCAGAAGAGTGCGATAAATTGAGTTGTTGCTGCAGAGAGCTGGCATGGACACAGTGGGCTAAAGAACTCCATCTCTACTGTAACAGTTTATGATTTATGGTCTCCAGACACTTCTTCATTGTAAAACAAATCCTGATCACTGTCATTAGTGCACAGTTTAACTGAGTAACAAAACTAGGACAAAAATATATTTTAATTTATTTCTAATGTTTTGGAGTATATGTGTAGCTTGGGTTGTGGATGTTGTGGTTGGTTGGCTCGCCGAGCTGGTTCGTTGTTCCGCAGATGTTTCATGACCCTGCTGGGTAAAATAATCAGTGCAGCCTCTGAGGAAGCGCCGTCGTGTTTTCCCGCCCGCTTTATACACCCTGGAGTCCATTGAGCTGGATTACCTCACTTTTGGTTTTCCTTCGCTGTGGAGTGTATACGGGATCGAGTTCTATGTGTTTGTTGATGGCTCTTTTCGTGGATTACCAGGCTTCTGGGAATTCCCGTGCTTGTCTCTGCTTTGCTTGTCCCAGGATCTTGGTGTTGGCCCAATCGAATTGGTCGTTCTCCTGATCCATGTGGATAGAGGTAAGTGAGTATTGGTCGTGTCTTTTTGTAGCCAACTAGTGTTAATTTAATTTATTTCATTGAATTGCCTTTTTTTGAAATTTGGTAAATTTTGCTGACCCTTTATCTTTTTCTTATGTTTCTAGTTTTTGTTTGGAAATTGATAAAGCCACTTTTTCCACATTCAGTTGATATATCACCTATCCTATGGGATTGTCACTATTCCATATTATGCTTGAATTTGTTCTCTTCGTCTTTTAGCCAATCAAGCAACATGATGTCAAAAAGAGAAGTAAATATTGCACCAGAAGAAATCAACAAATCCATTTTCAACGAAATGAAAACTTTAACACAAAGCATCATTATTGTTTTGAAGCTTCTAAAACTGATGTGCGTACCAATATTCAAGGAACCTGTTTATGTACTGCACACCACTCCGATAAATTCCTTTCAAACTGTTCCAGAATCCTGTTGGCACAGTGAATGTCAGGGATTAAAGGATTTGTGCAGTAACAAATGAGTTCTATCAGCTGGCATATGATTAGCTCTGACATCAAGAACTCCCAGGTGTTTTACTTTAGCAAGAAGTCAATGTTTTGACAAACTTCTCAATTTGAAGTAATCTTGGTGCTGAAATTCTAGTAGAGGAATGGCTGTGCATATAATGAAGGGACCCCAAGTGTTAAATTAGGAAGAGTGATTGCCCTAATGAGGTTTCAATTTCTGGATTATAAGAAATTTGAAAAACTCTTGTAGCACAGTGGCAATACCCCTCACCTTATAACCTAAGCAAGCCTGAGTTCAAGGCCCATCCATCTGCAGAGATATGCCATAACGTTTCTGAACAGGCCACTATAAAACATAAGGAAGGGTGAGTTGGATGAGGCTTTTAGGATTTTGAAACCAATTGATAGAGTGGGTGCAGGAAAATATTTTCAGTTGGTGGGGGAATCTGAGACAAGGGACACACGGCCTTCTCGAAGCTGGAGAGAGTTCAGGAAATATTTCTTCACGCACAGAGTGTGGAACTCTGTCCCACAAAAGAGCAGCAGATTCTGGCTCAATCTCTAATGCAAAATTTGAGATCCCTGGATTCCTCCTCAACAAGGGTTTAAAAGATACGAGACCAAGTCAGGAGGATGGAGCTATAATACAGAGCAGCCAACATCATCAGCTGTCCCTAAATTCCAAGATGGGTGTTGGTACAGGGTCATGAATTTGAGGCCTGGGTCTTCATGTGACTGAACAGGCCAACTCTAGACCCACAGATCTATGGTCATGCGGTGCAGCATGTCCCAGAAGGCAGTGCAGAGCCAACTGGAGCATTTGCTTCTTTTTCTTTTCCCATCTGCTACCGCTCTACCTCATCATTAACATGTTTAAACTCAAACCATGTTTAATGTGTGAGTTGCCATCAATTTGAACAATTGACAGCAACCTTTTCCCAATCATTAATGCCAATGCTGCTGTTCTGTTTCAAGGGAAGTTTCAGAATCTCTTTGTACCATTTTCTTTGTCCGCTCTAGGAAATTCTGGTCACTCGAGAGTTGGAAAAACTGGGCCTGACAGCAAAGACACTTGCAGTCATCCAGACACAGTGTGCTATTATAGAGTCACAGAGTTACACAGCATTGAAACAAACACTTTGGTCCAACTCAGACTTATATACTTAATGTAGGGCCCTGGGGAGTGTTGCTGAACAAGGAGACCTAGGGATGCAGGAGCACAATTCCTTGAAAATGGAGTCACAGGTAGATAGGGTGGTGAGGAAGACATTCAGCACTCTTGCCTTCATTGGTCAGTGCATTGAGTAATATGAGTTGGAAGGCCATGTTGCAACTATACAGGACACTTTTAGAACACCACGTTCAATGCTAGTTTCCCTGCAATAGGAAAGATATTGCTAAACATAAAAGTATTCAGAAACATTCTACAAGGATGTTGCTGTGATTGCAGGATTTGAGGTATTGGGTGAGACTGAATAGGCTGGGACTATTTTCCCTGGAGCTTTGGAAGCTGAGAGGAGCCAATGTGGTATACTGTATCCATTGTACCCGGTGTGGCTTTCTCTACATTGGGGAAACCAAGCAGAGACTTGGGGACCTCTTTGCAGAACACCTCCGCTCAGTTCACAATAAACAACTGCACCTCCCAGTCGTGAAACATTTTAACTCCCCGTCCCATTCCTCAGGCGACATGTCCATCGTGGGCCTCCTGCAGTGCCACAATGATGCCACCCAAAGGTTGCAAGAACAGCAACTCATATTCCGCTTGGGAATCCTGCAGCCCAATGGTATCAATGTGGACTTCACAAGCTTCAAAATCTCCCCTTCCACCACTGCATCACAAAACCAGCCCAGCTCATCCCCTCCCCCCCACTGCTTCCCAAAACCAGCCCAGCCTGTCTCTGCTTCCCTAACCTGTTCTTCCTCTCACCCATCCCTTCCTCCCACCTCAAGCCGCACCTCCATTTCCTACCTACTACCTCATCCCGCCTCTTTGACCTGTTCGTCTTCCCTGGACTGACCTATCCCCTCCCTACCTCCCCACCTATACTCTCCTCTCCACCTATCTTCTTTTCTCTCCATCTTTGGTCCACCTACCCCTCTCTCCCTATTTATTCCAGAACCCTCTCCCCATCCCCCTCTCTGATGAAGGGTCTAGGCCCGAAACGTCAGCTTTTGTGCTCCTGAGATGCTGCTTGGCCTGCTGTGTTCATCCAGCTTCACACTTTGTTAACAAGGAAAGCACATACAGTTAACCAAGAGAGCACTATAGTTATTGAAATGCACACCAAGTGAAATGTCTCCAAGAACACTGTAAATGGGATGCCAGACCACATCAGACCTAAAACAATCAAACTATAGATGTGAAGTCTCCACATATTTAAGTTTTCAGATATTGGTATCATGATTACAGCCGAAATAAATAAAATATCTCATGCGCTGTAGGCTTTTATTTCAAATTTCTCAACAGATTCCTCTTGGATTTAATTTTACTTCTGGAATGCTGCATGTTACTTCTCTTCACTTTAACACCAACAGGTAATAAAATGTAGGAGCGGAAGTAGGCCAATCAGCCCAATCGAGTCTGCACTGCCATTCAATGAGATCATGGTTGATCTGATAACCCCAACTCCACTTTTCTGCCTCCTCTATAATTTCCCTTTACTCTGTTCCCCAGGAATATGTTTGCTCTGTGAAGCATTTTTTTAAGTTCATTCACAGGAAGTAGGCATTGATAGCTAGGAAATAAATCTCCTTTTGACAGCACTTTCCAAACCCAAGACCAACTACAAGGGCAAAAGCAACAAACGCATAATGAGACCATTACCCGCATCTCCCCTCAAAGTCACACCATCCTGACTTGAAAGGATATCACTGTTCTGTCACTGTCGTTGGGTCAAAATCCGCGAAGACCCTCCCTAACAGTCTATCCCTACACCACATAGATTGTAGCAGTTCAAGAAAGTAGCTGATCACTGCCAGCTCAAGGACAATTATTTATTCCCTAACCCTAATTGCCCTTGAGCTGGCAGTGATCAGCTACTTTCTTGAACTGCTACAGTCTATGTGGTGTAGGGATAGACTGTTAGGGAGGGTCTTCGCGGATTTTGACCCAATGACAGTGATAGAACAGTGATATCCTTCCAAGTCAGGATGGTGTGACTTTGAGGGGAGCGTGGGGGTAATGGTCTCGTTATGCGTTTGTTGCTTTTGCCCTTGTAGTTGGTCTTGGGTTTGGAAAGTGCTGTCAAAAGGAGATTTGGTGAGTTGTTGCATTGCATCTTGTAGATAGTACACACTGCTGAGTATCAGCGATGGAGGAATTAAACTTTGAAGGTCATTGAAAGGCTGGTATATTGCCTTGTCTTGAATGGTTCGAGAGTCATTATTGTTGTTGTACAAACATGCAGTGAAGTGGAGAGTATTCCATCACACTCTTAACTTGTACCTTGTAGATAGTGGACAGGCTTGGAACTGTCAAGAGGTGCGTCACTCAATGTAGTATTTCTAGTCACAGACCAGCTCTTGTAGCCACAGTATTTTTATGGCTAAAACAGTTCAGTTTCTGATTAATGACAACCACAAGGATGTTGCAGGTGAGGAATTCAGCAATGGTAATGCAATTGAATGTCAAGGGAGATGGTTGAAGTGAGATTATTGATTAAGATTGATATTTAAATGCATAGAATAGACAAACGTGGCTATGAACACATTTCCTAACTATGAAGGGAAACAGAGCCAATACTGTATGCCTGATGGGCAATGTAGCCAATTTGATTGGAACATAGCTGAGAAGACAAGTTTGTAAATCTGAACAACTTTGCAGCTTGAATCAATGGCGTCAGGGTAATAAGGAGAAATGTAGGAGACATTGTTAGGCTTGTAGTGATAACAAATGTGTTCGAGTTATTGAGAATGTGAAAAGGGATACCTGCAGCACATTATAATAAGCTTTGCTTATTAATAAGATTATGTGATGTAAGTGCTAAGATTGTGACAAGTGAGCTGTAAAACATTGTAATGAGGTGTGAAAATTAAGACTATAAATTGTCATGCTTTGTGTCAGGGAGAGACCATTGGTGGACTTCTATCATTGACACCTCCAGCTAATGTCTGTGAAATAAAGTGTAAAATAGCTGTATCTAAGACTTGAAATGGCTGTTTTGAATGGTGGCCATTGCACAACATGGGCATTACCCGGCACAATTGTGGAACAAACATTAATTGTCACTTATCAGCACATGATTAAAGGTTACCCACATGGTGCTGCCTTTGGGCATGAACTGCTTCAGCATCAGAGGAGTCACAAATGTTACTGAACGTTGTGTCATCATTGACAGACATTCTCATCTCTGACCTGACAATGAAGGGTCGTTGATGAAGCAACAAAAGATGATTGGGGCTAGGACACTGCCCTGAGGAAGTCCTACAGAGATTTCCTACAGCTGACTGCAAACAACCACAACCATCTTCCTTTGTGCTAGGAATGACTGCAACCAGCAGAGCATTTCCCTCAAAACCCCACCACCTCTAATTCCCATTGACATGATTTTGCTGAGGTTCCTTGATACTACGCTCAACCAAATTCTGCCTTGATGTCGAAGGCAGTCATCCTCATCTTACCTCTGGAATTCAGCTCTATTGTGCATGTTTGGAACAAGGCATTAATGAGGTCAGGAGCTGGTAGAGTTTAAATTGAGCGACAGTAAGCAGGTTATTGTTGCGTACATGCTGCTTGATAGCACCGTCGACATATCTTCTGCTGCTTTGCTGATGATTGAGTGTAGACTGATAATTGGTAGGATTGATAATTAATAATTGTAGCTGGTTATTGATAGGATTGGATTTGAACTGTATTATTGGACAGGACATAGCCAGGTAATCTTCTATATTGGCAGGTAGATGCCAGTTGAATAGCTTCACTGCTACAGGTTAGCAAGGGGTACAACATGCTCTGGAGCACAATCCTTCAGTACTGTTGCCATGAGCTCTTACTGTATCGTTATTTAACAAAACTTTAAATGTTGTAATTGTACCAGCCTGCACTGCTTCATCTGGCACCCCATTCCATTCATGCAGAGAGTGGTGCATGTATGGAATGAGCTGCCAGAGGAAGTGATGGAGACGGGTACAGTTACATCACTTAAAAAGCATCTGAATGGTGCATGAATAGGAAGGTTTTAGAGGGATATGGGCGAAATGCTGGCAAATGGGTCTAGATTAATTTAGGATATCTAGACAGCGTGGACAAGTTAGACCAAAGGGTCTGTTTCCATGCTGTACAACTCTTTAACTTTAAATACTGTTTTCCAATAAACACTACTCATCCTTTATCTCGGTCTGTGTCATGGCACTATTGCAGTGTCCAGTAGCTTCCGCCATTTCTTGGCATCACATGGAGTGAATCAAATTGGTAGATACCAATGATACTGATGACCTCAGGAAGGGTCTGAGAGGAATCATTCACTGGCTGAAGATATTTGCAAATGATTCAACCTAATCTTCTGCAGCTATACTTTTTCCATTTTCTGCCTTTGAATTGGTGAGTTCAGCTGCTGCGTCAGTGATTTTTATCTAGTTCCAGTGGGGCTGCATCTACCTCGGTGCACGCTGCATTCTCTATGATTCAAATGTCTCATTTCAGTAGATCATCACTATCTTTTTCTCACCTCAGAGCAGATTTCTTTTATTTTATTTTTTAAATGATAAATTGTCACCACCAACCTAATTTTGGAATTCTGAATGCTTACACACCGCTTAGAAAAACCCTTGAAAGTATAGTCATTGGCCATGGTTACACAAAATATAACCTCAGGCTCGTAACATTCAACAAACATCACTTAATTCATGTGGAACTGAAAAAAGATTTTACATTTATAACAACCCAGTCAAGGGACACTACATCAGTCTGTCTATTTTTAAAGGACTTATATCTTCCATTAATATCAAAAGCATTTGTACTCTGCTGCATACTGAAAGTCATGTGCTTAAAAAGTAATGGCCATTAACTCTACTCTCTTGCTTTAAAGCTTTTGCTGATAAATTATTGGATCATTTGTCCCAACAATCCACTGCTTATTCCTCATTAATAAGCCCAGATGTTGGTATTTCTGAAGCACAAGTGTAATGAAAGCATTCATTCAAAGATGTTTTACGGCCTTGTCAATTTAGTTGTTGGGTTCAATGCCTTGTGATCCCAACACCGAAATTTCTCTGCTCTTCCACAACATCCACTTTTCTCTTGAAATATAACTTTTTTTTAATCAGTACATGCTTCCCTAAATTACTGACCTTGAATTCCATCAGTCAGATTGTTTTTGCCATTCCATCATATTTAGCAAAATTCCTTTACACCTCAGTGATCTGCTATGTCTCCTATCTTAGCAACACCATTAAATTTGGATATTGCTCCCTCAAGCCCTGTATTCAAATCATTGGTGTGAGTAACAGAAGTGGTCTAGAGTAGTGCCCTGTGCGATAGTATTATCCGCTCCAACCACTCTGAGAAACTGTTCTTAATTCCTACTCTGTCTGCTCCCTTCCAATCACCTTTTAATCCATCTTTTCCACACCGTTACATCATCTTCAACAGTCTCTCATATGGCATTTTGTCAGAAGCTATTTACAACACATTCACTGCATTCCCGCTACATGTGTACCCCATATACAGCACCTCCTCAAAGTACACCATCAGGCATCTCCTATCTGCAATCTATGCCGACTTCACATAATTTATTTGTTCCATTGCGCTTTCAATATTTCTTTCCAGTGCAGGTATTAAATAAAGGAGCATGTGGACTGTTTGTAATTACCCAGAGTAATTCAGCTGCTGTATGTGAAAATTAGGTTAGGTTAGATTTCCTACAATGTGGAAACAGGCCCTTCGGCCCAACAAGTCCACACTGCCCCTTGATATATCCCACCTAGACCCATCCCCCTATAACCCTCACACCCCTGAATACTATGAGCAATTTAGCATGGCCAATCCACCTAACCTGCACACCTTTGGACTGTGGGAGGAAACCAGAGCACTGGAGGAAAGCTGCGCAGACACGGGGAGAATGTGCAAACTTCACACAGACAGTTACCCAAGGCTGGAATTGAACCTGGGTCCCTGGCGCTGTGAGGCTGCCCTGCTAACCACTGAGCCACCATGCTGCCCTAAAATTGACCTGATATTATCCAGTTCTCTGGTTCACAACTATCTTCAATATAGCACAGGACTATAATTCCATGAGTTTATTCTAACCACTATTTCTTAGGTTGCTTGGACATAGGGTTGATTGGAAACTTTGTTAAGCAGCAAAAACAAGTATCTACCTTTTACAAACTATATCTCGCTTTGTGTTTTTAGCCCGTTCTGGATTTTCCTCTGGCCCAATATCCTTATCTTTTGTAAAGATTTATTACATTTGTACAGCACCTTTAGTGTAATAAAACATACCGAGACACTTGACAGAAACAGAATCATACTGGAGCAAAATACTTGATAAGTATCTCCCTAAATTCCACATGTCATCAAACACACTATACTTTCCTCTCTGGGCCCCATCATATTGAACAATTTGCTTACCACTATCATATAAAAAATAATGCTGCCCCTTCGCTTTTTTAAAATTTGTTCTTCATACTCACTCCTTTGTTTCTTTACACTGCAGCATTCAATTACTGAACTCAAAATGTTAACTTCATTTCTCGTTGCATAGATACAGCCAGGCCGGCTTCAGGTTTATTCACTCGTGGGCCGTGTATATTACTTGCTGTCCAGCACCTATTGTCTGTCCCTAGTTGTCCTTGAGAAGGTGGTGGTGAACTGCCTTCTTGAACCACTGCAGTCCATGGGCTGAAAGTTGACCCACAATGCCCTTAGGGCTTTGGAATATTTTGGAATAGTGAAGGGAGGGTGATATATTTCCAAGTGAGAATGGTGATTAGCTTGGAGGGGAACTTGAAGATGGTGTTCCCATGTGACTGCTGCCCTTTTCCTTCTAGATGGAAGTGGTCATGGGCTTGGAAGGTGCTGTCTGAGGGTCTTTGCTAAATTTCTGCAGTGCATCTTGTAAACAGTACACACTGCTGCTACTGAGCTTTGATGGCAGAAGGAGTGGATGCTAGTGGATGTAGTACCAATCAAGCGGGCTGCTTTGCCCTGCATGGTGTTAAGTTTCTTGGGTGTTGTTGGAGCTGCACCTATCCAGGCAAGTGGGGAGTATTCCATCACAATCCTGACTTGTGCCTTGTAGATGGTGGACAGACTTTGGGGAGTCAGGAGGTGAGTTATTTGCTGCTGTATTCATAGAATGTAGAACAGTACATCACAGGAACAGGCCCTTTGGTTCATGATGTTGTGCTGAACACGAGTCAAATTAAACTAATTGCTTCTGCCTGTCTTTGGTCTATATCCCTCCATTCCTTGTACATTCATGTGCAACTTAAAAGTCCCTTAAATACGCCTGTCATGTTTGCCTCCCCCATCACCATCCCTGGCAGTGCATTCCAGACTCCCACCACTCTCCGTGTAAAAAACTTGCTCCTCACATCTCCTTTGAATTTCCCCCCTCACCATAAAAGCGTCACCCCTAGTGTTAGACCTTTCAGCTGTGAAAGAAAGATTCTGACCATCAACCCCATCTATGGACATCATAATTTTATGGACTTTTATCAAGTCTCCCCTCTGACTCTACTCCTCCAGAGAAAATAACCTGAGTTGTTCTAGCCTGTTCGGACAGCTCATACCCTCTAGTCCAGGCAGCATCCTGGTAGTCCTCTTCTGCACCCTCTCCAAAGCCTCCACATTCTTCCTGTTGTGGGGTGACCCGAATTGAAAGCAATACTTTTAAGTGTAGCCTAACCAAAGTTTTATAAAGCTACAACATGACATCCTAACTCTTGTACTCAATTCCCCGATCAATAAAGGCATCATGCCAAATTCTTTCTTTACCACCTCACCTATCTGTGTGACCACTTTCAAGGAGCTGAGGACTTGAAACCAAAGATCCCTTTGTACATCAATGCTGTTCAGGGTCCTGCCATTAACTGTATGTTTTTCCTTTACATTTGACCCCCCCAAAGTGCAGTACCTCACACTCACCCAGATTAAACTCTATCTGCCATTTCTCCACACATACCTTCAACTGATCTATATCCTACTGAATCCTTTGACAACCTTCTACACTATCCACAACTCCGCTGATCTTCGTATTGTCAGTAAACTTACCACTATGGATCCCTGCAGATCACCACTCATCATGAACTTCCAGCCAGACAAACACCCTTCCACCAACACCCTCTGCCTTCTGTGGGCAAGCCAATTCTACATCCACATGGCCAAGTCACTGTGGATCCCATGCATCGTAATTTTCTGGATGAGCCTCCCAGGAGGGACCTTGTTGAAACCCTTACTTAAATCCATGTAAACAACATCCACTGTTCGACCTTCATTGATCACCTTCATCATCTTGAAAAATTCAATCATGTTAGCAAGACATGACCTGCCCCACACAAAGCCATGTTGACTGTCCCTAATTAGGCCATGCTTCTCCAAATGCGCATAAATTTCTACCCCTAAGAATTTTCTCCAAAAGCTTCCCAACCACTGCTGTGAGACTTAACAGTCTATAGTTTCTGGATTATTCCTATCTCAGTCTTGAACAGAGGAACATTAGCTACTCACCAGTTCTCCAGGGCCTCTCCATTGGCTAGCGAGGATACAAAGATCTTGGTCAAGGCCCAGAAATCTCCTGTCTTGACTCTTTCAATAATCTGAAGTGGATACCATCAGGACCTGTGGACTTATCGACTCTAATGCTTTTCAAGGGACCCAACACCACTTCTTCCTTGATCTCAAAATGCCCTAGCATATTAGCATGCTCCACAATAATCTCACTATCATCCATATCCTTCTTCTGGGTGAATACCGACACAAAGCACTCTTTTAGGATATCTGCCTCCGAACACAAGCTCCCTTCTTTATCCTTGAGTAGCCCTGCCTTCTCCTGAGTTGTCCTCTTGTTTTGAAAGTACATATAAATTGCCTTAGGATTCTCTTTAACACTACTTTCATTTCAAGGTCCCTTTCGCGTCATTTCAAGGTCCCTTTTTGCACCCTTCATTCCCTGCTTGAGTTCTTCCCTGATTTCTTTATATTCCTCCCGGGCCCTGCCCAATTTTAGCTTCATAAATCTCATACTTGCTTCTTTTTCCCTTTTGATGAAATTCGTAACCATCTTTGTTATACTGGGGAATACTGGAGTAGGCCAAGATTGACCATCCCCTTGGCACTTCTGGCTGAAGATTGCTGTAGAACTTCGATCTGACCCATTGGCTGTGGGATTGTTTGTTCTGTTTTTCATCTGCTGCTCATCCTGGTTGACATGCACGTAGTCTTGTTTGGTGGCTTCACCAGGTTGACACCTTATCTTCAGATCTGCCTGGTGTTGCTCCTGGAATACCCTCCTGCACTGTCCATTGAACAAGGGTTGATCCCCTGGCCTATTGGTAATGTTTTAATGGGGGATATGCTGGGCCATGGTGTTACAGATTGTGCTGGAGTATAATTCTGTGCCTATGATGGCCCACAGAACCTCATGGATGGTCTTGAGCTGCTAGATCTGTTTGAAGTCTGTCCCATTTAGAAAAGTGATAGTGCCAGACAACACAGTGGAGGTTATTCTCAATGTCATGTCTCCATAAGGACTGTGCGGTGGGTGGCCCTTACCAATACTGTCATGGGCAGATAGATCTGCAGCCGGCAGATTGGTGAGGATAAGGTCATTCTGGATTTACCACGGCATGTTGTGAAGCTGAGCTCAATAAATCTGGCCATTTATGGACTGGCAGAAGAATTGGCTTGAAAATGACCTACCCAAATGTTTCAATACTGCCTTTGATTCAAAGGATTCTTACCTGGTCTGGCCTATGCATAGCCCTGGTCACACACAAAATGTTAATTCTTTGACCTGAATTTTTGCTCCTGGGCCTAGATCATAAAGATTCTTGCCTCCACATGCCCAATCCAGGAGTAAGTGGCCTGGAAGTTAGGACTTCCATTCTGGGAATAGCCTGCTTCGCCCCCAGTTGAACCAAGCGACATCAGAATGAAAGCAGGGGTTGCTGTTTGTGGAGGCAGTTTGTGGGAAGTAACAACAAGACCTTAAACCCTCCAGCCCTCCTCCCTTACACCACACCACCCTCCTCACAGTCCCCATGCCCCAAATATGTCAAACAATGCCATCACAAGTCCCTAACATATCTTCATACCAGCTCCACCTTGCCCTCATTACAACACACACCTTCCATGCTAACATTTGCCCCACACACCCCCATTGCCTTTTATTCTATCTATGCCAAAATATTCTAACCCAAGCCTCCAACCTACCACATTTTATGTCTGTACTGTCTGTGCCAATTCACCCAGTATTTATCATGGATGAACATGAGGACACATGCCAAGAGGAAATAATATCAATTCTAAGTGTCTGTTTGCAGACTTTATTTTATAAAAACAGCATTGATCATTAAAAAAGCCACTGCATTCAACTAATAATCCCTTATAACCTTATAACTGTAAGTATTTAATTCAAATAATAATTCCTTCCAAACATCTGCATTGTTGGAGCTGCGAACCAAACTATGAAATGGCAGGCACCTTGTTGTAATAATGGAAGGTTGAGGAAATGATCATACAGGACTAATCCAGTAGCCCTCAGGCTTGTGTCAACAGACCAATTGAACTACTAGCAGTGTTTTTTTTTAAACACTGAGGGCATTTGCCTCAAAGATTTAAGGAAAAAACAGATGTCCTAAACATTTTGATGTTTTTAACAGTTCCTTTTCTCAGGTCATTTTGATAATTAACTTTGATAGTCACTTTCAACAGTTCCTTTTTGCGCCTTTGTTAGTCATTTTTGACAGGCTCGTTGACCATTCCAATAAGTTTGATTGTTAATGAGTTTATGCACCATTTTACACACATTCACATCTGCTTTTAACACATCCAGAGGGCACCTTACTTCTCTCAAAGGCTACCTTACCTCTCCAAAATATACCCTAAGTATCTCACCAAATCCATCAACTTCAGGCCTATTCTGACTAGGCCTAATCTGCTCATACTCTACTCCATACATCTCTGTCAACAAATCAGACATGATTGGAGATTGTGGCCCATTTATTTAGGCAGCTAGCTCTGTGAAATGTATACACACAAAACATAATCCGCCCTCATTCCCTCTCTGCAATAATGGTAGGTGCTGTTTTGAAGGGTGGGGCTTCTAATTTTTAGCCTCCACTGCCAATCTCACAAAGTCAGCGAGTCTCATCATTGTTTCAAACAATCAAAACTTTAATGTCCATCAAAATGACTTGACACGTCACACGTTAAGATAAAGTTTTATTGTATTAATACTTTGCAATAAACTGCTTCCAATATCATAATTCTCTCATTCTCTGTTGGGCAGTGTTTTTTGTTCATTGAACTTTTAGAATTATACCAAAACAAATCACCACTTATCTACAATTCACAGCGGGAATAATATCAGGAGAAATCCTTACTATTTTTATTTCAAATTTCAGCTCAGAACATTGTATCTCACATTAGAAAAGATTTCCTTCATATGTTATATGATTATTAATTGCATTTCCACTTGTTTTGTTGCAGTGTGGTATTTCTTATTAACGCTGATGAAAATGTTGTAAAACAAGCCAGTTTATGAATCTCACAGTCAGATGCCCAATCATTCCATAATTGGAACCAAGGCTACTCCCAAATTAAAAGACAGGATAAATCAATACTTCCTTCAATTAGATAGGAAAACTCAACAGCTAGGAATTTATCTTTCCTACACAGCAATGATCTTAATGTGCTCTTGCTCAGAGCCAGCAAGTGTGGATAAAGAATCAAATACCAAAAAGCAACATTTTTAAAAAATTCTTAAATTATTCATAAATTAAAAACATATCTGGAATCAAAATTTATTGCATTGCAAGCTGCTGAATTCTTGCAATATTCCTCTTAACAAGAAAACATAGAAAATAGGACAGAAGTAGGACATTCAGCCCTTCTAGTCTGCTCTGCTATCACTATCTGCACAGCTCATCATTCTGCTCAATTCTACCCTGTTCCCATTTTCACCCCATACCCTTTGATCTCTTTAACCCCAAGAATTATTTCCAGCTCTTTCCTGAAAACATTCAATGTTTTGGCCTCAACCACATTCCGTGGCAGAGGATTCCACATGCTCACCACTCTGTGTGAAGAAATTTCTCCTCACTTCAGTCTTCAATAGCCTACCGCATTTCCTTAGACTATGGACCCTGTGACCCCTGGTCATCAGGAGCATCTTGTTTGACAGGTTTCCATGGTTCATCAAACATTCACCTAAATGCTAATGAATATAATCCTAACTGATCCAGTTTCTCTTTATACCTCAATCCTGCCATCCCAGGATCAGGCTGGTAAACCTTTGTTGCACACCTTTCATAGACAGAACATCTTTCTTCAGGAAAGGAGACCAGAGCTGTACACAATACTCCAGGTGTGGTCTCACCAAGTCCCTGGACAATTCTAGCAAGACATCCCATTCCCACCAGATATCCTCTACAAATCTAGTCCCATTTGCAAGCACTTGGCCCATATCTCTTCAAATCTTTCCTATTTATATATCCATCCAGATACCTTTAAAATGTTGCAATTATACCCGCCTCCAACACTTCCTCTGGCATTGCGTTCCATATACACACCATCCTCTGCTTGAAAAAGATGCCCCTTTTATATCTTTCCCCTTTCACCTTAAACCTATGCCCTCTAGCTTTGGACTCTCCCACCCTGGGGAAAAGACCTTGTCTATTTACCCTACCCATGTCCCTCATGATTTGATAAAACTCTATAATGTCACCCCCCCCCAGCCTCCGGCGCTCCAGGGAAAATAGCCCTTGCCTACTCAGGTTCTCCCTATGGCTCAAACTCTCCGACCATGGCAACATCCTCGTAAATCTTTTCTGAACCCTTTCTAGTTTCACAACATCCTTCCCATAGCAGGGAGACCAGAACTGCATGCAGCATTCCAAAAGTGCCTGAACCAATGTCCTGTATAGTTGCAACACGACCTTCCAACTCCAGTACTCAATGCACTAACCAATAAAGGCAAACATACCAAATGCCACCTTAACTATCCTATCTACCTGCAACCCCACTTTCAAGGAAGTATGGAACTGCACTCCAAGGTCTCTTTGTTCAGTAACACTGCCTTGATGTGCCTTTCCAAAATACAGCACTTCACGTTATCTAAATTAAACTACATCTGCCACTCCTTGGCCCATTGGCCCAGCTGACTAAGATCCCCTTGTACTCTGAGGTAACCTTCTTCGCTGTCCACTACACCTCCAATTTTAGTGTCATCTGCAAACTTAATAACCAAACCTCCTACGTTCATATCCAAATCATTTATATAAATGCCAAAAAACAGTGGACCCAGCACCGATCCTTGTGGCACACCACTGGTCATGGGCCTCCAGTCTGAAAAGCAACCCTCCACCACCACCATCTGTCTTCTACCTTCAACCCAGTTCTGTACCCACATAACTAGTTCTATTCCGCATGATCTAACCTTGCTAACCAGACTACCAAGAAGAGACTTATTGAATGCCTTACTAAAGCCCATATAGATCACATCCACTGCCCTACCCTCATCAATCCTTGTTGTTACTTCTTCAAAAAGCTCAATCAAGTTTGTGAGACACAATTTCCCACAGACAAATCCATGTTGACTACGCCTAATCATTCCTTACCTTTCCAAATACATGTAAATCCTGTCCCTCAGGATTCCCTCCAACAACTTGCCCACCACTGATGTCAGGGCCACTGGTAGTTGCCTGGCTTTTCCTTACCACCTTTCTTAAATAGTGGCATAATATTAGCCAACCTCCAATCTTCCGGCTCCTCACTTGTGGCTACTGATGATACAAATATCTCAGCAAGAAGCCCAGAAATCTCTTCCCTTGTTCCGGACAGAGTTCTAGGGTGTGCCTGATCAGGTCCGAGGGATTTATTGCCCTATTATGCTTTTTAAGACAGTCAACACCTCCTCCTCTTTAATATGGACATTTTTCAAGAGGTTGCTATTTATTTCTCCACATTCTCTATCTTCCATATCCTTCTCCACAGTAAACACTGAAGCAAAACACTTGCTTAGTATCTCCCCATCTCCTGCAGTTCCATACCTCCAAGGGTCTAGCCTTAGCTTCCTATTTCTTACATCTCATCAACATCATCCAAAAACATTATATTTCACGTTGTACCCTGACAACACCGAGCTCTCTGTCACTGCCATCTCTTAAACCTCTTTATTGTTTCTAGTGAAAAGAATTGCCTCCAATTAAACATTTGGAAGACCAGAGCCACCCCACAAAATTTATGTGAAATTGCTCAAGAGATGTAGGATTTCAGAAACTTGCTCTATTACACAAATCTACCGTGTGTCTATGCTGCCACAGGATGCTATGTCAGTTTACAGACTCGAGTTAAAACTCTAAGCATTTGGCTTTGATATAAAGCGTTGTGAAAATGTGGACAGGAACGGTGTACATACTCTGGATTTTAAAATTTAATTAATTTTTAACAATGTTGCACACAGAGTCTGCACCTGAAGCTGTGTCAAACAAAATGGACAAGAATCGAGTTGAGTAACACTGATGTAGTTCACTTCCCATTAAAATCTTATCCCTTTTTTTATATGCTTTGATTTAGTATTCTTATGAGTTAACTTGCATTAAGTTACAATGATCTGGAAAGCAGATCAGTCTTGAAGGGATGTAATTTGAGAGCTGTAGATGGAAATGTCAGAACCAGTGTGGCACCAATTTCAAATGTAACTTGACATAGGCAGCATTATTTATAAATTAGAATAAAAGAATGCATCACAAAATACCGTGAACTAACTGTAAGTAATATCCCTGGAAAATACATCATTGAAATTGTTCAGTTATTACAGAAATGACATTCTAAAGGAAATTGACTGTGAAATAATTCCTCAGAGGCCGGTATCCTGTCACTGAGTCACCCTTTATTTACATATGGATAATACTTGACACTGGTCTGGCTTCCTCAGAGCCAGCTCTGAGAGGGAGCAGAATCGCTGACCCCCTGTTTATATCTGTCAGCCAAAGCTCTCTGATTGGACCCGAGTAACAGCCCCATCAGGGAACTCATATTCTATGAGCTCCACCTGGCTGACCTTGTTACAATCACTACAGACCCAACTTGTCTGAAGTAGCTGATTATGCTTGATTTTGAGAGTGCACCAAAGATTTTAGTATTCATATAAACTTCTAGAATCAACGGCTGCATAACCTTATCACAACCCTAAATTGATAATGTGGTGACTTTCACCATTACACATCAGGTGTTTTGGCTTTTGACTTAAATTGTTTTTAACCCTTTAATATGCGTGTGATTCCTATTTAATTTGGGGAACAATATACAGACTTTTCTCTCCAAGTCAAATTTAGAACATAGAACATAGAACAGTACAGCACAGTCCACCCCTACCTTATACTATCATCCACATGCCTATCTAATAGCCACGTAAATGTCCCTAATGAGGCCAACTCCACTACCCTCTCCGGCAACACATTTCAAGTTCCTACCACTCTCTGAGTAAAGAGCCTACCTCTGACATCTCCCCTATATCTACCTCCACTCATTTTAAAACTATGCCCCCTCATAATAACTACCTCTACCCTAGGAAAAAGTCTCTGGCTATCCACTTCATCTATACCTCTAATCATTTTGTACACATCTATCAAGTTACCTCTGATCTTTCGCCGTTCGAAAGAGAAAAGCCCTAGCTCTAGGAACCTTTCCTTGTAAGACCTTCCCTCCATTCCCGGCAACATCCTGGTAAATCGCCTCTACACCTTTTCCAACACTCACATCTTTCCTGTAATGAGGTGACCAGAATTGAACACCATACTCCAGATGTGGCTGAACCAGGGTTTTGTATAGCTGGAGCATAATTTCACAGCTCTTGAACTCAATTCTTCTCTTAATGAAACCTCACACACCATATGCCTTCTTAACAACTCTATCCACCCGGGTGGCAGCTGTCTGGGAACTATGAACATGAACGCCAAGATCCCTCTGCTCCTCCACACTGCCAAGAATCTTTCTGTTAACCCTGTATTCTGATTTCAAAATGAATCACCTCACACTTTTCAGGGTTAAACTCCATCTGCCACTTCTCAGCCCAAGTCTGCATCCTATCAATATCCCTTTGCAACCTAGAACAACCCTCTGTACTATCCACAACATGACCCACCTTCACATTGTCCGTGAACTTACTAATCCACCCTTCCACTCCTTCATCCAAATCATTTACAAAAATCACAAATAGAAGAGGACCCACAACAGATCCTTGTGGTACACTGCTCGTAACTGAGCACCGAATATTTTCTGTTCACTACCACTCTTTGCCTTCTAAGGGTCAGCCAACTCTGAATCCAATCTGTCACATTTCCCCCTATCCCATGCCTCCTTACCTTCTGCATGAGCCTACCATGGAGAACCTTATCAAATGCCTTACTTAAATCCATGTATACCACATCCACTGCTCTACCTTCATCCTCGTGTTTGGTCACCTCTTCGAAGAATTTAGTAAAGTTTGTGAGGCATGATCTACCCCTCACAAATTTCAGAGGAAACTATCAATTTTGTTGATCTTATTTGCACCATATGAAAATACTCATGATTCCTTTTTAAAAATGGAGCAGAGATGTCAATTGTGATAAAGAAGCGATGAAGATGTTAATGATGGTAAAGGAGAGATACACATCCCCTCCCTTTACCACCATTAGCACTCCCTTTGTCTTTTGTTCTTGGCACCATCACAATCTGTTCCATTCATTCCTCCTCCTCCACTATTCTTCATAGCATAAGAACACAATTTTCCAGTATCTTGCAGTTTTGAAGTGTCATATCTGACTCTTGGAAACTTTTGTTTCTCTTCACTGATGCTGCCAGACCTGTTGAGTTTCGCCAGCGCTTTGTTTTTATTTCAGATTTCCAGTATTGACAGTATTTTCCTTTGAGAGGAGTTGATTAGCCAGTTGAAGGTTCACAAAGTCTCATTTTATTTCATTTTGCAGACAGTGCTCATACTAAGGGCTGCTCAATGGGAGATCTCTGAAACCTTAAGTGTCTTGGTCATGCAAGACAGCCTAGATATAGTGCATGCACATTTCAACCCAAGCAGAAAGAAACAATTCTACAAGAATTGAGTACTCAGCATCAAAGTAGGTAACAACTTTACAATCCACTTTGCCTATCCCCAAGGTGATCTTTAATGCTCCACTGAAGCAATGTTTGGTTTTATTCCAGAAGTAATGAGTAGTTGTATCAAAATTAAAATGTTTTCATTTGCTGGCAATCTTTACCAGCTGTCTCTTAGGGAAAGAATACAGCTGTTGCCTTTTTGAAAATTTGTCTTTCAAATTATACATTTTGCTTGGAGTATGGTGGCAATTAAGAGAAATAGACCCAAGGCAATACACAGGCTATTTTTTTTTCCCTGCGGCAAGTACTTAACTTATAACCTTCAATAAACTATGAAAACACACTTGATTTATCAATGATCAGATCTACCAGAAAAATAGAATCCCTACAGTGCAGAAAAGGGTCATTCAGACCGTTGAATCTGCACGAAACCTCCAAAGAGCTTCCCACCCAGTTCCACAACCCTGCATTTACCATATCTAATCCATCTAGCCTGCATGTCCCTATAAAGCAATTTAGCATGGCCAATCCGTGTAACCTGCACATCATACTAGGATGAAACCAGGCTGCCTAGCAGGAGGCAACAAGGAGAACATGCAAACAGTTGCCCAAAGTTGGCATCGAATCTGGGTCCTGGTACTGTGAGGCAGCAGCGCCAACTGCTGAGTCACCATGCCACCCAAATAGAGTTGATTAAAACATAGCAAGGGGATTTTCATTTATTTGTAAAACATACTAATTTTTATCAGTAGAATGAATATTCAGAAAAAAATTAACCTATAAGCACTAACGGTTGTGTCACTGATTTAAAACTAGGAACTGGAACAAAGTTGGCAGACAGTGAAGTGGAAAAGGTTTGTGAATGAACAAGATGAGATGATTCTGTGCAGAGTTTGATGGGTTCAGTTAACAATGGCAGATGCAATTCAATGCTGAGAAATGTGATGATACTAGGTAAGAGAATAAATAGTAGAATTGTGTGTTAATCTACAGGAAATGGCATACAAAGAATTGGTCAGATATTGGTCAGATGATCCTGGTTGAACAAACTACAAAATATGTGGCAGTAGTAAATTGATAGATATAAATTTGGGTTATGTTGCTCAGGATCTAGAACACAAATCAAATATATCTGAAAACAAAAGATGCTGGAAATCATAGCAGGTCAGCATTCACGGAAATAGAGCAAGCTAACATTTGGAGTCTCAACGACTCTTTATCAGAGCTGACATGAAATGTGGAGGGGGTAGCATTTATACAATAGTGTGGAGGTGGAGTGCTGGGGGAAGAAAGAGTGCTAATAGCCCTGATTAAGTGATCAGAATGGCAAGGACAATGGTGTGTCTAACTACCAAACCAGAAAGGACCAGTGGTCCCACTGGAATGGGAGGAGTGGAGACAGGACACGGTGACAGAAAATGCAACAAGTCCCAGCATCTGCAGTAATCTCCACTTACAAATCAAATAGCTTACAGCCTATACTGGGCATTGGCTTCTCTCCATATGCGGTGTCATCCAAAACAAAGCAGAATGGGCACCAAAGTACTGCAGAAGACAAATGGCTAGCCAGTGAAAGCTGCATTTGTTTATTATACGGAAGGATGAAGGGGCCTGACTGGAGTACTCAACATACACAAGAAATATGATAGATTAAACCAAGAAACCATTTATTACAAACCCACTTTGAAAACAAAACCATACTAGAGTGGATAGGTTGGCTACAACTACTTCAAAAGACAGAGAATGTTCAGAGTTGACATAGAAGGTAGTTTGAGGTTGGTAAACTGACAGGCACGGTTACACAAGGCCATTGAAGCTCTTTCCAGCTGGTCTACTCACTGACTCAAGTGCACATCCAATTGCATTTTGAAATTATTTACTCTGCTTCCTTCAGTCTCACAGAGAGAGTTTTAGGTCTCTACCACATTAACCAAAATCATAATTTCTAATCATGTACATTCTTGAAAAATACACAATATGATTAGTATGAATAACTGGAGAAAATATTTCAAAGGAATTAATCATCTGCTTTTACAGACAGCAGAGGAGATCAATAGTTTCCTCTCAAAGATGCCTCTGGGGAAGGAAAACTCCATAGCACTTTGCTAATTAAACAGGAACTAGCCAAAGGAATGAACAAAATTATTTACTGAAGCAGCTCACCTGATGTGTATTAATAACAGACTCCATATTATCAACATACAGTTGAAGTTGTATCAAGATTAACTCACCTTTGAGTGGATATCAATCTAATTGTTGGAGATTGGCATCTGTTATTTTCCTTTTCTAGTTTCACTTTACCATTGTACCACAGAGCTCCTGATACCAAAGGAAATACAGACTTAAAGTTTACTAAATGGTTCAAACCAGCTCCATTTCTCAAAGGTTTATATACCGGTTTTTCAAGGAACAGGTACAATATTATTTAAATGGTAAAAAAAAACTGCAGCATGCTGCTGTGCAGAGGGACCTGGGTGTCCTTGTGCATGAATCACAAAAAATCAGTTTGCAGGTGCAGCAGGTAATGAAGAAAGCAGTTGGAATATTGTCCTTCATTTCTATGGGGATTGGAGTTTAAAAATAGGGAAGTTATGCTGCAGCTGTATAGGGTGCTGGTGAGGACACAACTGGAGTACTGTGTACAGTTATGGTCTCCTGACTTGAAAATTGATGTACTGGTGTTGGACGGGGTGTAGATGTCAACTAAGTTGATTCCAGAGTTGAGAGAGTTGGCTTATGAGGAGAGATTGTGTACACTGAGACAATACTGTTTGAAGTGTAGAGGAACGAGGTATGATTTTATGGAACTATATATAATTATGAAGAGAATAGATAAGATAGAAGCCGGGAAGCTGTTTCCACATGTATGTGAAACAAAAAGTGGGCAGCATAGCCTTGAAATAAGGAGGAAATTCTTCACCAAAAGTGTTGTGAATCTGTGGAATTCCCTGCCCAATAAAGCTACCTCATTGAATGTTCTTAAAGCAAAGGTAGATAGATTTTTGAATAGTAAGGAAGTTAAAGGTTATAGTGAGCAGGTAAGTGGAGCTGAGTCCACAAAATGATCAGGCTTGTTCCCACACTGTATGGATTCTAGGTACATAATTATTCCATTCAAAGTGTGTTCCAACATTTTCAATTTCAGCCAGTGCGTCATACCTTAAACTTCTAGCAACATATTTAAGAAGATGCCAATATTCTTTCTCCCTCCTCATAGGAGCAACAATAACTACATTAAGAGACAACTGAGCAGCTCTATCAAACATGGGCTGACGGCCTCCACTGCACCATTTGACCCTTTGATCTGAAACATTCTTGAAATTACAGGACAGGAAATCAATACAGAACCAAAATCTCTTCCCTCAGAACCATGAGTGAGAAACTATTCCAAGTCATGAATATTCTGTAAATCTTTCTCTATTCATTGCCAGTTAATATTGGGACACATTACACAAAACTCCAATGTAATCTTAGATATTAGCTAATAACAAAGCTGTAAATGTGCACAGAAAGGACAACAGAAAACTTTTAAATGTGTCCATTTAGCAGATACATTCAGGATTTTTATCTTGGTTTATTTTCATATTTCAAGTAAAAGATGTCAACTTCTAGCTACATTGAAGTGAAAATCATCATAGTCCCTTAAGGCCATTGGCTACCTCTTCATTACAGAGGCAAAGGTTAGTGAGTTTGACCCAAGAGTCTTCATACCTCAGATGAGAGGCAAGGGTGAGAAAGCAGGGTCTTCATGATGTCCTCACCTGATAAGAGAAATGAATCAGTATTGCTGGTGCATCACAAACCAGTCGTCCAGAAAACTGAGCTAACCAACCTTTGGTCTATGTGGGCTGACGACTGCAACTTTGCTACTCATAATAGAACTTAACTGGAAGGATCAGCACTTCACGTGTGGAAATGTAGGAGCTATACCATTAAGATACAATGGATTAAACCAACCTGCAGGCATCCATTAAATCCTTCAAGTATTTGTTCCTGGCATTCTCGTGTTAAGACTATAAAACATCCTGAAATATTGACCCACACCAACAACAGTAATTTAATCAGTAGGTAGGAATAAAATATGAGTCATAGATATGCACGGCACAGAAACAGATCCTTTCGTCCAACTCATCCATGCCAACCAGGTATCCTAAATTAATCTAGCCCCATTTGCCAGCATTTGGCCCATATCCCTCTAAACCTTCCTATTCACATACCCATCCAGCTGCCTTTTAAATGTTGTAATTGTACCAGCCTCCATCACCTCCTTTGGCAGCCCATTCCATACACACATCACCCTCTGTGTGAAAATGTCATCACCTAGGTCCCTTTTAAATCTTTTACCTCTCATCGTAAACCTATGCCCTCTCGTTTTGGATTTCCTCATGCTGGGAATAAAAACCTCAGCTATTCACACTATCCATGCCCCTCATGATTTTATCAGCCTCTATCAGGGAAGCAGGACAGCTCAGTGGTTAGCACTGCTACCTCACAACACCAGGGATCCAGGTTCAATTCCACACTCAGGTGACTGCCTGTGTGGAGTTTGCACATTCTCCCTGCATCTGTGTGGATTTCCTCCCACAGTCCAAAGATGTGCAGGGTAGGTGGATGGATCATGCTAAATTGCTTGTAGTGTTCAGGGATGTATACATTTGGTGGGTAATAGTGGGATGGGTGTGGATGGGATGCTCTGAGGGTTAGTGTGGACTTGTTGGGCTGAAGGGCCTGTCCCCACACCGTGGGGATCCTATGATCTTATAAGGTCAGCCTCCGCCATTCCATGGAACAGCCCCAGCCTCTCCCTATAGCTCAAAGATTTGTTAAAAATAACTTTCCAAACCTGTCAATTAGACTTTTTCCCCCTCTTACATGTTTTGTGTGGAAGATAGTTTTTGAAAGCTTGTTCAACAAAGGAAATTCAAATTCTAATCAGTTCTGAGATTTGAAAGTATAATATCAGGAAGTCACCTGGGCCTCTCAGTTTATTACAACTTGGTGCTGTGATAAAATACCGATACAAAAACACAGGATAGATACATGCTAAGAATCAATGCTAAGAAACAATAAACTGTTTACTCAAGCACTGCATGAGACAACCTTAAAAAAGTCACAAGGATTAACTCCATATCAACTGATTTCAATCAATCATGTACATCACTCAAAAATTCCAATATTAAGAAAAGCCAGGAGAATAACATTGTCTAAATTTTTAATGCTTTGTAAAAGTAAAATTTGTGAGACAATTTTTTTAGGCCAGAAGTCAATGAGTTGACTTTTACACAGGCTAGTGTTTTCAGGGAGTTGACATGAGTATTTAATTTAGGCCCAGGAAAGACTGTTGCAAAACAGTAAAACAAATACCAAAACTAACAACACTTTTCTGATGAAGGGTCTAGAACTGAAACATCAGCTTTTGTGCTCCTAAGGTGCTGCTTGGCCCGCGGGGTGTTCATCCAGCTCCACACATTGTTGTCTCGGATTCTCCAGCATCGGCAGTTCCCATTATCTCTAACACTAAATAAACCACATTAATCATCATTCATAATCTGATCACTTTCAATAATTTGAAAAAAAGCACATTAGTTTCTTTAATATTTGTACATCTACAATTAAACTGAATCACTGACATCTTGAGGATTGTACTACGATTGCAAATTTTTTGGACTTTAAAGTTAGGTTCAACTTATGAAATGCTAGATTTTTAAAGCCAAACACAATGAGATCAACTTTTACAAGACTTTTTAAACAATTACAGGTACTCAAATTCATGTGCAATACCTGGAACAGTGTGGGAAACGAGCCAGTACAGCGCATGGGCTGCAAGCCCCGGAACACTGTGTCCTGGAATAGCGTGGGGATCGAGCCAGTACAGCCTAGATAATAAAATGTGAGGCTGGATGAACAGAGCAGGCCCAACAGCATCTCAGGAGCACAAAAGCTGACGTTTCGGGCCTAGACCCTTCATCAGAGAGGGGGATGGGGAGAAGGAACTGGAATAAATAGGGAGAGGGGGGGAGGCGGACCGAAGATGGAGAGAAAAGAAGATAGGTGGGGAGGAGAGTATAAGTAGGGAGGTAGGGAGGGGATAGGTCAGTCCAGGGAAGACGGACAGGTCAAGGAGGTGGGATGAGGTTAGTAGGTAGGAGATGGAGGTGCGGCATGGGGTGGGAGGAAGGGATGGGTGAGAGGAAGAACAGGTTAGGGAGGCAGAGACAGGTTGGACTGGTTTTGGGATGCAGTGGGTGGAGGGGAAGAGCTGGGCTGGTTGTGTGGTGCAGTGGGGGGAGGGGACGAACTGGAATGCGGTGGGGGAAGGGGAGATTTTGAACCTGGTGAAGTCCACATTGATACCATTGGGCTGCAGAGTTCCCAAGCGGAATATGAGTTGCTGTTCCTGCAACCTTCGGGTGGCATCATTGTGGCACTGCAGGAGGCCCATGGGACATGGGGACCGCTTTGCAGAACACCTCCGCTCGGTTCGCAATAAACAACTGCACCTCCCAGTCACAAACCATTTCCACTCCCCCTCCCATTCTTTAGATGACATGTCCATCATGGGCCTCCTGCAGTGCCACAATGATGCCACCCAAAGGTTGCAGGAACAGCAACTCATATTCCGCTTGGGAACCCTGCAGCCCAATGGCATCAATGTGGACTTCACCAGCTTCAAAATCTCCCCTTTCCCCACCGCATCCCAAAACCAGCCCAGTTCGTCCCCTCCCCTCGCTGCACCACACAACCAGCCCAGGTCTTCCCCTCCACCCACTGCATCCCAAAACCAGTCCAACCTGTCCCTGCCTCCCTAACCTGTTCTTCCTCTCACCCATCCCTTCCTCCCACCCCAAGCCGCACCTCCATCTCCTACCTCCTCGACCTGTCCGTCTTCCCTGGACTGACCTATCCCCTCCCTACCTCCCCACCTATACTCTCCTCTCCATCTATCTTCTTTTCTCTCCATCTTCAGTCTGCCTCCCCGTCTCTCCCTATTTATTCCAGTTCCCTCACCCCATCCCCCTCTCTGATGAAGGATCTAGGCCTGAAACGTCAGCTTTTGTGCTCCTGAGATGCTGCTTGGCCTGCTGTGTTCATCCAGCCTCACATTTTATTATCTTGGATTCTCCAGCATCTGCAGTTCCCACTATCACTGAGCCAGTACAGCCCATGGGCTGCGAACCACAGAACAAACCAGTAGTGTGGGCTGTGAGCCCTGGAACATGGCAGGGGCAATCCCAAGTCTTGCAGTGGCGCAAGGGAGGCAAATCCCAATAAAGCACGACTTACCTTGATGCTGATGAGCGCCAGTGAGGAATGGACTGGAGGCTGGTGTGATGTGGGACAGTTGTTGGGACTTAGGCCTGGCACCATGTGCTGAGCTGCTGCTGTCTTACCAGACTGTAATGTAAATCCTTACCTTCCAATCCTCTTATATAATAATTCTATTTTTTCCATCCTGTAAGATTTGTACCTAGGTAGTTGTACCTAAGATAGTGCCATTAAAATGCAGTCATTGTAAAGTTTTTGCTGTACTCCTGTAATGGAGCACAAGTGACAATAGATGATTTTCTATTCCATTCTAATTGGGAATTCAGTTGAACCTTCTTTACCATAAGAACAATAAGAATGTGGAACTCCCTAACACAGGCAGTAGTTGAGACAGATGGTACAAATGGATTTAAGTGGAATCTAAATAAAGGACAGGTGAGAAAAGAAAGGCATATTCTTTAAAAAGGGATGAGAAGAAGCTCATGTGGAGCATAAATACCAAAACAGATCAGACGGGATGAATGGCCTGTTTCTGAAGAGTACTTTATTTGTAGCTTAATTGTGCAAATAGAAAATCCTCAAAATAAAATCTCCAATTCCAATACCCAGTCAAAACAGGAACTCAATATTTGCAAACGTCTATATCACAACTGCATGGATTATCATAATGACAACAAGTTTGATGATCAAAATATGTTTTATTGACTGGAATCTTTTGTGTCAACTTTAAAGCCGACTACATTTTGAGCTGGCAGGTCAACCAACATTATTTTGAAAATATACACATCATATTTCTGGAAAAGAAAACTTTATCATTCGACCAGAACGTTCATATCAAAACACTGACAGATCCAAATTGCTGGGTCCACTGGACAGTTTTTTCATTCCCACTTTCAAAAAATGGTATTTTCTGCTTGATGTTTCATGAGGATAACTCAATAATCTTGATTTTAAAGAACTGCAGATAAAGACTCATTGACAGTATAACAAAGACACAAAGCAGCATCTGAACTGTCATTTAAAATCTTTCAATTTGATCCATGAGTCTGCTCACACAGATATGGAAAATCCAGATAAGTGAATTTGTACTTCCACCTAAATTTCTTTCTTACATATTTGTCCTGTATAAATTTTGGCAATCAGGAGGTTTGATAAGTGTTGGTGGATTACTGCTGGATAAATTCCAAGAACTGTTAATGTCCACAACTTGCAAAACAGTTAAAGCATGAGATTTGATTCATATATATCATTCATTCCACCTGGACAGCAAAACAGCAACAGTTAAGTTTCTTCTGCCATTTCCAAATCTTCTTGTAACATATGTACCATCTTTTCTTCCAGTTTCCTTGGTCTCTCTGTTGAAGGAAAACACAAGCATCTCAAATTATCAGAACAAATTAGGCTCTTTCCCGCATCACTTATCAACTCCAGAAGTTTTCAATTACAAGACAGCAAACATTTGATTTGCAAGATGTATGGTATTCTTTATAAACCCTGAAAATCTAAGCAGTTTCAGTCTATTACCTGCATGAGGAGCTTTGATGAGATGGATGTTTTGTTTGACCTCTTTGATGTCTGCCTTTGTCTGTAACTCCTTGCTTTTTTTCAACCTTGGACAAAAAGCAAAATATTTATTACATCAGCAACAAAGCTGCATCTGTCCTCAACGCATAAAAAGAGGTCACAGGAGTCCACAAATGCACATACCACCTAATCCTAGACACAGTTAACCATGACATTTAGATGTATGCATAATGTCATGATGTGGTGTATACTGATGTCAGGACACACAAAATGTGCAAAACTGCAAACGTGTGCCCCCACTTGTGCTCGCATGTAAAGAGCTGCTTACAAACAAATGAAGAATGAGAAGTGCTGTGGGCTGAGATCCAACAACCAGGATTGTTAGCAGCCAGATGCATGTTGTGGTCCTTCACCTGTGGTTTCTTGTGCAGTGAGAAAAGAACTTGACCTTTAAATTAGATCTCTCAGTCTCACAGGGGAGCTGAGCATCAGTAATCACCCTCAAATTGCATTCTGTCTCTGGGAGCAGCAAAGCAATAACAGCACCTTGCTTCAATTATTCTCCCACAATGGGAGAACACAGCTGCTCAAAAGGAAGTTCTGCTTTGTCCCTTCACAGGTGCAGCCAGACCTGTTCTCCAGATACTTAAGGCTTTGTATCAGAAGGAAGGGATGAGATGACTAGGCAAGATCAAAAGCAAGTGGTGCTTTGATACCATCCAGTGTGTATGTGATTACACTGGCAGCGCCACGTTTGTGACAGAAAGATGCCACTCCATTTTTGGGCAGTGAGGGACCCCTACAATATTGCGTTCCCATGTTAGTGCACTTATAACCACATCTAGTGGTGACAATGACAATAAATGCAGCATTTTATTAAATATTTGTTTTCAATAAACATGGTTTCAGCCACATCCTTCAGCTGATGACTCAAAACGGGGGCTTAGAATCAAATACAGAATAGGAATAAATTTCAAAATCAAAATAACTGCACACAACAAGAGGAGTTACAAAAAGATTACATCAAAGCACAAAAACAGGAGTAACCGCTACGGCCCATTAAGCCTTCTCTGGCGTTGAATAAAATCATAGCTGAGTGATTGATTAGGACCTTTAATTCCATAATCCTGTCTGTTCCCTATAACCTTTGAACTCTCTTGTCAATTAAATATCTGCCCGATTTAGCTTTGATTTTATTCAATGCCACTACCCTCCACCATTCTTTTAGGAAAAGAATTCCAATGCTAAACAACTCCCCAAGAGAAAAGAATCTGTTCATCTTCATCTTAAATACAGACTCCTTAATTTTAAAGTGTGTCGTTTGTTCAAGATTCCCCCACAAGAGGAAGCATAGACCAGCACTTACCCTGTCAGGCCCTATCAAAATCTTATGTTTCAGTAAGACCACCTCTCGTTCTTTTATACTCCAATGAGTCTATACCCACTTGTCCAACCACTGACAACAACTTCATCTCTGGAATCAGCCTGGTGAACCATTTCTAAACTGCTTCCAATCCAACTGTACGTGTCCTTAAGTAAGAACAAAGCTTAGCATAACACACTCGATGCAATATCACATTCTGTGTACTGTTGTAGTAAGATGACCCTAGATTTATACTACATCCCCTTCAAAATAAAGACTAACATTCTATTTGCCATCCCAATTATTCATGCTAACTTTTTTTGTGATCAGGACACCAAGATTTCCTCTCTATTGCAACGTAGAATCTAACATTAGATGTGAGTCTGCAATTGGACACTTTTTACTGGATAGTTCTGAATGTGTGGGGAATTACTCTGACAACCAATTTAGGATTGCAATTCAGGTTCACAGTGTTGGGTACTTGCATGTATTGAAAGCTGTACAGTGCCCTGTTCTTTGCACACATAAAGAGCATATCCATGCACCACCTGATTTACAGAACAAAACAGGGGACTGTCGTAAGGAGATAATGGGAACTGCAGATGCTGGAGAATCCAAGATAACAAAGCGTGAAGCTGGATGAACACAGCAGGCCAAGCAGCATCTCAGGAGCACAAAAGCTGACGTTTCGGGCCTAGACCCTTCATCAGAGAGGGGGGTGGAGTGAGGGTTCTGGAATAAATGGGGAGAGAGGGGGAGGCGGACCGAAGATGAAGAGAAAAGAAGATAGGTGGAGAGGAGAGTATAGGTGGGGAGGTAGGGAGGGGATAGGTCAGTCCAGGGAAGACGGACAGGTCAAGGAGGTGGGATGAGGCTAGTAGGTAGGAAATGGAGGTGCGGCTTGAGGTGGGAGGAAGTGATGGGTGAGAGGAAGAACAGGTTAGGGAGGCAGAGACAGGCTGGGCTGGTTGTGTGATGCAGTGGGGGGAGGGGACGAACTGGGCTGGTTTTGGGATGCGGTGGGTGAAGGGGAGATTTTGAAGCTGGTGAAGTCCACATTGATACCATTGGGCTGCAGGGTTCCCAAGCGGAATATGAGTTGCTGTTCCTGCAACCTTTGGGTGGCATCATTGTGGCACTGCAGGAGGCCCATGATGGACATGTCATCTCAAGAATGGGAGGGGGTGTTGAAATGGTTCGCGACTGGGAGGTGCAGTTGTTTATTGCGAACCGAGCAGAGGTGTTCTGCAAAGCGGTCCCCAAGCCTCCGCTTGGTTTCCCCAATGTAGAGGCTGCCATCCCCACCCTTGTCTGCTTTCCGGAGAGACCACTGTCTCCATGACTCCCTTGTTCGCTCCACACTGCCCTCCAACCCCACCACACCTGGCACCTTCCCCTGCAACCGCAGGAAGTGCTACACATGCCCCCACACCTCCTCCCTCACCCCCATCCCAGGCCCCAAGATGACTTTCCATATTATGCAGAGGTTCACCTGCACATCTGCCAATGTGACATACTGTATCCATTGTACCCAGTGTGGCTTCCTCTACATTGGGGAAACCAAGCGGAAGCTTGGGGACCGCTTTGTAGTACACCTCAACTCGGTTCGCAATAAACAACTGCACCTCCCAGTCGCAAACCATTTCCACTCCCCCTCCCATTCTTTAGATGACATGTCCATCATGGGCCTCCTGCAGTGCCACAATGATGCCACCCAAAGGTTGCAGGAACAGCAACTCATATTCTGCTTGGGAACCCTGCAGCCCAATGGTATCAATGTGGACTTCACCAGCTTCAAAATCTCCCCTTCCCCCACTGCATCCCAAAACCAGCCCAGTTCGTCCCCTCCCCCCACTGCATCACACAACCAGCCCAGCTCATCCCCTCCACCCACTGTATCCCAAAAACAGCCCAGCCTGTTTCTGCCTCACTAACCTGTTCTTCCTCTCACCCATCCCTTCCTCCCACCTCAAGCTGCACCTCCATTTCCTACCTACTAACCTCATCCCACCTCCTTGACCTCTCCGTCTTCCCTGGACTGACCTATCCCCTCCCTACCTCCCCACCTATACTCTCCTCCCCACCTAGCTTCTTTTCTCTCCATCTTTGGTCCGCCTCCCCCTCTCTTCCTATTTATTCCAGAACCCTCACCCCATCCCCCTCTCTGATGAAGGGTCTAGGCCCGAAACGTCAGCTTTTGTACTCCTGAGATGCTGCTTGGCCTGCTGTGTTCATCCAGCTTCACACTTTGTTATCTTATATAGGAGACTGTTGTAAGCTTACTCAAATCTCATGGTAGTACCCTGACCAGAATCTACATGCCAGCTTTAAAACTTAACAAAGCCTGTCAATCAGCATTGATGGGAGCATTTTCTACCAATCAACAGTCCACCTGCTAACTAATCATCACTCTTCTGCAGTACACATGTCAGTTTTCCCTTAAATTTGTATTCTTGTGAAACATCTTGATGAACGCAAAACAAAAAGCTCTGACAAAACATATCTTTTTTCTCAGCAATACTCTCTATATCCCTTAGCTGACTTAACTGTACATACAAAGATATTCAATTTTGTTTAATTTATTAGAATTGTACTGACAGATTTTTGTCATACTTTGGTTTATTTCGATTTATTCAAATTTTTCTAAATTCTCAATTTCACCCCTACATGATCAGGAAATCTGCTCCAAATGTTCTGATTAAGCTGAAGCTACACAGCATCCCAAAGGTACTGACACAGACTATGTACAAGGCAGTCTCCTTTAAATTATCCGAACTAGGTTCGGTGATAGCACCTTCATCGTAGTTACAGGCTCAATGTCCACCTTGGCACATAATCTAACTAGGAACCTATGTAGGTTTCTCAGGGACTAACATTTTCCTAAGAAGAGGATAAATGGAGACCTCATATTTATCAGCTGTATGTAACAGATTTTGTAGCATGATTGAGAGGGGGAAGTTCTCGTGGTGTTTGGCCAACATTCATCCCTCAACTGACACCAAAGAGATTAACTAAAAGCGAAGAGTGCTGGAGAAACTCAGCTGGTGTGGAAGCATCTGCAGAGAAAGGAAGAGGGTTTACGTTTAGAATCCAGTATGACTCTTCTCTGGAATAAGATTAGCTGGGCGGTTTTCTCATTGCTGTTTGTGGAACTTTGCTGCATGCAAATTCAGTGGCACATTTGCCGAAATAATCTTGAAGGCACTTTCAAAGAAATGAACTCGCATGAGGAAATTTGAGGTACGATAAAGCATCAGCAAAGACACAATGGCTTATAAGGCCTCTTTCTTAGATGGATCGATCACCCATTCATAAAATGTGATACAAATGTAATTTCTTGCTTGGCAATCACCAGGAATATTTCACAGAAAACTGGTTACGGTCAAGAAATATTGACAATTTGATTAAGTTGTAAATAAACATGTAATTCTTTAAAACATCTTTTTAAACTCTTGGCACACTCACCTGTTCATAATAAACCTTGCTTGACGCTTCTCTTTGATTTCCTCAACTCTTCTCATTGCCACAACTGTTGAACATAATTTTACCATTAACATAAAGAATATAAATTTCCCCTAAGTGTCACAGCAGCTTTTAGTTAGGTCAGAAGTGGGACAGAGAAATTTGCAAAATAAATCAATCAAACCAGGCAGAAAACATTTCCTCACACCCAATCACAACCATTATAAAAGAGTCACAGAATCCCTAGCAAAGCAGATAGAGATCATTCAATCCATCAAGTATGCACCAACCCTCAAAGAGTATCCCACCCAGATCGAAAAACCCACATTAACTAGAGCTATTCCACCTAGCCTACATATTCTTGGACACTAGATTGCCCCATAGTGTATCATGGCCAATCCACCTAACCTACGCATCTTTGGACTGTGGGAGGAAATCGGAGCGCCCAGCAGAAACCCTCGCTAATATGAGGAAAACATGCAAAATCTGCACTGACAGCCACCCAACATTGGAATCAAACAGAGGTCCCATGGCAGTATGAAAGAGCACTGCTAACTACCGAGCCACTGTGCCACCATAATGTATGTGTTACTTTCCTAAGAAACTCATTGGTTTTCACTCACAACGCAAAGGGGACCTCCATATTTTTCATGTTTCAAATACAAGAGCTTTAAAACTGGCAATCTTAGCAAAACCAGGCTAATTCCTCTGAAGCACAGGATGATGTATATTTGTTGTTTTAGCATTCTGTTCATTACTGCTGCCAAAATCACTTGCTTTTTAAGGGGAATTGCACAAACCAGCAACTTCCCATGAGCTTAATACATATATTAAAGAAAATTTATTTCATGTAACAGTGGATTTTCTGCATTGAAATCACAGTCTTTAAACAATGCTTAGCTAAGATTGCACTGAATCCAGTAAATCACAATGGGCTTCGGTGAAGTATCACAACAAAAAATTGCCCAAGAACATCAACTCTTATTTTTTGCCACAAAGATAATACCCTATTTAAATTATGAAAAAAAAACTTGCACAGTTAGTTTCTTTGCTTACGTGAAATACACCTACATTTATAGTACTGAACTTGAATCATCCATGAGTAGACAGCTTCTTCGCTAAATTAAAATATTTTCACCTCCTGATTAACATCATTAACACTGACTACCCAAAACCTTGCTCCTCACTTCAAATGAGCAGAAATATCTAATAAGCCACACGGCACTGATCATCTAGCTTAAGAGCATCACTGATGTAAATACTTGTGAAATGTCAGATAGCATTTTTGCCTCTGCATTACAGAGTTAGTTAAAAGATTTGCTTCAGACTTTCCTTACACATACTGCACATACTGTTTCGAATACGTAGGTCGCATCAGTGGTTTTCATAGGTCTGATGCTCCTTAATCACAAAGGTTACTCTAACATCAAAATGGAAATTCCATGCAAAACAGGTTGAACAACTCATCAGATCCATGAAAACCACTGCTGTGACCTACAGATGCCCAACATATTCAAAACACAAAAACTACTTACCTGACTTAGACCATAGATCTCTCTGGTACTTGACTGGCACATTTCTACGTTTTTCAAATTCAAATGAGTTATCCTATAAATGAAAGAACAAATATCAAGATCATCATGACGAGAAGGAAGTAAAGGCAGACAGAGTTTAAGAAAAACTGCTTCTTACGCACCACAGTCAATTCTTTGCCAGCCGATTTCCGGAAGGCCTTCGTCCACCTGGCTTTTCTCGGGTTACGCTTCTTCTTAAAATTCTTATGACACTTTGATCTGCAGAATCTGAAAACCTGCAAAAATAAGAAATTTTAAATCACGACAGGTGCAATGTTGCTCACAGAAAGCCAGGACAAAGTGAATTCCATTTAGAGCGTCAGCAATGTTACAGGCTCAGAAATCTGCTACCTGACATTTACTGAGTATTTAAAACGAGCAATGTAGGTGGTGCAGTGTGACAGGTAACTATATAACCTCAGTTAGCAGTTCAGCATGCCAGAGATCTCGTCTGCTCCTAGACAAATACATGGGGTATGCCAAGGTGACTGCAATTAATTAAACCATATTCATATTTCAAACAAAAAATGTTGACATGATAATTAAATGATACACTCCCTTGATCTATAATAATGCAAAATGTCAAAACTGAACACTGGAGCCGAGGCAGATTTCACACAATACTACCAAAAGGAAAAATACTGTGAATGTGGAAAATCTGAACTGTGGACCAAAACAGAGTTGACATTACAGGTTGGGTAACATTTTCAGTAAAGCTGTAAGGGCAAACAAAGTGAAGATTTAACTTCTTTACTCCATGAACCAGAGCTCTTCCTGCATTTACTGTTTTGAATTCACTCAAAACCATGTTGCACAAATAAAAAGTTAGTCCCTTCAACATTTCAATCATCCATATACTTGAATTTTCAGAAGGCATCTTTTAAGGTACCACACAATAGGCTACTTAATATTATCCCATTGTACCGGAGTAGAACATAGCGTAGATAGCGCATTAGGTAAGTGATAGAAGAGAATTGGGACAAGGGGGACATTTTCAGGATATGAACCTGTAACTCATGGAGTGTCGCAAGGATCAATATTACAGCCAGAATTATTTATGATATATTTTAATGATGTGGATGAGGAAAGTGAATGAACAATAGCAAAGTGTGAGGATGACACAAAAATAGATGGAAAGGCAAGCATTAAGGATGGCACAAAGAGTCTGCAGAGAGATACAGACAGACTAAGCCAGTGGGCACAAACATGGCAGACAGAATATAATGTGGGAAAACCTGAGGTGATGCACTAAAGCAGGAAGAACAGAACAGTTGAGTTTTTAAATGCAGAAAGCCTGCAGAAAACCACAGCAAAGGGATTTGGGAGTTCTCATCCAAGCATCACAGTAAATTAACATCCAAGTTAAATGGGTAATAATGACTGTAAATGAAAAGTTGGCCTGTATTTCAAAGTGAATGGAGTACAGAAGTAGAGAGTTTTTGCTAAAACAACGTAAAGCACTAGTCAGCCCATTGCTAAACCAATATGAACAGTATTGAGCCACTTACGTAAGGGAAGATATACTGGTATTGAAAGCAGTCTAGGAAAGGATCACTAGGCTGATGTCAAGTATGGAATTACCGTCCTATGAGAAGAGGTTGACCCTGTACTAATTGAAATTTAGAAGAACGAGTGGCAATATTATTGAAACCTTGAAAGATTCTTAGGAGACTTGAGAGTTAGATATAGAAAGGTTGTTGCCCCTTGTGGAAGTCAAGAACCGGAGGATAATCTCAGAATAAGGAGTCACACATTTATGACAGAGATGAGGAGGAATCTATTCCCATAGAATCTCTAAAGTGTGGTAGCAGGCAATTTGCCCATCAAGTCCACGCCAACCCTCTTGTAGAGCATCCCAATGAGTCCTCTATCCAACCCCGTAATCTCATTTTCACCATGGCTAATCTATCTGACCTACACACTATGAAGCAATTTAGTATGGCCAATCCACTTAATCTGCATATTTTTGGACAGTGAGAGGAAGCGGAGAACCCAGAGATCACACAGGAAAACACGGGAAGAATGTGCAAATTCCACACAGTCGCCCAAGGGTGGAATCAAACCTGGATCCTGGGCACTGTGAGGTAGCACTGTTATTCACTGAGCCACTGTGCTGCCTTGAGGGTAGTGAACTGTGGAATTCCTTACCAGATTGTCAAGTATATTCAACTCTGAGGCAGGCTGATTTTTAATTAGCAAAGGAATCAAGTGTGTGGGGGAAAATGGTGTTGGGGATTATCAAATCAGCCACAATCTCATTGAATGGTGGAGCAGACTCTCTGGGCTAAAGAGATTACTTCTGCTCTTGAGATGAACACATTGTATTCTTGTAGATTGCATGACATGCACAGGAAGGACCTAACTTACAGCATGATATACATCCAGGCAGACTACCCAATCACATTTGTTACAGCTTAGATGATCATTCGGCCCATCAAATCAGCACAGATTGTCCAAATGACTATCTCACCTCGTGCCATTCTCCCCATAACTCAGCAGTTATCTGGAAGGTTACTATCTAATTCCCTTTTGAGTATCCTAACTGAATATCGAGGTTAGGAACCTTGAAACAAGTAAATGACTTCCCGACTCCCCAAAGTCTGTGCACTATCTACAAGTCACAAGTCAAGAGTGTAATGGAACAATCCCCACTTGCGTGGATGAGTGTTAGACAGGATCCAGCAGCCTGTTTAACTGATACCACATCCACAAACATTCACTATCTCCACCAATGACACTTAGTAGTAGCAGTGTGTACCAACCTCAAGATGCACTGCAGAATTTCACCAAGACTCCTAAAAGAGAACCTTTCCAACGTATGACCACTAGCATCCAGAAAGACAATAGCGACAATTTTCTGGGACCACCACTAACAGCAAGTTCTCCTCCATGCCATTCATCATACTGAGTTGGAACCATATTAACAATCCTTCACGGTTAGTAGGTCAAAACCCGGTAACTCCTCCCTATCAGCATTACAGGTCCACTTACAACAAATGGACTGCAACAGTTTGAGAAGGGAGCTCACTACAATCTTCTCAAGGGCAATTAGAAATTGACAATAAATGATGGCGCAGCCAGTGACACCCATATCCTATGAGTAAATAAAATCTGGTTCCACCATATACCGGAGCAGTATTTTCTGGACAAAAACAATGCAAAAAAAGTTTTCATGCAATTAAATGCAAGTTAAAATTCTAACTGTATACCAATAATCTACATTAAGTTCCAGCCAAGTTCAGTTGGTAGCACTGTGATAAGAGTTGTGCAGTACAACACAGATCCTTTGGTCCAACTCATCCATGCCAACCAAATGAACTAAATGAATATAAGCCAAACAAACTGCAAATGCTGGAATCTAAGGTAGATAAGCAGGAGGCTGGAAGAACACTGCAGGACAGGCAGCATCTGGAGGAAATTGAGCAGTCAGCTTTTCAGGTATTATTCTTCTCAAGACATTCCTGAAGAGGAGTAATACCCAAAACAGTGGCTGCGCTCATCCTCCAGAAGCTGCTTGGCCTGCCATGTTCTTGCAGTCTCCTGTTTGTCTATGGTAAATTAATGTAGTCCCATTTGCCAGCATTTGTTGACCTGCACATCTGATAATGTGGTATGGGTACAGCGGATGCACTACTGTGGCCTCCTCTACATCAGAGAAACCAAGTGAAGGCTTGGGGACCGCTTTGCAGAACACCCACGCTCGGCTCGCAATAAACAACTGCACCTCCCAGTTGCAAAACATTTCCACTCTCCCTCCCATTCTTCAGAGGACATGTCCATCATGGGCCTCCTGCAGTGCCACAATGATGCCACCCGAAGGTTGCAGGAACAGTAACTCACATGGTATCAATGTGGATTTCACAAGCTTCAAAATCTCCCCTCCCCCTACTGCATCCCAAAACCAGCCCAGCTCGTACCCGCCTCCCTAACCTGTTCTACCTCTCAACTATCCCTTCCTCCCACTTCAAGCCGCACCTCCATTTCCTACCTACTAACCTCCTTGACCTGTCCGTCTTCCCTGGACTGACCTATCCCCTCCCTCCCGCCCCCCACACCCATCTCTACAGGCTCCATCCCCGCCTCTTTAACTTGTCTGTCTCCTCTCCACCTATCTTCTTTTCTCTCCATCTTCGGTCCCCCTCTCCCCATCCCCCTCTCTGATGAACGGTCTAGGCCCGAAACGTCAGCTTTTGTGCTCCTGAGATGCTGCTTGGCCTGCTGTGTTCATCCAGCCTCACACCTTTGTTATCTTTATACAAATGCAAGTGTGTTTTGACCACAGCGTGCCTCCGCCAGCTCTGGTCGCTACGTCCTCTTCTCCCGGTTCTTTCCCGGCCTTGTCTCAACCTCTCTTCGCCCACAATGACGCCGGGCTCTGCAGGCCGACTGCCTGAAGTCTGGGCCCAGCCTCCCCGACTGCCTCCCCGGCCTCACCTTACAATCATTGCGGACGAACATCATGCCGTGGCCCGGGTACACGGGCGCCGAACAGAAATAACACTTCTGGATGCGCATTTTCGCTCCAGTTTGTGATGTGACCGCGCAATTCCCCGACAACGGTCCCTCGCTGCCCTCACTCGCAGCAAAATGGCCGAACCACGACCTCAGGCAACGATACGGGGAGAACGGAGAGATAGCGCCTCCTACAGTTCCGGAGGACAGCAGCGCAACACCCGATTGTCCGGAATGACCACGGGACAGCGCCTCCTGCAGTCCCGGAGGACAGCAACGTAGCTGCCCGAATGCCTGGGCGTCCGTCACACAGTACCACCTGGAGGACTGAGGGACAGCACCCCCTACTGTCCCGGAGGAGAAGGGTCTAGGCCCGAAAGGTCAGCCTTCCTGCTCCTCTGATGCTACTTGGCCTGCTGTGTTCATCCAGCTCTACACCTTGTTATCTCTCATTCCCTCAGCCTTATGTGCTTTAAGGAAATCAATGCCAGCCTATGTAAAACAAAGATGCTGAAAGTCTGAGATAAAAAAAGAAATTGTTGGAGAAACTCAGCAGATCCGAAAACATCTGTGGAGAGAGAAACAATGTTAACATTTTGAGTTAACGATGTGAAGTTGGATGAACACAGCAGGCCAAGAAGCATCAGAGGAGCAAGGAAGGCTGACGCTTCGGGTTGAGACCCTTCTTCAGAAATGGGGGAGGGAGAGGCGGATAGAAGATGGATAGAGGAGAGGATAGATGGAGAGGAGACAGACAGGTCAAAGAGGGGGGGATGGAGCCAGTAAAGATGAGTGTAAGTGGGGAGGTAGGGAGGGGATAGGTCAGGCGAGGGAGGACGGACAGGTCGAGGGGCGGGATGAGGTTGGTAGGCAGGAGATGGAGGTGGGACTTGAAGTGGGAGGAGGGGATAGGTGAGAGGAATTACAGGTTAGGCAGGCGGGGACGTGCTGGGCGGTTTTGGGATGCGGTGGGGGAAGGGGAGATTTTGAAACTGGTGAAGTCCACATTGATACCATTAGGCTGCAGGGCTCCCAAGCGGAATATGAGTTGCTGTTCCTGCAACCTTCGGGTGGCACCATTGTGGCAATGCAGGAGGCCCATGATGGACATGTCGTCTAAGGAGCAGGGGAGGGAGTTGAAATCGTTCGTGACTGGGAGGTGTTGTTTGTCCAGCCCCACCACACCCGGCACTTTCCCCTGCAACCGAAGCAAGTGCTACACCTGCCTCTGTACCTCTCCCCTCACCCCCATCCTAGGCCCTAAGAAGATTTTCTAGATCAAGCAGATGTTCACCTGCACATCTGTCAATGTTATATACTGTATCCGCTGTTCCCGTTGTGGCCTCCCCTACATCGGGGAAACCAAACGGAGGCTTGGGGACCGCTTTGTGGAACACCTATGCTCGGTTCGCAACAAACAACTACACTTCCCAGTCACGAAACATTTCCATTCCCCCTCCCCCCACTCCTCGGACGGGTTCTGAGGAAGGGTCATTGGACCCGAAACGTGAACTCTGTTTTCTCCTTCACAGATGCCGCCAGACCTGCTGAGCTTTTCCAGCAACAATGTTTTTGTTCTTTTTTAACCTTATATAGAACCCATTTTAACCTCTTTGCTCATATACACATTGCATTTTTTAATAAAGACAAATGTTCCGTTTGCCTTCGTAACCACCTGATCTACCTGCCTTGCTGCATTCAAAGATCAATGGATATGCACACTAAGTTCCCTCTGATCCTCTACTTCCAATGGGCCTATCATTCAATGTGTACTCCCATGCCTTATGCAATGTCTCAGGCTTTTCAGGAAGAAATCTCATTTGCTACCATTCAGCCCATTTGACCAGCCTATCCATATCGTCCAGCATCCAAGGCCTTCCCCTTCACTATTTAGGACACCAACATTCGTGTCTGGAGCATTAATCTACACAGTAAACAGCAAAGGAACCAGGAGCAAACCCTATGATACACTGGACACAGGATGCCAGTCACAAAAACAGCCTTCAACCATCACACTCTGCTTCCTGCCATGAAGCCAGTTCGGATCCAGTTTGCCAAATTGTCCTGGATCCGATGCGCTCTTAGCTTCTTAATCAGCCTGCCAGGAGAGATCTTGTCAAAAACTTTACTGAAGGCCATGCGGACCGCGTTAGCTGCATGACCCTCAAGAATGCATCTCGAAACGTTCAATTTAATTTCTTAGTTGAAACCATGTTGACTACCTTCAATTAATCATTGTGTCTCCAGTGGATCTGTCCCTCATTCACCAGTACCTTCCTGGTTTATGCCTACCATCCTTCCTAAGAATGGTTCAACATTATTTATAGTTTTATAATCATTGTCTTAGGTTAATGGACTGCAGATTTTAAACAGAGATAAGATTAGATTTGATTAGATTACCTACAGTGTGGAAACAGGCCCTTTGGCCCAACAAGTCCACACCGCCACTTGAAACATCCCCCATAACCCACACACGCCTGAACACTATGGGAAATTTAGCATGGCCAATCCACCTAGCCTGCACATCTTTGGACTGTGGGAGGAAACCAGAGCACCCGGAGGAAACCCACACAGACACGGGGACAATGTGCAAACTCCACACAGACAGTCGCCCGAGGCTGGAATCGAATCCGGGTCCCTGGCGCCGTGAGGCTGCAGTGCTAACCACTGAGCCACCATAAGGAGGAATAACTTCCAAAAATTCTACCAGAAATCTGGGTAATTCACAATCCCAGAGTGCAGTGGACATGGGACACTAAATAAATTTAAGGAGCGGACAGACAGGTTTTTTATTAGTAACGCATTAAAAAGTTATAGGATAATAAACACAAATTTGGAATGGAGACCGAGATGGGACCAGGCATGATTGTATTAAATGGTGGAGCAGGCTCAAGGGGCTCAATTACCAAATCCTGCTCCTATTTATTAAGTTCTTAGTTATTGCCTCGTGCTCTGGCAATCCCTCCTTTGGCCAGAAAGGATTTGGAAATTAATGTCAGAGTTGCTGCAATATCCTTCCTGACTCCTACAGCAACCTGGGATGCACCTCATCTGGGCCTTTAAAGCCTGCTAAAACAACTAATATCTCCTGTCTCTCAACAGTAACTCATTCCAGTCTCTCACAGTCTGCTTCCCTGATTTCTATAACTACATTGACCTCCTGTATAGTTAATACTGATGCAAAGTATTAAAATCTCAGCTATATCTACAGCTGCATACACAGATTACCACTTTGGAACCTAATGGGCCCTACTCTTTCCTGGTTATTCTCTTGCCCCTAGTATACTTATAAAACACATTTGGATTTTCCTTACTCTTACCTACCAGTGTTTTTTCATGTCCTCTCTTTACTCTCCTATTCTTTTTTAAGCAAACCGCTACGTTTTTTATACGCTTCCGGGATCATCTGCTGTTTTAAACCTTTGGTATCTACCAAAAGTTTTTTTTAATCTTATCTGATTCGGCACATCCTTTAGCATCCAGGGTACTCTGGACTTGTTGGTCCCATCCTTCCCTTTGACAGGGACATGTTGGCCCTCCACTCTTACTACTTGCCTTTTGAAATGCTCCTATTGCTCAGGTGCAGATTTTGCTGCAAGTAGCTGCTCCCAGTCTACTTTGGTCTAATCCTCTCTTTTAGAGTCATGGAAACGTACAATTCGGAAACAGACTCTTCAGTCCAACTCGTCCACGCCAACCAGATACCCTAAACTAATCTAGTCCCATTTGCCAACATTTGGCCCTTTTCCCGCTAAGCCCTTCCTATTCATACGCATCCAGATGCCTTTTAAATATTGTAATTGCACCAGCCTCCACCACTTCCTCTGGCAGCTCATTCCATGCACACACCACCCTCTATCTGAACAAATTGACCCTTAGATCCCTTTTATATCTTCCCCCTCACTATAAACCTTTGCCCTCTAGTTTTGGACTCACACACCTCAGGGAAAAGGCCTTGCCTCTTAACCCTATCTATGCCCCTCATGATTTTATAAACCCTCTATAAGGTTTCAGAGTAGATTTGAAGCCCGAGTTGTGGATCATCATCATTGCAGCCTCTGATGAAGTGCTGTTGTGTGGTACTCCATGAAGTAAGCCATCAGCAAACACATAGAGCTTGACCCCATACATGATCCACTACAAAGGAAAACCAGAGGTGAGGTAATCCAGCTCAATGGACTCCAGAGTTTAAAAACCAGGCGGGAAAACACGACGGCGCTTCCTCAGAGGCTGCACTGATGATGTTACCCAGCAGGGTCATGAAACGTCTGCGGAAAAACAAAACAGCTCAGCGAGCCAACCAACTACAACACCCTCTATAAGTTCACCCCTCAGGCTCCGACGCTCCAGGGAAAATAGTTCCAGCCTACTTAGCCTCTCCCTATACCTACATCCCCCCAATCCTGGCAGTATTCTCGTAAATCTTACCTGAACCCTTTCTAGTTTCACATCTTATTCAAACTGGCCTTCCCTAATTCAGAACTTTTATTTCCAATTTTTTTTGCCTTTATCCATAATTTACCTTAAATCTTACTGAATTATGGTTGCTATTATCAAAATGCTCCTTCACTGACAACTTTACCACTTTGTTCCCTAAAATTTAGCCCAGCATGGCCTTTTGTAGGACTCCCTACGTGCTGGATCAAAGAGGTCTCTGAGAACATTTGAAGAATTCTGCTCCCTCTAAGCCTTTCAGCATACGTCTTTCCAGTTAGTTTTGGAAAATTGAAATTCCCTATTATTGTTATAGCATATTACATGTGCCCTTCTCTGAGATTTGCCTACATCGGCAAAGTTTCTTGGGGATAGGATTTACTCACACTTGAAAAAATATGAAATTAGTAGTGATAGGCAACATGGCTGTGTGCAGGGAAGGTTATGATTTATAAACATGATTAAGTTCTTTGAGGAAGTGGCATAGATGATTGATGAGAACAGGCAAGTAGATGTTCTCTCTGTTAACTTTAGCAAGGACTTTGACAAGGTCCCTCAAGGCAGCTTGATGCAAAAGGTGAAGTCATGTGGGATCCACAGTGAGCTGGTAAGATGGATACAGAACTAGCTTCGTCACAGAAGACAGGGAGTGTAAAGATGTTTTTCTGACTGGAGATTGTGACCGGAGGTGTTCTGCACAGATCAGAGCTTGGCCCCCTGCTTTCATAATATATATATATTATATATATATATATCGCGCGATTGATAAGTTTGTGGATGACACAAAGATTGGGGAAGCTGCGAATAGTAAAGAGGATTGCCAGAGAATTAAGCAGGATATAGATAGGCTGGTGACTTGGGCAGAGAAAAGGTAGATAGAGTTTAATCCTGACAAATGTGAGGCAATGCATTTTGAAAGATCTAATGCGGGACAGATGTATACAGTAAATGACAGAACTTTTAGTAGCATCAACATACTGAGGGATCTTGGTGTATAGGTCCACAGTTCCAAGAAAGTGGCAACGCAAGTTAATTAGGTGGTCAAGAAGGCATGTGGCATGCTTGCCTTCATTGGTTGGGGAGAAGTCTATAAAAATTGGCAATCTGTACTGCAGCTGTATAGAATTTTAGTTGGGCCACAGTTTGAATATTGTGTACAGTTCCTGTTGCCACACTACAGGAAGGATGTGAAGGCTTGGAGAGGGTACAGAAACAGTTTACAGGATGTTGCCTGGTTTGAAGGGCATTACCATTGAGGAACAATTGGACAAACTTGGTTTGTTTTCATTTGAGCATCAAAAGATGAGGGGAGGGGGCATGATCTGATAGAAGTTTGAAAAATTATGAGAGGCATGGATAGAATTGATGGCCGGAGTCTTTTTCTCAGGGTAGAAATATCAATTCTAGGGGGTATAAGTTTAAGCTAAAAGGAGTTAAGTTTAAAGAAGATGTGAAAGGCAAGGTTTTTACACAGAATGTGTTAAGTGCATAGAATGTGCTGCCACAAGAGATGGGAGAGGTGGATACAATAGCAACGTTTAAGAGGCATTTTTTAGATACATGATTAGGCAGGGAATAGAGGGATATGGACCAGGTAGAGGCAATATGTTTTCAGTTTAGAAATGAATCATGTGTCAGCACAGTCCTGATGGGCCGAAAGGCCTGTTCCTGTACTGTACTGTTCTTTGTATCTTTGTATATCTGTCTTCATGTCAATTCCTGCCTGGATGGGAGTCTTTGGCACAGCCCCGACAAAGTGATTACGCGCTTGTTGTTTTTAAGGTTTACCCATATTACATCATTTTTGAAACTTTCTAAGATATCTTACCTCCTCACTGCAGTAATTGACTCCTTAATCAATATTGTGATACCACATCTTCTTTTCCAATCAGCCTGCAGGACAGCGCCTCCAACAGGTCCATAGGACCCAACACTCACAGGATGGCATGACTCACAGGACAGCACCCCTAACTGGCTTGGAGGGTTACAGCATAGCCCTGCCAATGGACTCCCCACTAAGAGGCCTGGAGGACTACAACATAGTGTCCCCCCACCCCACCATCAAGGCCTGGAGGACTACACAACAGTATTTCTAAAAGGTTCTAAAGATGCAAAACCGTGTCCCCAGCAGGTTCAGGTGTTGTTGTATCCCTGCCCTGTCTCCTGATCATCAATTGCAATTTGTTCACTTCTTCAGCAGTGAACCGAAAACCTCTTCTCATGTAAACTCAACTTTAAAGGTGTGTTTTCTACCCTCAAGCTTTTTATTTGCATCCTACATTTGCCAAAGTATGCAATGACTTTCTATTGCCAGTAAGGGCAACAGACAAGCAATGACCCCCACCCTCTCTGTATTGACTTTTGTAAAAGATTAACAGCAAGCATGGTTTCTCAGTCACCCCGGCAAACATTGAAATTTCTTCCAGTCTGACGGCTGGTACAGACAACCACAAAAGACAGATCAGGGTCCCATGCTGAGTTGGAACAAATGCAACAATTATCCATGTCCTGTAAAGTCATTCAGTCTCAACAGATTCGTAACTACAGGCACTAACCGCAGCCAGATATTTGTCATGCTGACAAATAAATAATTCAACTCTTATAAATGGACAGAATCTATCCTCTTCTGAATGATAAGTGCTTCCAAGATTACATTTGCATTTCCACTTTTTTTACTGTAAGTTGACACTGGTCTAATGTTTAAAAGGCTCATTGGACATTTGGATGAAATACTGTCACTGATCCAAATTAGATTTGTGCTATTGATTAAAAATTATGATGAATATTAAGATCATTACAAAATAGCTTGTAAAAGTAGATGCAAAGGACCAAGATGGTGATGGCATTTAATGGTTCCTTGTTGTTAATGTTTACATAAAAGGAGGACATGAGTCTTACAGAAGTGGCTCTTCTCAATCAAAATATTCCACTTCCTTCAGGTTCTCCAATCAGCCCTAGCAGTGAGTTTTAAGTTTACAAAGGAAATGACCATGCAGCTTAACAGTAGGTGTTTACATAATTAATAAGGTTTGTGCAGTAAATTGTTTTTTAAAAAACACCTAGTGCCTAATTTACAATTCACCACACAGTCTAAATTAAGAGCTGCCAGTAGGGTCCTCACTGTTTCACTCCTTTCCATGCTCTTGAGCTTATACTCGGGTTTGTCAATGATATTCAGGACAGCACTCATGAAGTCAAATGCAAATCCCTTTGAGTGCTATCATAGAACTTATTTGTTGCAGTGTATCTTAGATTTTCTTAATGGTGGATGAGTGGCTAGCGCTGCTGCCTTGCAGTGCTAGATCCCCAGGGTCAATTCCACCCTTGGCAACTGTCTGTGTGGAGTTTGCAAGTTGTCCCTGCACCTTTGTGGGCTTCCTCTGGGTGTTCTGGTTTTCTCCCACGGTTCAAAGATGTGGAGGCTAGGTGAATTAGCCAGGCTAAATTGTCTGTCGTGTTCAGGTATGTGCAGGCTAGGGGGGTTAGCCATGAGAAAGGTAGGGTAGAGGGGTGTGTCTGGGTGGGATGCTGTTCGCAGGGTTGGTGTAGATGTGATGGGCGAATAGCCTGCTTCCACACTATCGGGATTCTATCACATGATTTATATGATTAACTTGCTGAGTAAATCCATAACCGCAAGCCATTGTTTATTATCAGTAGTAGACATGGCATTTGTACCAGATGAACTGCACAGAAGGCAAATTGATGCTTTGTCTGTTATGACTCAACTACTGACCAATGGAGACGCTCTGATGCGATGTGAGGCTGAGACTGAGCCCCATCAGCAAAAATCCTGATCAATGTACTCATGATTCTGCAGGAGCCACATTCTTAGTTTCTTCAATTCAGTTTGGGAAAGAACAATTTAATTTGTGTATCAATTCAAGAAATTAAGTGACATGTGAAAAAGCTTCCTTCTGATTCAAAAAAGGATATTTCTAGACAAGGAGGTTTTAACAGTTGCAACTTACGGTTTTCAGTTAGGGAAGTATCTTAAAGTAAGATTTTTAATCTCTGATATGTTAGATTGGTTGTAAACAGCCTTTATTTATTGGTATTAACCACATCCAAGAGACACAGTCACGACAAAGTGATTTAATAATGGTCTTTTACCTTATATTTATCCTGTATTGAATATTCCCGACACTATTTATTGTAATTCATTCACAGGAAGTGGGTGTCTCTGGCTAGGCAGCATTTATTGCCCCTCCCAGAAGGCAGGTAAAAGTCAACCATATTGCTTGGAGTCTGGAGTCACATGTAGGTCAGAACAGGTAAGGATGACAGTTTCCTTCTCTAAAGGACATTGGTGAACCAGATGGGTTTTTCCAACGATTGACAATGGTTTCATTGTTATCATTAGTCTTTATTTCAGAATTTTATTGAATTCAATTTCAACTCCATAGTGGAATTTGAAGTCAGGCCCCCAGAACATTACCAGGGTCTCAAAATTAACAGTCTAGTAATAATACTACTAGACCATTGCCTGTTAAATTAACCTTGAGTAATTTTCTCTCAGTTATCCCCGAGGTGGTTCACCTTTCTTCCTTTATCAATTGGAATCGGTAGAAGTTCTTCAGCTTGTAACCCCCCTCTGAAATATTCCCAGAAGGTTTTCCATCACTTATATAAATAATTAGGATGTGAATATAGGAGGTATGGTTAGTAAGTTTGCAGATGACACCAAAATTGGAGATGTAGTGGAGAGCAAAGAAGGTTACCTCAGAGTACAACTGGGCCTTGATCAGATGGTCAACTGGGCTGAGGAGTGGCAGATTGAGTTGAATTTAGATAAATGTGAGGTGCTGCGTTTTGGAAAGGCAAATCAGGGCACAACTTATATACATAATGGTAAGGTCCTAGGGAGTGTTGCCAAATAAAGAGATCTAGGGTGCAGGTGCATAGTTCCTTGAAAGTGGAGTCGCAGGTATACGGGGTTGTAAGGAAGGCGTTTGGTATGCTTGCCTTTATTGGTAAGTGCGTTGAGTATAGGAGTCAGGAGGTCATGCTACAGCTGTATGGAACATTGGTTAGCCACTTTTGGAATACTGCATTTAATTCTGGTTTCCCTGCTTTAGGAAAGATGTTGTTTGATTTATAGGGAGAGACTGAATAGGCTGGGGCTTTTTTTCCTGGATCTTCAGATGCGGAGGGGTGACTTTTTAGAGGTTTGTAAAATGATGAGGGAAATGGATAGGGTGAATAGCCAAGGTGTTTTTCCCAGAGTAAGGGAGTCAAAAACAAGAGGTCATAGGTGTAAGGTAAGAGGGGAAAGATTTAAAAGAGACCTGAAGGGCAACTTTTTAACGCGGAGGGCGGTGCGTGTATTGAATGAACTTCCAGAGGAAGTGATGGAGGCTGGTACAATTACAACTTTTAGAAGACATTTGGATGGACAAATGAATAGGAAGGGTTTAGAGGAATGTGAGCCAAATACTTATCAGTTGAAGATATCTGATCAGCATGAATGAGTTGGACCAAAGGGTCTGTTTCTGTGCTGTATAAGTCTATGATTCTCTGACTCTAAGTAATAAGAAGACAAGACCCAGAACACTAAAATACCTTATACATGAATCAGGGTAAACTGAATATGTTGCAGCTCTCTTTAGAAATAAGAAGTCTGAAGCCTGACTTGATAGAGAGCTTTAAGATTATTATATGCTGTGAAAAGGTAGAAACAAAGAAGACAATTCCACTGGTAAAATCAACAAGAACTAAATACAGCATTCAGTAAATATGTTCTGGGGAGAGAGAATTAAAGTTAACATTTAAGATCTGTAACTTTTCATCAGAACTGCAAAACTTCATTTTAAAAACACTTTCTGATGAAAGACCACAGGCCTGAAGCATTAGCTCTGCTTGTCTTTCTCTCTCTCTCTCCACAGCTGCTGCCTAGATTGCTGAGTTCTTTCCCAAAGCAACTTTCTGTTTTTATTTCAGGTTTCCAGCTGCCTCAGTCTGTTGCTTTTTGATATAAATATGGCAGTCGCAATTAAAGCTAAAAAGGAAATCAAGAGAAACTTCTCCATCGAGACAGAGTCGGAAGGTGGAACTTGCTACCACAAGGGGTCGTTAAGTGAATAGCGTATAAGAATTCAAGGGGGGGAGCTAGATAAGCACACAGGGGAGAAAGGATTAGACACTTACGTTGATGAGGTTAAATGAAAAAAGGTAGAAAGTGCTTTATGTGGAAGGTAAATATTAGAATGATCTGTTCCTGTGTTAAAAATGCATTTGGAAGTCTTTGCATTTTGAATTTCCAGCTTGAGATAAGCTAGAACTCAATCTCAAATGGCAAAATACAAATATTACATTTGAAAGACACTGGAACAGTAACAGAAAGTCCTCTGCAGCTCCTGCCTTCATTTCATGCAGTTTTACTCTCCCTACCTAAGGAAGGAGGTACTTGCCACAGAGAGAGTGCAGAGTAGGTTCACCAGGCTGATGCTAGGGAATATCAGGGCCGTCCTACAAAGAGACATTGTGTATTCACTAGAGTTCAGAAGGATGAGAGTGAATCTGATTGAAATGCATGAAATTCTAACAGGAGTGAATAGACTTGATGCAGGGAAGATTCTTTACCTCATTGGAGAGTCTAAATTAGGGGGCTTAGTTTCAGGACATGGGGTAGGCCATTTAGGTCTGAGGTGAGGAAAAGATTTCTTCACTCAAAGGATAGTGAACCTATGGAATTCTCTACCACGAAGACTCAAGTTGCTGAATATATTTGAGAAAGAGATAGATACATATTTAGATTTGAAAACATAAAAGTGTATGGGAGAAAGCGGGAAAACGGCATTGAGATAAATGATCAGCCATGATCATATTGAATGGTACAACAGGCTCAAAAGGCCAAATGGCCTATTTCTGCTGCTTGGTTCTAACTAAAGGAACTCTCTTTTGGCATAAAGTGCATACAACAGAATAGAAGACAGCTAAGGCCTAACAAGACCAAAGCCAGCAAATATTCGTCATAATACGTCTGAACAACTCCACAAGGGCTGATATCCCATCACCAAGCCACCCTTTATTTACACATACACATAGTACACAACACTGACCCAGCTAGCACACAGCCAGCTCCTCGACTCATCAAAATGCCTGATACTTATATTTATAGCAGTCAGCCAGGACTTCCTGAGTGGACCTGATTAACAGCCACAATCCAGGAACTCGTACTCTATAAGCCCATCTGGCTGATATTGCTACAATCTCTGCATCTTCCATGACATTTTTTTGATGAAGAAATGTGAGCAGAATATCACCAATCACTTGAAGCCTGCTCCAACATTCAACACAGTTCCTGGCTGATGTTCTGCCTCAGTTTCCCCAACAGTTCCGGGATCGAGGTGACAATGCAGGAAGGTGAAATACAAAGGTAAACACTGAGACCTTTACTTGATAATAGTCTTATGGTTATGTCTAATAATTAACCACTGGATGAAAACCAAAAGAACTGCAGATGCTGTAAATCAGGAACAAAAACAGAAGTTGGTGTAAAAGCTCAGCAGGTCTGGCAGCATCTGTGAGGAAAATAATCAGAATTAATGTTTTGGGTTCAGAGGAAGGGTCTGAGGAAGGGTTACCGGACATGAAACGGTAACTCGGAATTTTTCTTCACAGTTGCTGCCAGACCTGCTGAGCTTTTCTAGCAACTTCTGGTTTTGTTCCCAATCAACCATTGGAGTTTGAGTACAAGTTTATGATTGTTTTATTCAAATGATATAGGGAGATTATCACTCCAGCTAAATCAGAGTAATTCCCTGAAGAATACAGAAAAAATGAGCACTTTTGCACCATTTGTGGTAAAATAAACATCTCATTATCCGAATGCCAATCTTCCTTCATACAAACATAAGAAATAAATGTCCATTCTAAATCACAGATTAATCTCCTTCCCACAGTCTGGGAACAATTAATCTTATCCGAGATGATGCTGTATTTCCCCATTTCTTATAAATGTCTGTTATCTCCCTGTCTTTCAGTGTCTCCTGATTCTGAGGCCTCTACAGAATGTTTTCGTTCACATTAATTTCTGTCTGTACAAAATGGCTTACCGATTTCCAGCTGTCACTAACTTTTAGGATGCATAATGTTCATGCCACACAATGTTCGTTAGAAGTCTGCTCTTTACTTTCACTGTAGAAATCTCTATTTAACCCTTATAGTCTAATTTCACTCCAACAATAAGTTTATTCATAGACTACACATCTGCCTCCTATTTACCAACCCCAGATCTGAGCAGTCTCCCTCTATATTCTTCTGAGAACCTATTAAAGCAAATCAGCTAATTGACTCAAAGAATTGGAGTAAAGAGACTCTGTAATAAAAGTCAGCTAGCAAAGAAAATTTACCCATTCAAACTAAAATGACATTACTGGGACTGATGATACCCTCCAGTCCTTGTGGTGACCACTGGCCACAGCAATCTCAACACGCTCCCTGTCCAGGGCCATTGGTCCCTTTTAAAAGCGCTCCAAATATCTAATCAAATAATGTCCTTTGCCTGAGTATCTAAATATAATTAGCCTGTCAATAACAAGCACTGTCCTGATATCCCTCAGCATACAAAAATCTAACAAATGCCATACTGAATGGATTCAACAATGTAAGGTAGTCCAAACATTTTCAAATTTCAACTGGGCTACTGTTGGCTGTCTCTGTTATGAACTATTTTAGTCTTTGTGTAGCAGAAGTAGATCGAAACGCTTAGACACTGTATAGCATCATTTCAATTGCAACATCCCAGCTGTCTGTAAAAGATTTGATGCATAAAAACTGACATATTTACTATCTCCACTGGCAGATCCATCATAATGAGATTTGTTCAAAGAGGAGGTTAGATGTACAGTATTAATAATTTTTGAAGGAATACATTCATGGAGAATTTTTCATTCTTTCCTTTTTGCACTACTGTGATTGACAGTTCTGTATTGACAAGCAAATGATGCTGCCAGCTAGTTGTTGCTTCTTCAGTTACAACTAAGTCAGGTTCACTGTTGTAGGAAAAGCAAGAACGGTTGAACACAAAAATCAAAACATTTTGCAAATGATTGTATTTTGAAAAAAATACCCAGTGGGCTGAACGAATACTTGCAATTGTTCAAGCATTCATCTAAATGTCTCCTTTTATAGCATTATTTGTCTTGCCAATTTCTGTGTGCTTTGAGTTGCTTCTGTCTAATCCTAGTTTGTACAAATAAATTTAACTTCCAGTCTGAACCTAAACAAGAAAATAGATTGGAGGAAATATGAGCAATTTCTGGTGCCACGGTTGTGTTAGCTGAATCACATGCTGTCAGGCACAACCTGATGAGGCCAATGTTTGTGGGTTCAAGACTGACTTTAGAGACCTTGGCACTGAATTCCAGATGGCACATGGTGCTGAGGAGTGCTGCACTGGAGTACATCGGAGATAAAAGATTGGTGGGGTTTCAATTTCATGGGCCCTTGCCAGTGGTTTATATTTGTCAGGGTTGGGGCAGCTGTAACATTTCCTGAGATAGCAAGGTGTAGAGCTGGATGAACACAGCAGGCCAAGCAGCATCAGAGGACCAGGAAAGCTGACGTTTCAGGCCTAGGCCTGCTGTGTTCATCTAGCTCTACACCTTGTTTTCTGATTCTCCAGCATCTGCAGTTCCTACTATCTCTGAAACACTCCCTGGATGGCTTTTCCATTACCCCTTACCCAAAACCCAAAAAGTCTGCAATTCGATAGGGTGAGGCAGCCTTCCTCCAGTTGAGGCCACTTAAACCCTGCATTCCACCTGCTCTCAACGTTGTGGCTGTTTGGAGGAGCGTTGGGCTTTGTGGAGAAAAGCCTTATAGAAGAAGCCTATTGGCACATTGTGAGGGAAGGAGGGAGTAGCCTCCCTCGGGTTCCTCCCCAGTGGTTTGTCCATCAGAGATACTCTTTTCAATACACATAGACCCCCAGGACTCCTTCTTGTGGTCTTTTTATGATGTAAGTTGCTGAACTTATATATTGTATGCTGCACAGGGCATCAATCATGCTTAAGGGTTTGGTTAACACACTCTAGGTTCAGTTTAATAAGTATTAGATACATAAAAACAGCCTCACATTGTTGTAAAGTTGGGAGACACATCTGGTTGTTGTCTCTTCTGTCCGTGACAAAGGGAAATTAAAGCTATGTCATATGACACATAGTATCAGAGATAATGGGAACTGCAGATGCTGGAGATTCCAAGATAATAAAATGTGAGGCTGGATGAACACAGCAGGCCAAGCAGCATCTCAGGAGCACAAAAGCTGACGTTTCGGGCCTAGACCCTTCATCAGAGAGGGGGATGGGGGGAGGGAACTGGAATAAATAGGGAGAGAGGGGGAGGCAGACCGAAGATGGAGCGTAAAGAAGATAGGTGGGGAGGAGAGTATAGGTGGGGAGGTAGGGAGGGGATAGGTCAGTCCAGGGAAGACGGACAGGTCAAGGAGGTGGGATGAGGTTAGTAGGTAGCTGGGGGTGCAGCTTGGGGTGGGAGGAAGGGATGGGTGAGAGGAAGAACCGGTTAGGGAGGCAGAGACAGGTTGGACTGGTTTTGGGATGCAGTGGGTGGGGGGGAAGAGCTGGGCTGGTTGTGTGGTGCAGTGGGGGGAGGGGATGAACTGGGCTGGTTTAGGGATGCAGTAGGGGAAGGGGAGATTTTGAAACTGGTGAAGTCCACATTGATACCATATGGCTGCAGGGTTCCCAGGCGGAATATGAGTTGCTGTTCCTGCAACCTTCGGGTGGCATCATTGTGGCAGTGCAGGAGGCCCATGATGGACATGTCATCAAGGGAATGGGAGGGGGAGTGGAAATGGTTTGCGACTGGGAGGTGCAGTTGTTTGTTGCGAACTGAGCGGAGGTGTTCTGCAAAGCGGTCTCCAAGCCTCCGCTTGGTTTCCCCAATGTAGAGGAAGCCCCCTCGTTCTCACACACCACCCTACCAACCTCCGGATACAACGCATTATCCTCCGACACTTCCGCCATTTACAATCCGACCCCACCACCCAAGACATTTTTCCATCCCCTCCCCTGTCTGCTTTCCGGAGAGACCACTCTCTCCGTGACTCCCTTGTTCGCTCCACACTGCCCTCCAACCCCACCACACCCGGCACCTTCCCCTGCAACCGCAGGAAATGCTACACTTGTCCCCACACCTCCTCCCTCACCCCCATCCCAGGCCCCAAGATGACATTCCACATTAAGCAGAGGTTCACCTGCACATCTGCCAATGTGGTATACTGCATCCACTGTACCCGGTGCGGCTTCCTCTACATTGGGGAAACCAAGCGGAGGCTTGGGGACCGCTTTGCAGAACACCTCCGCTCAGTTCGCAACAAACAACTGCACCTCCCAGTCGCAAACCATTTCCACTCCCCCTCCCATTCCCTTGATGACATGTCCATCATGGGCCTCCTGCACTGCCACAATGATGCCACCTGAAGGTTGCAGGAACAGCAACTCATATTCCGCCTGGGAACCCTGCAGCCATATGGTATCAATGTGGACTTCACCAGTTTCAAAATCTCCCCTTCCCCTACTGCATCCCTCAACCAGCCCAGTTCGTCCCCTCCCCCCACTGCACCACACAACCAGCCCAGCTCTTCCCCCCCCACCCAGTGCATCCCAAAACCAGTCCAACCTGTCTCTGCCTCCCTAACCTGTTCTTCCTCTCACCCATCCCATCCTCCCACCCCAAGCCACACCCCCATCTACCTACTAACCTCATCCCACCTCCTTGACCTGTCCGTCTTCCCTGGACTGACCTATCCCCTCCCTACCTCCCCACCTACACCCTCTCCACCTATCTTCTTTTCTCTCCATCTTCGGTCCGCCTCCCCCTCTCTCCCTATTTATTCCAGTTCCCTCCCCCCATCCCCCTCTCTGATGAAGGGTCTAGGCCCGAAACGTCAGCTTTTGTGCTCCTGAGATGCTGCTTGGCCTGCTGTGTTCATCCAGCCTCGCATTTTATTATCATATGACACATATGTTATTTTTCTACTAGTGACTTACACAGAGAGATCTTCACATGGTATTCTACATTAACCCTCAGCCCGCCAGGTTTCACCTCCATCCCTCACTGTAAACCTTCCTCCCGCCGCAACCCCCCAACCTTAGATTTATCTGGTCTCAGGCTCGGGGGGGCAGGATGTGAGGTCTGCTTGTAGTTCCAGTCCTGGCCACTGCTGCTACTGGCACTATAGAGCTGAGCAATGGAAGTCCCAACTCCAGCCATTTAAAGTTCCTCAGAGAGAGAGCAGGGAAGGATGGTGCGATCTGGTTGAAACTTACTGAATACTGAGAAACCAGGATACAGTAGATGTGAAGAAACTGTCTCCACCAGTAGGAGAAACCAGGACCTAAAGGCACAGCCTCAGACTGATGGCTCAGATGGTAAGGTAAGTAGTGTTCAGGCTCCTGGCCCATCCACACCCTTTCGGCTGACCAACTGTATCCTTTCTCCAAATTATTTCTTATTATTATCTCTTAATTTCATGGAATGAATAAATAATGATGTTTGTCTTAACTTGGTGTCATTTAATTTTAATGTATAAATTATCTGATTTAATGGCACTATTTTTGTGGCAACCTATGCACATTTTAATGTATTTTCACAAATACAAGTAACAAGAAATTTCTACCCATCTATGTTTGTTGTATATGAGTGAAGAGCAGGTGTAGGCCATTCAACTCTACTCTGCCATTCAATAAGTTCATGGTTCATCGAATTGTGGCCTGAATGTCACTCTCCTGCCTGCCTCAATAATCTCTAACTCTTGTGTCAGTCAAGAATCTATTGAATTCAATCTTAAAAACTTTCAATGACCTGAACTCTTCCAGATGAAGAATTTCACAGACTCACCACCCAAGAGAGAAAATCATCGCATTTTAAAATTTACAAATAGGATTGCAATTATTATTTTTCCCTGATAATTAAATATTTTGCCGTATTTGCTGATCCAATCAGTTTCCTGTGGCATTCCTCAAAGTTGGCCTGAAGTATGCCTAACAAGTTATTAAACAGCTATCAGAGATAATGGGAACTGCAGATGCTAGAGAATCCAAGATAATAAAGTGTGGAGCTGGATGAACACAGCAGGCCAAGTAGCATCTCAGGAGCACAAAAGCTGACGTTTCGGGCCTAGACCCTTCATCAGAGAGGGGGATGGGGAGAGGGTTCTGGAATAAATAGGGAGAGAGGGGAAGGCAGACCGAAGATGGAGAGAAAAGAAGATAGCTGGAGAGGAGAGTATAGGTAGGAAGGTAGGGAGGGGATAGGTCAGTCCAGGGAAGACGGACAGGTCAAGGAGGTGGGATGAGGTTAGTAGGTAGGAAATGGAGGTGCGGCTTGGGGTGGGAGGAATGGATGGGTGAGAGGAAGAACAGGTTAGGGAGGCAGAGACAGGTTGGACTGGTTTTGGGATGCAGTGGGGGGAGGGGAAGACCTGGGCTGGTTGTGTGATGCAGTGGTGGTGGGGGAGAGGACGAACTGGGCTAGTTTTGGGATGCGGTGGGGGAAGGGGAGATTTTGAAGCTGGTGAAGTCCACATTGATACCATTGGGCTGCAGGGTTCCCAAGCGGAATATGAGTTGCTGTTCCTGCAACCTTCGGGTGGCATCATTGTGGCACTGCAGGAGGCCCATGATGGACATGTCACCCAAAGAATGGGAGGGGGAGTTGGAATGGTTCGCGACTGGGAGGTGCAGTTGTTTATTGCGAACCGAGCGGAGGTGTTTACAAAGCGGTCCCCAAGCCTCCGCTTGGTTTCCCCAATGTAGAGGAAGCCACACCAGGTACAATGGATACAGTATACCACATTGGCAGATGTGCAGGTGAACCTCTTCTTAATATGGAATGTCATCTTGGGGCCTGGGATGCGGGTGAGGGAGGAGGTGTGGGGGCAAGTGTAGCACTTCCTGCAGTTGCAGGGGAAGGTGCCAGGTGTGGTGGGGTTGGAGAGCAGTGTGGAGTGAACAAGGGAGTCACGGAGAGAGTGGTCTCTCCGGAAGGCAGACAAGGGTGGGGATGGAAAAATGTCTTGGGTGGTGGGGTCGAATTGTAGATGGCGGAAGTGTCTGAGGATGATCCGTTGTATCCGGAGGTTGGTGGGGTGGTGTGTGAGAACGAGGGGGATCCTCTTTGGGCGGTTGTGGCGGGGGCGGGATGTGAGGGATGTGTTGTGGGAGACGCGGTCAAGGGCGTTCTTGACCACTGCGGGGGGGAAAGTTGCGGTCCTTGAAGAACTTGGACATCTGGGATGTGCAGGAGTGGAATGCCTCATCCTGGGAGCAGATGCGGCGGAGGCGGAGGAATTGGGAATAGGGGATGGAATTTTTGCAGGAGGGTGGGTGGGAGGAGGTGTATTCTAGGTAGCTGTGGGAGTCGGTGGGCTTGAAATGGACATCAGTTACAAGCTGATTGCCTGAGATGGAGACTGAGAGGTCCAGGAAGGTGAGGGATGTGCTGGAGATGGCCCAGGTGAACTTGAGGTTGGGGTGGAAGGTGTTGGTGAAGTGGATGAACTGTTCGAGCTCCTCTGGGGAGCAAGAGGCGGCACCAATACAGTCATCAATGTAACCGAGGAAGATTTGGGCTTTGGGGCCTGTGTAGGTGCGGAAGAGGGACTGTTCCACGTAACCTTCAAAGAAGCAGGCATAGCTTGGGCCCATGCGGGTGCCCATGGCCACCCCCTTGGTCTGTAGGAAGTGGGAGGAATCGAAAGAGAAGTTGTTGAGGGTGAGGATGAGTTCGGCTGGGCAGATGAGGGTGTCGGTGGAGGGGGACTGGTCGGGCCTGTGGGACAGGAAGATGCAGAGTGCCTTGAGGCCATCTGCATGAGGAATACAGGTGTATAGGAACTGGACGTCCATGGTGAAAATGAGGTGTTGGGGGCCAGGGAATTGGAAGTCCTGGAGGAGGTGGAGGGCATGGGTGGTGTCACGGACGTAGGTAGGGAGTTCCTGGACCAAAGGAGAGAAAATGGAGTCCAGATAGGTGGAGATGAGTTCGGTGGGGCAGGAGCAGGCTGAGACGATGGGTCGACCAGGGCAGGCAGGTTTGTGGATTTTGGGAAGGAGATAGAAACGGGCCGTGCGGGGTTGGGGAACAATGAGGTTGGAGGCTGTGGGTGCGAGGTCCCCTGAGGTGATGAGGTCATGAATGGTGTTGGAGATGATGGTTTGGTGCTCGGGGGTGGGGTCATGATCAAGGGGGCGGTAGGAGGAGGTGTCAGAGAGTTGGCGTTTGGCCTCGGCAATGTAGAGGTCAGTGCGCCATACTACCACTGCGCCACCCTTTACCATGGCCGTTCCCTGAAGATCACTGTTTAATAACTGCCTGTGGGACAGTGATCCAACGGGGCATGCACTAAAGCCAATTAGAGGTTAATTGTTTTTCATGCAGAAGTGTTTGCTTAGAACAGCACCTTCTAACTGAGTCTCATATTCTTCAAAAGATTATTAACCCAAGAAGAAGAACAATGAGAAAATAATTTTCCCAAAGACATTATGACCTCAGATTCACTGAGGAGTAAGGATGACATGTATTTTGCGAATTAGATGGACAACTTTAGCCACTGTATATTAGATTACAAACTATCACTCCCATCCCATGGGGAAAACTCAGTTCAGAGAAGAGAAATAATTGGAAATGGGCAGGCTAATCGTACTGGAGTTTTGTGCTGAGACATACAAAACAAGTCAGACAAGTATGTGTCATTCACACGTTTTACTGGTTCGACCTTCTGGGATTTAAGCCGTTCATTTGTAGCATTACTCCTAGATGAGACATCAATTTCTGCCAGCTTGAGGTCTTACAGCACAGCTTTGAAACCCATCGGTTGTGTTGTCGCCAGTGACTCCTGTGGGAAGGTAGCTCAGAGGGTGGTAAAACACAGGATGCAAAGCCTTGCATCTGCTGGGGGTCCATGGGTAGCACTTTCGTTTCTCAAATGAACAAAGTTACAGGCTCAGATTCCCACTCTAGGAGTTTGGGCACAAAACTTGCACTTGTTGGAGAGTCCACATTTCAAGTGAGGTAGTAAAGAAGCTTTTCACGTGGGTGCACAAGACCCCAGCACTGTCTCAAAGAAGAGCAGAGCCCTGGTGTCAATATTGTTCTGGCCAACATTTAGCCCTGAACTGACGTCACAAAAAAATCCCCATTAGTTTCTATCTGTGAGTGGTTGCTGTGTGCAAATTCACTGTGTTCCATAACTATTAAACACGTAAAGAAATTTTGTGATGCCCAGTTGTCATAAAAGGCACTACTTAAATGCAAGACTTTCTTTCCTTTTCAGACTAATCAATCCCTCAAGCTTGTTCAGTGAAGTCAATGCTGAATTACATCTCAGCACCATTGCTCCAACTATCAATATCATCTATTAGAAAGTTGAAAGATTAGCCATGATCATATTGAATGACGAAAGAGGCTTGAAGGGCCAAAGGGCCTACTCCTTCTCCTGTTACACTCATCAATCAATCTCAGGTTTACAATTCTCAATTGATGGTTTCCATGTAGTACCAGCAGAAACATTAGACCTACCTAGTGGTGGGTAAGTTATTGGAGGGGATCCTGAGGGACAGGATTTACAAGTATTTGGAAAGCCAAGAACTGATTAGGGATAGTCAACATAGCTTTGTGTGCAGGAAATCATGTCTCACAAACTTGATTGAGTTTCTGAAGAATTAACTAAAAGAATTGATGAGAGCAGAGCAGTGGACATTAACTAAATGGACTGCAGTAAGGTGTTCAACAAGGTTGCTCATGGTAGACTGGTTAGCGAGGTTAGGTCACATGGAATACAGGGAGAACTAACCATTTGGATAAAAAAAATTGGCTGGAAGGTGAAGACAGAGGGTGGTTATTGAGGTCAGAGATAATGGAAACTGCAGATGCTGGAGAATCCAAGATAACAAAGTGTGGGGCTAGATGAACACAGCAGACCAAGCAGCATCTTAGGAGCACAAAAGCTGACGTTTCGCACCCAAACCATTCATCATCTGATGAAGGATCTAGGCCCGAAACATCAGCTTTTGTGCTCCTGAGATGCTGCTTGGCCTGCTGTGTTCATCCAGCTTCACACTTTGTTATCTTGGGCTGTGATTGAGGATTGTTTTTCAGACTGGAGGCCTGTGACCAGTGGTGTGCCACAGGGATTGGTGCTGGATCCACTGTTTTTCATCATTTATATAAATAACTTGGGTGTGAACATAGCAGGGATGGTTAGTAACTTTGCAGATGACACCAAAATTGGAGATGTAGTGGACAGTGAAGAAGGTTACCTCAGGGTACAATGGGAACTTGATCAGATGGTCCAATGGGCCAAGGAGTGGCAGATGGTGTTTAATTTGGATATATATGAGGTGCTGCATTTTGGAAAGGCAAATCAGGGCAGGACTAATACACCTAATAGTAAGGTCCTGGGGAGTGATGCTGAACAAAGAGACCTTGGAGTGCAGGTTCATAGTTCCTTGAAAGTGGTGTCCAAGGTAGATAGGATAATGAAGAAGGCGTTCAGTTTGCTTGCCTTTATTGGTCAGTGCATTGAGTCTGGGAGTTGGCAAGTCATGTTATGGCTGTACAGGACATTGGTTGGGTCACTTCTGGAATGCTGCGTGTAATTCTGGCCTCCCTGCTATAGGAAAGATGTTGTGAAACATGAAAGGGTTCAGAAAAAAAATTACAAGGATATTGCTAGGGCTGGAGGGTTTGGGCTATAGGGAGAGGCTGAGTACACTGGGGCTTTTTTCTATGGAGCATCAGAAGGTGAGGGGTGACCTTTATAGAGGTTTACAAAATCATGAGGGGCATGGATAGGGTAAATAGTCAAAGCCTTTTCCCCAGAGTGGCAAGTCCAAAACTAGAGGGCATAGGTTTCGGGTGAGAGGGGAAAGATTTAAGAGGGACCTAAGGGGCAACCTTTTCATGCAGAGGGTGGTTCATGTATGGAATGAGCTGCCGGGGAAGTGATGGAGGCTGGTACAATTGCAACATGTAACAGGCATCTGGATGGGTACATGAATAGGAAGGTTTTTGAGGGATATGGGCCAAATACTGGCAAATGAGACTAGATTTATTTAGGATATCTGATCAGCAGAGTTGGACTGAAGGATCAGTTTGCATGCTGTACAGCTCTCTGACTCTATGAGTAAACAGAGTTGGAGAGATCCAGGAGTTCCGCGAAAAAAGAAACAGAGTTAACATTTGAACTCCCTTGTGACTCTTGGTTGGAACTGAAGGAACGTGGAAATATGAGATAACAAAGTGTGGAGCTGGATGAACGCAGCAGGCCAAGCAGCATCTCAGGAGCACAAAAGCTGACGTTTCGGGTCTAGACCCTTCATCAGAGAGGGGGATGGGGAGAGCGTTCTGAAATAAATAGGGAGAGAGTGGGAGGTGGACCGAAGATGGAGAGAAAAGAAGATAGATGGAGACGAGAGTATAGGTGGGGAGATAGGAAGGGAATAGGTCAGTCCAGGGAAGACGGACAGGTCAAGGAGGTGGGATGAGGTTAGTAGGTAGGAAAAGGAGGTGCGGCTTGAGGTGGGAGGAAGGGATGGGTGAGAGGAAGAACAGGTTAGGGAGGCTGAGACAGGCTGGGCTGGTTTTGGGATGCAGTGGGGGGAGGGGACGAACTGGGCTGGTTTTGGGATGCGGTGGGGGAAGAGGAGATTTTGAAGCTGGTGAAGTCCACATTGATACCATTGGGCTGCAGGGTTCAAAAGCGGAATGTGAGTTGCTGTTTCTGCAACCTTCGGAGGGCATCATTGTGGCACTGCAGGAGGCCCATGATGGACATGTCACCCAAAGAATGGGAGGGGGAGCTAAAATGGTTCGCGACTGGGAGGTGCAGTTGTTTATTGCGAACCGAGCGGAGGTGTTTACAAAGCGGTCCCCAAGCCTCCGCTTGGTTTCCCCAATGTAGAGGAAGCCACACCGGGTACAATGGATGCAGTATACCACATTGGCAGATGTGCAGGTGAACCTCTTCTTAATATGGAAAGTCATCTTGGGGCCTGGGATGGGGGTGAGGCAAGAGGTGTGGGGGAAAGTGGAGCTCTTCCTGCGATTGCAGGGGATGTGCCGGGTATGGTGGGGTTGGTGGGGATTGTGGAGCGAACAAAGGAGTGACGGAGAGAGTGGTCTCTCTGGAAGCCAGACAAGGTTGGGGATGGAAAAATGTCTTGGGTGGTGGGGTCGGATTGTAGATGGCAGAAGTGTTGGAGGATGATGCGTTGTATCTGGAGGTCGGTGGGGTGGTGTGTGAGAACGAGGGGGATCCTCTTAGGGCGGGTGTGCAGGGGGCGGGATGTGAGGGATGTGTTGCGGGAAATGCGGGAGACGCAGTCAAATGCGTTCTCGACCACTGCGGGGGGAAAGTTGTGGTCTTTGAAGAACTTGGACATCTGGGATGTGCAGGAGTGGAATGCCTCATCCTGGGAGCAGATGCGGCGGAGGCGGGGGGATTGGGAATAGGGGATGGAATTTTTGCAGGAGGGTGGGTGGGAGGAGGTGTATTCTAGGTAGCTGTGGAAGTCAGTGGGCTTGAAATGGACATCAGTTACTAGCTGGTTGCCTGAGATGGAGACTGAGAGGTCCAGGAAGGTGTGGGATGTGTTGGAGATGGCCCAGGTGAACTTGAGGTTGGGGTGGAAGGTGTTGGTGAAGTGGATGAACTGTTCGAGCTCCTCTGGGGAGCAAGAGGCGGCGCCAATACAGTCATCAATGTAACGGAGGAAGAGGTGGGGTTTGGGGCCTGTGTAGGTGCGGAAGAGGGACTGTTCCACGTAACCTACAAAGAGGCAGGCATAGCTTGGGCCCATGCGGGTGCCCATGGCCACCCCCTTGGTCTGTAGGAAGTGGGAGGAATCGAAAGAGAAGTTGTTGAGCGTGAGGACGAGTTCAGCTAGGCGGATGAGGGTGTCGGTGGAGGGGGATTGGTCGGGCCTGCGGGACAGGATGAAGCAGAGTGCCTTGAGGCCATCTGCATGAGGAATACAGGTGTATAGGAACTGGACGTCCATGGTGAAAATGAGGTGTTGGGGGCCAGGGAATTGGAAGTCCTGGAGGAGGTGGAGGGCGTGGGTGGTGTCACGGATGTAGGTATGGAGTTCCTGGACCAAAGGGGAGAAAATGGAGTCCAGATAGGTGGAGATGAGTTCGGTGGGGCAGGAACAGGCTGAGACAATGGGTCGACCAGGGCAGACAGGTTTGTGGATTTTGGGAAGGAGATAGAAACGGGCCGTGCGGGGTTGGGGAACAATGAGGTTGGAGGCTGTGGGTGTGAGGTCCCCTGAGGTGATGAGGTCATGGATAGTATTGGAGATGGTTTGGTGCTCGAGGGTGGAGTCATGATCAAGGGGGCGGTAGAAGGAGGTGTCGGAGAGTTGGCGTTTGGCCTCGACGATGTAGAGATCAGTGCGCCATACTACCACTGTGCCACCCTTGTCTGCGGGTTTGATGGTGAGGTTGGGGTTGGAGCAGAGGGAGCGGAGGGCTGCCCGTTCTGCGGGGGAGAGTTTGGAGTGGGTGAGAGGGGTGAAGAGGTTGAGGCGGTTAATGTCTCAACAGCAGTTGGAGATGAAGAGGTCGAGGGAGGGTAGGAGGCCTGGGGGCAGTGACAGGAGGAGGACTTGTGTTAGAAGCGGGTGAAGGGGTCAGTGGAGAGAGAGTTAGGCTCCCTCATCAATGTAACAGAGGAAGAGGTGGGGTTTGGGCCTGTGTAAGTGCGGAAGAGGGACTGTTCCACGTAACCTACAAAGAGGCAAGCATAGTTTGGGCCCATGCAGGTGCCCATGGCCACCCCCTTTGTCTGTAGGAAGTGGGAGGAATCGAAAGAGAAGTTGTTGAGGGTGAGGACGAGTTCGGCTAGGCGGATGAGGGTGTTGGTGGAGGGGGACTGGTCGGGCCTGCGGGACAGGAAGAAGCGGAGGGCCTTGAGGCCATCTGCATGAGGAATACAGGTGTATAGGGACTGGACGTCCATGGTGAAAATGAGGTGTTGGGGGCCAGGCAATTGGAAGTCCTGGAGGACTATCGGGAACCCTGCAGCCCAATGGTATCAATGTGGACTTCACCAGCTTCAAAATCACCCCTTCTCCCACCACATCCCAAAACCAGCCCAATTCGTCCCCTCCCCCCACTGCATCACACAACCAGCCCAGCTCATCCCCTCCACCCACTGCATCCCAAAACCAGCCCAGCCTGTCTCTGCCTCCCTAACCTGTTCTTCCTCTCACCCATCCCTTCCTCCCACCTCAAGCTGCACCTCCTTTTCCTCCCTACTAACCTCATCCCACCTCCTTGACCTGCCCGTCTTCCCTGGACTGACCTATCCCCTCCCTACCTCCCCACCTATACTCTCGTCTCCACCTATCTTCTTTTCTCTCCATCTTCGGTCCACCTCCCCCTCTCTCCCTATTTATTCCAGTTCCGTCTCCCCATCCCCCTCTCTGATGAAGGGTCTAGGCCCGAAATGTCAGCTTTTGTGCTCCTGAGATGCTGTTGGGCCTGCTGTGTTCATCCAGCCTCACATTTTATTATCTTGGAATTCTCCAGCATCTGCAGTTCCCATTATCTCTGGAACGTGGAAATATAATGGGTTTTATGCTGTTAAAGAACTGGAGATGGGCAAGAGGTATTCACTGAAATTTAAGAGAATGAGTGAAGATTTCACAGAAATCTATAAAACTCTTACACAGTTAGGCAGAGTGGATACAAGGCTGTTGTTTCCCATGACCAGATGGTCCAGAGGCAGGGGCCTTGCTTACAGGATACGTGGCAATTCATTTCAGGCTGAAGCGAGATGAACTCTCTTCAGAACTTGCAGAATTCTTTAACACAGAAGGCACTGGAGGCAAAGTTGCCGAAAATATTTCAGAAAGGTTTCCAGAAGTTAAAGATGTCGGGGAGGTGATGTCTAGTTTCTCTTTAAAACAAGTTAGACAACTCCAACCAGAATGTTATGAATGAATTTGCTGAGATATACCACAATTCTGAAGCAGTCAAGTTACTACGAACACAGGCCAGTACCAATGTAAAACAGTCCCAACTTAATGAGGAAAAAATTATACTTACGTTTAATACTAAATATACTGTCTCTAATCCTATTTGGCCCCTTAAGTTTACGATACTCCCATACTCTTTTAGATTTATACAGTCGCTCTCGCTCTCTCTCTCTCTCTTTTGCTTTCTCTGTGTGTGTCTCTCTCTCTCTCTCTCTCTCTCTCTGGGTGGTCAGCTGGTCTCTGCCTCTTGTAATGCTCGGAAGGCCTCAGAACATTCAAGAGAGTAGTTTTACGGTGCACCCTGTTTTATACCTCTTCAGATGGATTTTTGGAACTTTCTACAGTTCTAGCCTATCGGGGAGACTCCCTTAGTAGATTGAAACAGGGTCAATCATTTGGATGACAAGGTGTAGAGCTGGATGAACACAGCAGGCCAAGCAGCATGTTAGGAGCAGGAAAGCTGACGTTTCAGGCCTTTTTTCTGATGAAGGATCTAGGCCCGAAACGTCAGCCTTTCTGCCCCAAGATGTTGTTTGTCCTGCTGTGTTCATCCAGCTCTGCACCTTGTTGTCTCGGATTGTCCAGCATCTGCAGTTCCTATTATCGCCAATCATTTGGATGGTATGCTTCTGTTTGTTGCTTATATACTTGTTGCAGGACCTTACTGTCTGGGCCTTCTTTTGTTTGGTAGATAAGTTGTTCAGGATATGTCTGCCCAGAATAACAGTTGCTTTTCACAATTTGCTAATGTTATTAGCACATGGGTGTTGTGTTAGCACCGTGTCTGGGTTTTATAACTTCAGAGTTTTACTTGGCCAATGTACCAAGCATCCCTTGTTGTTTGGTCAAGTTAGCAATCGGTGCTTTAGCAGCCAGTAGGCTGTGACAGGGTACTGGGGGAGAATGGGAGCATGGGAGCATGGCATTGACATAGAATCTTAGCCATGATGAAGTGGCCCTGATGGGCAGAATGGCCTACCCTTGCTCCTGTTTTCTATGCACCATATTCACAGCTGGGGCACTCATCAGAAAGGTCCATCTGTGTTTCAGCATCACCTTAGCGATGGATTTGGCTCCACAAGTGATTAAAGTTATAAGAAGCAGCTTTCTCTAAATCCAATAGAAAAAGTGAATTCTATTTATTGCTATTCTGCTTATATTTTTTATTGCTGTCAAACAGGAGCCAAATTGTCCAATTACTCAGCAACTTCCTCCTGTTTGTGATGATAAATTGAAGCATTTGTCAAAGTGACTCTCACAGGCATAGCAGTTTGATCAAATTTATTAGCAGAGAGGCACAGTTCCTGACACAAGGTCTCGACTAGTAAAGTACACTAATTTACAATGCATTTTATCCACGCTGGATCAGTTTGGAGATATCTCCCTCAGGAGCTACATGTCATCTGACCTACATGAGCTGCATCCATACTGAATGGGGGGCAAAACCAAGTCAGAGTTAAATATTCCAATGTGCAGGACAATGCACTACAAGGTACTAAGACATGTGAAACAAACATACTGAGTAGCATGTTAGACCACTCAAGGAAAATACCAAGAACTTCTCCCTGAAGAGAAAGCCAGATCGATTATGTGCTATATCCATTGTGAAAGCTAGTGTGATGGACATGATGAGGGATCCCTAACTCCAGAGATGTGTGTTGCAGGATAAGATGCTCACAGATCTTAATGGGCACAAAGTAGCAAATGTGGTCAATAGCTGGTTGCTAATGTGATATCTTTTCCAGCTTTAGGAATGGTAATGATACTTCCCATACACCACACCTTCAGGTGAAAGTTTAAGTAAGTTGATTTTCTGTCGAACCAAAGTGCAATGCCGTCAGATCTCATTGCTTCGGCACATTTCAGGGCCCCATAATGCTGTCTCCAGTCTGACTGCGGTGGTTCAGTGGGTAGCACTGCTGCCTCACAGCATCAGAGGGTTGGTATGGACTCGATGGGCTGCCTCCACACTGTAGGGATTCTATGATGCTCTTGAAGCGTTGTTCCTGACATGGTTTTTTTTTTAAAAACTTCATTCCAGGTGATGTGTTTAATTTTATTTTCCAGGAGCTGATACACTTTCTCAGGTTACTGGAGGCTACAGAACGGGGCTGCCTGCCTAATGAACCAACCAGGGAAAATAGGGTCAGAGATAGTGGGGACTGTAGATGCTGGAGAATCCAAGAGAACAAAGTGTGGAGCTGGATGAACGCAGCATCTCAAGAGCACAAAAGCTGACGTTTTGGGCCTAGAACCTTCATCAGAGAGAGTCTAGGCCCGAAACGTCAGCTTTTGTGCTCCTGAGATGCTGCTTGGCCTGCTGTGTTCATCCAGCTCCACACTTTGTTATCAGGGAAAATAGGGTCACTGGACCCGATTAACATTAACTACAATTTTTCCTCACAGATGCTGTCCGACCTGTTGAGACTTTCAGGCAACTCATTTTTTTTTCTGTTTTTACAGGCATATTATTCATCTGACCAAAGAAAACAGAAGAGGAGAAAACACATTTCCTTGATGTTTCATGAACTTCACAGACTGGTCTTTGGCTGTACCCCCACCTTGGCAGGTAGAGACAGGAGTTTCCAAGATAACAAAGTGTGTAGCTGGATGAACACAGCAGGCCAAGCAGCATCTCAGGAGCACAAAAGCTGACGTTTCGGGCCTAGATCTGTTCATCCAGCTACACACTTTGTTATCTTGGATTCTCCAGCATCTGCAGTTCCCATTATCTCTGAGAGACAGGAGTTTCAGTTGCTCACAAGTTTCAAGCCTTTGGTTTAAGATAAATATGTGGGATGTGGGGTAAACGGAATCAGTTCATGAAATCCAAATAATTCAAAAATAAAAACTGAATAAAAAGAAACTCCAGCCTCAAGTGAGGAAATGAATCACAAATTGGGCCTTGTTGTGCAGTGATCTTCCAGTTTCTTATGAAAGTTTTAGGTTAGGCAGGAAAATGAGTAATGTTTTTTTCCATCTAATAAAACATAACAAAATCTCGTTCGTAATAAACATGGCAGAATTACTTGTTGATGAATCCAGTTTCAAAAGGATCCTGACAGTAGAAAGCACGCTCATCACGTGGCCCCAAGTGCTGAGTTCACCTTATAACAAGAGCTTTTTTGTATTTCAAAAACAGTCGTTGAATATTTAAGAACCTTCTACACGATTCACCAAATTCCCCATGTCAATGCAATTACCGTCAAAATTAGTATTGCTATTTTGGAGCTGTGTGAGATTAAATTGATCAGGTGTTAAATTGTCGCTTTGATGCTGCACCAAAAGAATTTTTTTTAAAAAGGGCCACATTTTAGTTGCAAGTCTCAACCCTATCACAAGAAGTCACATCACCATTCCTCACTTGTAACATGCACATTTATACATTTGCAAATAAAACCGCCACAGCTCCCAAACATATTCGACAACTGAAAATTTGTCACATCATCCAGGCATGTGACAGCTAGCATGAATGAAAAGATTACTTTTCAAAGAAAGCAAGCTGGTAGACAGAACAAACTACTGTCTTAAAATATAAAGAACTGCAATGCTGTTTCTCAGCGAAGACAACAATCTGGTATAAATCACATCTTTGCGTTTCATTTTTACCATTTACAACATTGTAACTGACAGTTGTGTTTTTGCTTAATTGTTAATGGGAAAATCAGAATCCAATTTCCATTGTCCTCCAGTTGGTGCAGTTATAGGATTTTGAGTCATACAGAATGGAAATAGGTTCTTTGACCCAACTCATTTATGCCAACCAAGTTTCCCAAACTAAACTAGTCCCATTTGCCCGCATTCGGATCATGTCTTTCTAAACCTTTCCTATTCATGTACCTGTCCAAATGTCTTCTGAATGTTGTAATTGTACCTGTATCTACCATTTCCTCTGGCAGTTCATTCCACGTACAAACCAACCTCAGCGTGAAAGAGTTGCCCCTCAGGTCCCTTTTAAGACTTTCTCCTCTGACCTTAAAATTATGCCCTCTAGTTTTGAGCAATTTAGAACTATTCTGGCAAAAAGAGCTTTACTACTCAACTATAGATGCCCTTCATGATTTTATAACGATCCTACATTCCAGGAAAAATGTCCCAGATATCTAACCTGTTAAAAACAGTGGACAGTAAAACAAATTGCCAGTGTTGTGGTCTCAATGAGGTCTACCAGTCACACTAATTCAGAAATGTGTGGGATGCAATTTCCAATCAGCTTGTGTATTGACCTAAAAGGGCAACTACAGGGCAAGCTGAAATGCCAACAAACAGGAAAGGCATCATAGGACTGCACTAAAGCTTTTAAATGTGTAGTATATTATATTATAAACCTTAGGATGGACTGCAATAGTAATGGGCAGAATCTGCCTACTTAATTCACATGGTAGCCAAAGCGAAGTGTGATTGGTACCAGGGAAATGTTTGGCTTTAAACCAAATTCTGATTAACAGCAATGTGATAATGATCAAGTAATTTTTGGGTGTGAAAGATCTTGGTCAGGACACCATCACTTCTTTGAACCAGTCCAATTTGGGGGGTTCTATAGTTACCTGAAAAAAAATCAGAAAGCGGGTGCCTCCGACAGTGCAGCACTCCTTCAGTGCGTCACTGAATTGTCAGGTTTATTCCCCTGCTCCTGTGATGGAATTCTGCGCTATCATAATTTCTCACCAGCAGTTGTAAAAGTTTAAACTAAATACATGATTTGGTCAATTATTTATTTCAAATTAAAGTAATTCTCACTTTCCAGTTAAAGTATACCTGGTTTGTCAATTTATTTGTCGATTTTCATATCCTTAATGTTAATATGTTTCAGTTGATGCGTTATTAATCTTGTACATACTTGACATGACTGCATGACGCACAGTCAAATACACTATAAATCAACCATTTGTAAGAAATTTAAATGGAATTTAAATTTAAGATAAATAGTCAAAGAACTACCCAATGGTAACACCTGCCCTGCAGGTAAAGGATTCTCACTGAGTGCTAGAAGCTAGCTGTCCAGCATCTACCATCATAAGGAACAATGCAAAAGGATGACAATTAACTTGCAAAGCCAAGATTCCTGAAATTAATTTCACCTAATTTTCACAAACAATCCATAGTGAGAATGTGTGTGTGCTCGCGTGTTATTTCTTATGTTTAACAACTAAAACTCTCATTCATTTGTTAACTTAAGAAAGACTGGTTAAATCGACTTCTTCAAAGACAAAACTTCATTTGGTCTGGCAGAACGATATCTGCAAGGGTAGGGATTTTTTTGTAGGTGAGTGTTGTTCCGAGAATCCCTACAGTACGGAAGCAGGCCATTTGGCCCACTGAGTTCACGCTGGTCCTCCAAAGAGCATCCCACCTTGACCCACTCTCTACATTTCCCACCCTAAACACTATGAGCAGTTTAGCATGGCTAATCCAGCTAACCTGCACAACCCTTGGACTTTGGGAAGAAACCAGAGCACCTGGAGGAAACCCATGCTGACACAGAGAGAATGTGCAAACTCCACACAGACTGTCACCCGAGGCTGGAATCGAACTCGGGTCCCTGCGCTGAGTCAGCAGAGCTAACTGTGCCACTCTGTTGTTATGACCACTGGAAGGGGTGTGAGTAAATAAATGAAGCCAGTTTATCCAAACTTCCCCAAACGCTTGACAAGTTAAAAGGTATCCATCTGGAATCATATTGACTTGAGGAACATTGAATGGGCTCTGTTCACAACATTGCTAATGTATGGATTCTCCAAGTTGCAGTCCATTTCAGCAGAATAACATCAGCAGATGCTGACAGTGTCACTGTCATGACCACCACAAAATTCAGGCCAAAATTGAAATCCTGAGTACCAGGTCAAATTGCCTTTGACAGGCAATTTAAAAAAGGAAGGGAAATGAGAAAGGAAGAAATTAGCCAAAGTTCCATTTCTCCTCACCAAGCAGCAAGCCAATTATACCCAGCTGCAATTTGTGATGCAAAGCAGTTAGGAAGTCGCTACATTTTAGACTACAAACATTGTGCCACTTCGATCAAGGACTCAGGACCACATTAAAGCACTGTAAATCAACAACAAATAGCATTGCAAGCAGTGTTACCAAAAGCACAAAATCGGAAAGAAATAGTAGTCGATTAAATGAATGAGTACAAGTCTGGCAAATGAATACCATGTCAGTGCAGGCAAATGGATTTCAGTACTGTGCAGGCGAACGTGATCTCATTCACACTTAGCACAGAAAGGACAGGAGAAAGAACATCTCCAATGGCAAAATGCCAGAATTGGTCGAGCTCTAAGGAGGCTCAGGGATCTAGCAGATTGATCATGACATTTTAATGATTCAAGTACAGAAAATGATCTGTAATCAAAACATTAATGCTGACATTTATAATAACAGGACAAGATCACTCAAACTAAAATTGTACTTCCTGGAATTTACATCATCGGGAGATATTAAGGGAACAGAGACAGTACATGACTACTTCCATTGCTTGAGGAGTCTAGGAGTATAGTACACAGTCAGGCCTTTCGGAAATGAAGTTAGTCTATTCATGTCCATGTACAGCAGTTGATGCTGCATTAATTGTTAAATTTAAAACCAAGATTGAAAATGTATCATTTTTATTCAACACAAACTCACAATGGCAGAACAAGCTAGAGGAGCTAAATGACTTACTTCTGTAGATAAGACTGCAATCGTAAGCTAAAGGTGGAGTGTAGACCTCCCCATTTCATTATTCTTGTGGATATAGTGTAGTGTTACAAAGTTGGACAGTTAGAATTTGCTGGTAAAAATGAGTGGGGAAAAGCAGTGCATGGTCCCTTTAAGAGATTGTGTTTTTGTCTGTGCTTGGAAATTTACAAGTACCATACAGAGAGCCCTAAAATTGAAACAAGTGCATCAAAAGGCCTTAAAGTTTTCAGGCATGCTGTTTTGTTTTGGTGTTGAGACAAGTTTGAATTTAGCCAATTAATTTAAACCAAGCACCTACAGATTTAAAAAAAAAAGCCAATTGAATTTAAAACTGGTTTCAGGTTGTCAAAACCATTAATCATATTATAAGAAATTGATGTATCATTGAGGTTTTTTGAAAATCGGGGTGAAAACCAACTGTCACCCTGAGGGGAAAGCAAACCCACCATCTGAGAAATATGTCCAAGCTCTCAAGAAATCATTAGGCTCTCTAAGAAAGAACCATCTATCTGAAAAAAGGTACTGTGGCATTTTAGCTCAAAGTGCTCACTGAAGAAAAACCTGAAAAACATACATGACAGCAGAATCAGCAGAAGAAAGGCATTTTTGGCATAATGGAGAAGGAAGAGCATTCCAGAAGACATAGACTGTGTGAATTTGGAGAGATTAAGTTTTAATTTATTGTTGTCTTCTAATTGAGTTTATATAAATGGGACTTGTGTTTATCTGAGCAGCATTTCAGTAGACCTTAGTTCCGTTACAGAGTAGTTAGTAGTCTGGGGGGAATTGTTTAGTTTATTAGTTAATTTGTTCACTATCAGGGTTGAATAAACAAATGGTTACTTGTTACTTATGAAGTGGATATCAGGGATTTTCTTTCATTTCATTACTCTTTTAACAGATTTATAAAAGGCAAGGCGAGCATCCCAGGGTGTCTTAGGTTTAATTATTAGGAGGGAACACCTAATCCCCACCAGAAGAGATTAGGGGCTTGTGTTTCACTGTCAGAGGGGTTCAGCTTTTCCCTTCTCTGTAAAGGTTTTACTCCAGGACATCATCTCATACTTTGCTCAGTCTGGTGGTTATGCAGGCTGTGTTCAATGGAGACCAAAGGTGTCATTCTTTGCTCAAGTTTGATGGGAACTTCAGCCTAATATATTTAGATAAGGCTGTAAAAGATTAAACATGAATAAATATTAGCATTAATTATAGTCAACAGAACAGCATCACCTTCCCAACCTTGGGATCTTTGAATGCAGTGAAGAGGGCTGTGTTTCAGCCCAATAAAGAAATGGATTACAGAATCAATGCAGTAAATCAGTCAGCTCCAACACTTAAGTGTTGCTTTGGTCTCTCCCCACCAGTATGATCCTAATTACTATCCAGATGTTCGCATTAAACCTGCTCCACTTTGTTTGAGCAAATTTTGAATTCAGATAGCAACTGTAATACGATATTTGGATGCAATATTGGCATTTTTTTCAAACACCTTCCTGTGCTGTTTCTTCCTGGTGTGATTCTGATATGGTTAGCAGGCAGCACTAATCTGCAAGGATCAATGTTAGAATAGAAATTTTAATGGTTTTGGATCAGCAAATGCAATCCATCTGTTAATTTTAATCTAGACATTAATTGGAATTGATAGGTGGAACTATAATAGTTGTTCAATTGTTTTACTTTTGGAAAATAGCTGGGGAATAAGTCTTGGGCAAACTTTCCTCCACTAAATTTGTTGCAGTTTGTGGATGTACTAAAACAGCAGAAATAAATTCCAACCAATATCTAATGAAGGACAACCTTCAAACATTGATCAAGACAACCATCTTCATTTGCTGAAAAGTGGAGTATATTAGTGGACAATTTATCTAGTGTTAGACTTGACCTTGTTGACATATTTGAATAATTACACCTAAGGTTGTCAAATTACACTCTACATAAGCTTAGTAACAAAAAGACTTCATTTATACATGTTATTAGTACCATTTATTGATTTTGGGATATGTTGTTAGAGATGTCAACTACAAGATTCTTTCAGTGCCAGACATTGATGTGGCATTATAAACATGTAGAGTGAACATGAGATATAGCTTGGATGAGTTTGCACATTTGGGCTTCAAATAAATTCAGCTTAATAGCAAATTAAGGCCAAATTCACAATGTTAATTGATCACAAAAGTAGCCAGAGGAGATATCCCACGGTCTCTTGTCAAAGATACAAGTTACATTCAGCATTTGGAAGCGAAGCTGAAGCTGCAAGGCCAAGTGGCCGGAAGAATGGTCTAGGGACTTAAATGTTCCAATGACTCCCTCTTAGAGATTTAAAATTAGGGTTAAATTGTGAGGGGAAACAAGGAGCACTCTTCAAGTGTTTCCAGTATCGGGCCATTAGTTGTGTTAATTCAGGAACCCACGCTTAGACTTAATATTACAAAGTTACTTGATAACGTGACAGTACGTGACAATAAAAATCTAAATCTAAATCTAAAGGGGAGACAAAAAAACCGACTTCAAAGATATTTGCTCTTACCACGACTTAGTACTTACCACAGAACATCTGTTGTGGGACAATTAAGAGTACAACACTTGTCAGCAGTGCACTTACCAGGAGTAAGGAACTTCCTCAGTAATATTTACAAAGAACATTGCCAGTCAGCAGGTGTTTGTGACGGATTGAGGGGTTGCCATAATACAGTGTTAATTTTACTGACCAAACAGTAAACAGGCTGAGAAGTGACATAAGAATCCAGCAGTTGGAGATCAGTGAGTTGAGAATAGATAACTTTGCCAGCACTGAATCATTGCCTTGAGAGAAGGGGCCAAGATTAACATCAAGTTGTCTGCTGTGTGGTGTGTTATTCAGCAGTTAAAAGGTAGACTGGAAAGTTGTGGGTTGGAAAAAGATTCATTAGAACTGAAATCTTTATGCTGCAGAGAAATTTGTACATACGTTCGAGTTGCATTGGTCAAATATCACCTTGAAGGGTATCATGAGCCAAGGGACCTGGTTTGATCAGCCCAGAAGATCCTGGATCCACAAGATAAACAAATCAACACGTTGAATTTGTGAATTGCACCATTCCTCAACTATGGAAATGTTTAATGTCAGTCTTTAGTACCCACTAAACATTGTAGGCTATCATGCTAAATTAGTTATCCTTTTAGCTGTTCTTGCTCTGGAGTTGAGAGTCTAAATCCATTCCACCTGACAAATTACAAAATGATTTGTCAATCACACTGATGAGTTACAATGAATAATCTTTTACCTAATCCGTTCAGTTAATCAACAGAACAAAAAGTGTGTTGAAATATAATGCCACTTGTTGTGCTGGAACAAAATAAACTGCTAGTTATTTTCCAACAGTTTCCAAAAAGTCTGGTCAACCAAAAAAATTTCACAATTAACATTTCCAGGAATTTAATAGCGTATATAATTCTAAGTTTTCTTTTTATTCGTGCATGGGGTGTGGGTATTGTTGGCTGGGCAGCATTTATTGCCCGTCCCTAGTTGCCCTTGAGAAGGTGGTGGTGAGCTGCCTTCTTGAACCACTGAAGTCCACATGCTGGAGGTAGACCCACAATACCATCAGGGAGGGAATTCCAGGATTTTGATCTAACAACAGCAAAGGGACAGTAATAATATTTCCAAGTCAGGATGGAGAGTGGCTTGGAGGGGAACTTGTAGGTAGTGGTGTTCCAATGTATCCATTGCTGTTGTTCTTCTGGATCATAGTAAGGAGCTTTGGTGAGTTTCTGCAGTACATTTTGAAGATGGTACACAATACTGCTACTGGGTATCAATGCTGGAGAAACTGAACACTCGTGGGTACAATGACAGGCAGGTGACTTGCTTTGGTGTCAAGCTTTGAGTGTTGTTGGAGCCACACTCATCCATGGATGAAGCAACTGACAATGGTTGGGCTTAAGACACTGACAGCACACCAATTTGCAGTTTTGCTTTTTCTCCCCAGCAACAGAATTCAGAACAATTTAACCTCAGTTATTCTTGCCCTTTATTAATCTGATTATTTGGGCAAACACTGTTTTCTATGTGATTCATTTCAGGGTATAGTCATTAGGGATCAAATCTTCAAATTATTGTCATTCAGTTAATGCTTCAACAGATCAATTAACATGTCATGTATCAGATCCAGGGGGAGGTGGTAGGAGCAGATGCAATTGTAGCATTTAAGAGGCATTCAGACAGACAAATGGACATGCAGGGAATAGAGGGAGACAGACCACATGCAGGTAGAGGGGATCAGTTTCGAATGGCATTGTGGTTGGCACAGACATGGTAGGTCAAAAGGACCTGTTCCTGTGCTGTACTGTCCTGTGTTCTTTACCTGAACCAGGGCAATAAATGGCTGGAGAGAATCATGGTTATGTTTGTGAATGTTCACTCACAACAAGAAAATGAATGGTGCAGAGCACAGGAAACAGAAGGACTCAGTCCCATTCCTCTCTCCATTAAATTCCATCACAGATTCAGCTTCATTACACAAATACTACCAATTCAAGTACGTACAAACCAAAATACAGAACCGTGAGAGGATTTTATTTTATTAGAAAGGATATTCTGACCATATTTTCAGAACAAGACTTTTCCTTAAAACATTGTAAACAGATACATTGAGAAAAATACAATAATTTGTATCAAATTTAATTACATCTACATTCCAGAATCTTCTAATGCAATGGAAACAATTTAGTATTTCTGAAATTCTGAACTGCAGTACACATTGATTTGTCACACTGAATTAGACCTCTGTTCCCCATTTACTAAAGTGCTCGCTGACCTTTATTTCAGTAACCCAACATGTACCAAATCAAGTCAAAATACCTTAGCAAATAAAAAGTCTATTCTTTTTCCTTAAAGGCAAACAATGTTTTCATCAAATAGGAGGAGTTTATTGAATAAACTCCACCTGGAATCTAATCTGTTAAATCAAGTATTTGGCAGGTTTTAAACAATTTGGCATCACTCCAGTGTAAAAATTTGACAATGCACCAGTAGTAGTTTAGGCACATACCTGTAATGAAGTTAAAAACAGTTCTTCAGGGTAAAAAAGAAACCTAATACACAACTTGTCCGTCTACATATGGTTTACTAGAATCATAAGAACCAGAGATTAGCACTAAAACCATAAATAAATGAATCCCACACCAAGTGAGAAGGTTATATTTTCAGAAGAAGCCCCAATATTTGAAATAGAAAATGGAGAAAAAGAAGAGCGAGAGGTTACAAACATATGATGTACCCTGAAGACCCATGTAAAACGTGAGCTGTATGAGGAGGGGATGACATTCAGCATTGGGTGTTTGGATTTCTTTTTGACTGCTGATTTTTTGCCACTGCTGGGCCCATGTCATACTCAGTAATTTTACTGAGCTGCAATGGCTTATCTGTCACTTGTAAATGCGAGATCTTGCAGTAACCCAGAATAAAACTGCTGCTGGTACTCAGCCCGCCCTGACTTTCTGTACACACAGAAGAGTACACTAATTCACACAAGGCATCAGAAAGACCTCTTATATTTTTCTTTTAGACAAGTCCACAAATAAGCAATTTCTTCATTTGTTCTCATTATACCAAAATATTAGTTTTGGGAGGGGATGGCATGCATTGGGTTTTAAGGGGGAAAAAAAAAGTGTTTAGCTTTATTATTAATAAAAGTTTTGACCATAGGTCAATCTAGCAAGCACATTTGCTTTTGTCTGGGTCTGCTGCATTTAGATGCTCAGTGGAGCTGTGGCCATTGGATCTTACAACCCCTTCAGGTATCCAAGATTTGTCCACACACCGTTCCATGCGTTTCATGATGAGCTCCAGCAGAGTTTCCACCGCTTTATTCACATTGGACGCCGTTGCTGCACTTGTCTCAAAGTAGGGCAGTCTGTGAAGAAAGTAGGTTGTCAGCAAGGCATAAATGGAGAGAGACAAACTATACATAATTAGTGCAAGCCAGCAATCACAAGCAAATATGGCAGTACTAAAACCTTTAGACATACTAATTAAACCAACCCCATCAATGTATTAGCTTTACCAGCAAACAAAATCCTTTTAAGCTTTAATGTTGCTCAACTGCATCTGAACACAAGCTTCTCCATGAGCTACCATTATCTCCAATAACATTAAACACTTATTAACGGCTCAGGATAATCAACAGCCATTAAAGAAATAAGGACACGAATGATGAGAAGTAGGAATTGTGGGATCTTGTGGCAAGCCCCTATCTCTGTGTCAGAAGAATTGGATTCAAATCCGACTGGCTCCAGAGGCGTGTGAATAACATCTCTGCACTTGTTCGTAAAAATACCTAGAAACAACAGCAACTTCCAAACAGTCTAGAGATTTCTACTTTTTCAACAGTTTCCTTATTTAATGTTAATGCGTGTACATAATTTACACAGTTACATGATTAGTCTATCCTTTGATGAGTTATAATTTAGAATTAGAATTAGCTTTATTGTCATATGTACTCAAACGAGTGCCGTGGAAACTGTACAAATCATCACCTACGGCAGGTACCAAAGCCCCTAGGTACAGCTTCTTCAGTTGTAGTTCTTAGAAAAATAGACAAGTGAAAATCTAGCATTGCAGATTTCAGGAATATATTATAGAAACAGAGAGGGTAAGAAAAGTTCAGAACAATGGTCTTCCAACCCAGTCCATGCTGGCACCTAACACATACAAAACTGTAGATGAGGAAATGGAGACATTCAGCTGGTCATGTCAGGATTCTGCCATTTCTCTCTCATCTGTTTAAACGCTTGATGCGTCCAATGCCCAAACATGGTGCAGAATTCGTTGGACTATCAAGCTGTGTCCGAATGAAAGGACAGCACCACGAGAGAGTGTAACCCTGGAGTACAACACATCCTACCTCACAATGATTATTCCTTGAGGAACATTCACAAATTCATCAATGATAACCCAAGTTTCTAACTAATAGTTGTGTTGACATCAAGCACTGTGCAAGTGAAGCAATGATGTGGTTATATATTGGCTGCTAACATTCCAGGCTCTTGCTTATAAAGTAAATCTTCATTTTAGTCTGAGGATACACTTCAAAGTAAACTCTGCCTTTCAATGAGCACATCAAATGAGATTGGGCACCTAAGGTGCATGATATCATAGAGTTATAGAATCCCTACAATGTAGAAGCAGGCCATTTGGCCCATCGAGTCCACACCAACCCTCTGAAGAGCATACAGCAGGCTAAGTGTTCAGGAAGATTTGGGTGCCATTGTGCAAGAAGCAAAGTTGATGACAGCAAACAAGTAGAAAGGCAAACAGCATGTTGCAAGAAGACTAGTGTACAAAAATAAGAAAATCCTGCTACAGTGGTATTGGGCTTTGCTGAAATCACACATTGTGAGCATTCCATAATCTCATGAAGTATAGAGTGAATCCTGGAAGGAGAATATTGTCCTACAAGGTGAAGTTGAATAAGTTGGGTCTATACTCTCCGGAGGTTTTGAAAAACAAGAGATGACCTAGTGGTGGTACAGTGGCTCAGTGGTTAGCACTACTGCCTCACAGTGCTAGAGACAGAGGTTCAATTCCAATCTTGGGTGACTGTGTGGACATTTTCCAAGTCCATGGTTTTCTCCAGATGCCCCAGTTTCCTTCCACAATCAAAGACATGCAGGTTTGGCGGACAGGTCATGCTAAATTGCCCATACTGTCCAGAAATGTGCAGGCTAGGTGGATTTGCCAAGGGAAATGCAAGGGAATAGGGTAGGGGGTTGGGTCTGGGTGGGGTGCTTTCCAGAGGGTCAGTATGGGCTGAATGGCCTGCTTCCACAGGGATTCTATGATTGCGGGAGGACAGACAACAGTTACTTCCCCCCAGCCTGTGAGCTCTGCAATGCAGGAACATAGACTCAGGATAAGGAATGGATTAATTCAGATGGAGGTGAGGAGTGATTACTTCACTCTTTGAAGGTGTAAAATGGACACTCTGCATGCAACTGAAGTAAATTCTGAAATTAAAATTGGAATAATCTTCACTCAGAATTTTTCCAATTTGTTGCCTTAGAGACAGGCAGCTCCATTACAGAGATTCTCCCCAAGGCAAGGAAAGAGATTTTTTTGATCTCTTGGGGAATAAATGGATGTGGGGAGCAAGTGCAAAGTGCAGATGACCAGCCAGCATCACCCTGAACAGCAACATAGACTCATGGACCATTCGGACTACACCTGTTCCGAGGAAAAGTGGTTTGCAGTCAGAAAGGAGTTCATTCACGGGCTGCATTAAAAGGTGCAAATGTCGGTTCATAAAATACTTCATCAGCTCGTGGAATTGACCTTTTGTTTCTGCAGAAAAGTAACTGCATTAAGGAATACTTCAGTTTAGCCATTTTAATAATTATGGTGACAACTGACTGAATTTTCCACAGCGTGAATGACTCTAAATCTCCTTGAAACTGTGCACTTTCTTGGGTTGATCAGATCTTGACATGGTTAGTACTCTAAATGCTCACAGAGCATTCAGCAATGAGCTGTAGAGCCTTCTCAGCAACCAGGCACTCATGCACACGATTATTATTTGATTAATATACCATATTGATGATAGAATCTCAAACGAGCAACAAAAAGACAATGAATCTTAAAAACAAATGGAAATGTTCAACTACAGAGATATGCATGAGTATCATCGTGTATTTCCATTTGAAGGAAATTCACATTTCAATATGACAGATTTTCAGACAGGCTGGAACTTTTGAACTGAATCAGTGACAAATCTGTTCTATTCCCCAGAATCACAATAGTTTTAAGTGCCCCATTCCTTACCCCAGAGGGAAGTAACCAGGTATTTTAGGTTTTATTTAAAAAAAAGGGTAATGCAAAAAATGAAGACTTCTTTGAGAGCTGGACTTTCAGAAACAAGAGATGTACAAGATCCCATCTCACTATAGATACTGGATCATTGTTTTATACAAATCATATGCAAGATGCCTGAATAGTACGGTGTACTTCAGTTCAGTTTTTGTTTAGGTCTCTTAACAGCTATGCCAGCTGCTGGAATTTAACAGAATTTCTCTCTCCTGAATACTGTCATAAGAAATGTCACTTGGATGAGATTTAATTTAGATCTTCCCTGATGGTTCAATTCATTCCCATTAATTTCCATTTCCTCCTTCAATTCTTGTTTGAAACTTAGGCCATTTATAGCTCCTGTAAAATGATTCAGTGCAATTCACCATTTCTGTGGATGCTCCTTTTGCCTCAGCAATGAAAGAAAGTGAACTTCAGAAAGTATTCCACATGTACCCTCTTCATGGAACGTTGAGGTTTCAAACTCACTGGCTCATTTTCCTTCCACTTTTTCGATAATAGCAACATTCATTTGTAGGTCAATTGCTCACGCCCATTAAAAAAAAAATCAGCACCCACCTTTGCATTGGGGTTTAGTTATTTGGAATTCCCCGTAGTATAGTGAAGCCAGTGAGGAAGCAAATGAGACAGAACTGCATACACTAAACCATAATGGGAGGTTGTTAAATTGAAGAAATGCTCCAGTTAGGACATTGTCCAGCTCTGGTCCAACAGACATGATTAGAGAAATGGAGATTGGAATCCTGGAGCCAGTCCAGAGAACAGGATTAATTATTCATGCGGACCTTTTCTGCTTGAAGCAAATGTATTTCTTCATCCAGATTTACATTGTGGGATCAGTAGAAAGAAATCTCTCATTGATTCCACATCAACTGGCGCAGCAACACAAAATTAATCGATGGAATCTCACTGCCCTTCAGTTGCTCTTAATCACTGAAAACCAAATAAAAGCCCAGGTCAACGTTCCCCATGCATTTAAGGAGGATGGGCGGGGTGAGGCCGTTACTTTAACTGAGGAAGGGCTCCTGTTCAAAGTTAGAACAGCTTACATGCACACAAACACAGACATATATATATATATATATATATATATATATACACACACACACAAACTACTTTTTGCATCTGAACATATACAGCAAATATATGTTTATGTACATGTGCATGCACATTTCACAATGACAAGCTTCAGGTCTATCTAAAGCTACAGCACCTTGCTCTGTCGAGAACAAGTTCATAAAATCAGTTTTCCACATGCAACTATTGAAGTTAAAAATGTAATTGGATTAGCCAAAATGTTACTGTTGATGAGACAGTAGGAACTGCAGATGCTGGAGAATCTGAGATAACAAGGTGTTTAGCTGGTGAACAGAGGAGCAGGAAAGCTGCTGTTTTGGGCCTAAACCCTTCTTCAGAAATTGGGGAGAGGAAGGGAGTTCTGAAATAAATAGGGAAAGGGGGGAGGCAGATAGAAGATGGAAAGAGGAGAAGGTAGGTGGAGAGGAGACAGACAGGTCAAAGAGGCAGGGATGGAGCCAGTAAAGGTGAGTGTAGGTGGAGAGTTAGGGAGCAGATAGGTCAGTCCAGGGAGGACGGACAGGTCGAGGTGTCAGGATGAAGTTAGTAGGTAGGAGGGAAATAGGTGGGAAGGAAGGACAGGTTAGGGAGGCAGGGACGAGCTGGGCTGATTTTGAGACGCAGTAGAGGGAGGGGAGATTTTAAAGCTTGTGAAGTCCACATTGATACCATTGGGCTGCAGGGTTCCCAAGCGGAATATGAGTTGCTGTTCCTGCAACCTTCGGGTGGCATCATTGTGGCACTGCAGGAGGCCCAGGATGGACATGTCGTCTAAGGAATGGGATGAGGAGTTGAAATGGTTCGCGACTGGGAGGTGCAGTTGTTGCGTGCAAACCGAGGAGGTGTTCTGCAAAGTGGTCCCCAAGCCTCCGCTTGGTTTCCCCGTGTAGAGGCGGCCACAACGGAAACAGCGGATGCAGTATACCACGTGGGCAGATGTGCAGGTGAACATCTGCTTGATGTGGAAAGTCTTCTTGGGGCCTGGGATGGAAGTGAGAGATGAGGTGTCACGCTTCCGGAGAGAAGTGAAGTGGTCACCTCGGAAAGCAAATAAGGGTGGGGAGGGAAAAATGACTTTGGTGGTGGGGTTGGATTGCAGATGGCAGAAGTGTCGGAGGATGATGCACTGGATCCAGAGGTTGGTGGGGTAGTACGAGAGAACGAGGGGGCTTCTGTTTTGGTTGTTATTGCGAGAGGTGGGGGTGTGCTGAGGGATGAGTTGCAGGAAATGCGGGAGACACAATCAAAGGCATTCTCGACCACTGAGAGAGGTTGGTGGGGAGAAGTTGCGGTCCTTAAAACCGATATCGGTTTCAAGCCCACCGACTCCCACAGCTACCTAGAGAATACAGCACCTCCCACCTACTTTCCTGCAAAAATGCTATCTCCTATTCCCAATTCCCTCGCCTCCACCGCATCTGCTCCCAGGATGAGGCATTCCACTCCCGCACTTCAGATGTCCTCGTTTCTCAAAAAAATCACAACATCCCCCATTCAGTTGTCAAGAACACCTTCAACCGTGTCTCCTACATTTCCTGCAACTCATCCCTCATACCCCTTCCCCGCAATAAAAACCAAAACAGAATCCCCCTCTTCCTCACGTACCACCCCACCAACGTCCGGATCCAACGCATCATCCTCCAACACTTTCACTATCTGCAATCCGACCCCACCACCAAAGACATTTTTCTCTCCCCACCCTTATCTGCTTTCAAGAGGGACCACTCTCTCCGTAACTCCCTTGTCCGCTCTACACTGCCCCCCACAGACCCACCACACCCGGCACCTTTCCCTGCAACCACAGGAAGTGCTGTACCTGCCCCTACGCCTCCTCCCTTCACCCCCATCCCAGGCCCCAAGACTTTCCACATCAAGCAGATGTTCACCTGCACATCTGCCAATGTGGTATACTGCATCCACTGTTCCCGTTGTGGCCTCCTCTACATCAGGGAAACCAAGCAGAGGCTTGGGGACTGCTTTGTTGCAGGACGGTTGCGGGAACAACAATTCATATTCCGCTTGGGAACGCTGCAGTCCAATGGTATCAATGTGGACTTCACAGGCTTCAAAATCTCCCCTCCCCCTACCACATCTCAAAACCAGCCCAGCTCATCCCTGCCTCCGTAACGTGTCCTTCCTCCCGACTATCCCCTCCTCCAAACTTCATCTCCTACCTACTAACCTCATCCCGCCCCCTTGCCCTATCCGTCCTCCCTGGACTGACTTAACTCCCCACCTACACTCACCTTTACTGGCTCCATCCCCGCCTCTTACTTGTTTATCTCCTCTATCCATCTTCTATCCACCTCCCCCTCTCTCCCTATTTATTTCAAAACCCACTTCCCCTCCCCCATTTCTGAAGAAGGGTCTAGGCCCAAAACGTCAGTTTTCCTGCTCCCCTGATGCTGTTTGGCCTGCTGTGTTCATCCAACTCTACACCTTGTTAACTCATATTACTGTTGATAATAAATAGTTTGAAACTTTGGCCTCTTATTTTACAACCCGAATAATAACATACTTTTACTGTACTGGAATCCTTGCACTTAAAAACTGTCCAGTATGCAAGAATGTCTTCCATATTCCCCACATTGATGGCATGCCTGGGTAACTCACGATCAAACATGGGGACAAGCAGGAAATGAAATTTAATAAGGAAAATTCTTCGATATTTGGCTGGAAGGTCTGTCCACCTGCTGTACATTAAGTTCAGAGGCCAACGTAATCGGAGAATTACTTCCACAACAAAAGTTGTTGGTCTCCTCTCTAGGTAATGCAGTCATTTGTCACAAGCTTTTAAGAGCACAGTACAAAAATCACAAAAGTGGTCTCATTTGCAACTGTTTCAGAGATAGTAGGAACTGCAGATGCTGGAGAATCCGAGATAACAAGGTGTAGAGCTGGATGAACACAGCAGGCCAAGCAGCAGAGGAGTAGGACGGCTGACGTTTCGGACCTAGACTGGAGGTGGTCTAGGCCTGAAACGTCAGCTTTTGCGCTCCTCTGATGCTGATTGGCCTGCTGTGTTCATCCAGCTCCACACCTTGTTATCTCGGATTCTCCAGCATCTGCAGTTCCCATTATCTAAAATCACATATAATCCATTTAGATGAGATACCAATATCTACATGTGTAATCAGTTTAATCATAATACAGCAAATTCACTTTGCAGTAAACTCTCATGTTGAATCACTTCAAATCTCCAAAAAAATAAGTAATTAACGGTGACAGGTTCACTAAAAAAAGAAATTCTCTTTTTGACTTTGTCAATCCAATAAAATGGAAGTCTTATTGAGGCACAGGTTTTTCATTCAGGTTTAGAAAGCCCTTGTACCAATTTAAATTTTAATAAATTTGGAAGTACACATAATAAGAAGCAAATTGTGAATGTCAGATTAAAGCACTTTTTTAAAAACAAAAAACAGTGTTAACAAGAAGACAATTAATTAAATGTTCACATTCAGGAAAATCTCTCAGGAGCTGAAGAACATTCCCCCCATAGTTGGGAATAAATTGTATTCAATGATTTCTCATTTAAAAGAAACTACTTTACTTTAGTTCCTTCATGGCACATTGGCATCGCGGGCTGGGCCCAGAATTTATTACCCATCCCTGGTTGCCCTTGAGCAGGTGGTGGACAAGCTGCCTTCTTGAACTGCTGCAGTCCACATGCTGTACATTAACCAACAATGCCATTATGGAAGGAATTCCAGGCTTCTGACTCAATGAGACTGAAGGAACGGCAATATATTTCCACGTCAGGATGGTTTTGGCTGGGGTTGGGGAGGGTGCGGTGGCTTGCAGGAGTTGGGTTTCCCATCCTGCCCTTGACCTCCTAGATGGTGGTGGTTGTACGTTTGGAAGGTGCTGTCCAAGGAGACATGGAGAATTTCTGTCATGCAACTTGTAGATATGCACACATTTTGACGCCTTAGAAATGTGAACTGTATTCTACTCAATGTACACTGCATATAGTCAGACCTCGATGACATTCAAGTTTAGGTTGATAAGTGGCAAGGAATACGTGCACACAGAGTGCCAGACAATGAACATCTCCAGTGAGAGAGAATCTAATCATCATCCCTTGACATTTGGCGCCATTGCTCTTTTTCCTCGTTCATACTGTCATGAGAATATTTTTGAAGAGTTTGAATTTCCTATGTTTGAGGGCATGGATCTCTTCAAAAGCACCAAATACCAATGAACCTTTTATTGTGCACCAATGGGCACATTGCTGGCATTTTCGAACAAAGACTCGAGGCAAGAATGTCAAAATCATTTACAAATTGTTATCAACTAATGAGACTCACTCCTGTCAACTAACCAACATTTACATCAGTGGTCACTTATCCATGCATTGAGATAACAAGGTCTAGAGCTGGATGAACACAGCAAGCTGAGCAACATCATAGGAGCAGGAAGGCTGACGTTTCGGGCCTAGAAGGGTCTAGACCTAAAACATCAGCCTTCCTGCTCCTCTGATGCTGCTTGGCCTGCTGTATTCATCCAGCTCTACACCTTGTTATCTCGGATTCTCCAGCATCTGCAATTCGTATTACCACTCATCCGTGCATTGTTCAGATACACGGAATCATACACTCCAAGCTTTCCTGCAACAATCCATGTTAAAAAGGGTTTTTATATAATGTTCCAGCCCTGACAAGATGCAAGCTCTTTTCCCCTCCCTGTCCAGGAGAGAGATTTTATACATTAATTCTCCACCCTGCATCCAACACCAATTGCTGGGGAAATCAGTATGAAAGTTGAGCAACTTTGGACCCATCCTTGCAAGAAAGTGCTCAGTATGGGTCAGCAAGTTTGCAGACGACACAAAGGTCGGAGGTGTCGTTGACAGTGTAGAGGGCTGTTGTAGGCTGCAGCGGGACATTGACAGGATGCAGAGATGGGCTGAGAGGTGGCAGATGGAGTTCAACCTGGATAAATGCGAGGTGATGCATTTTGGAAGGTCGAATTTGAAAGCTGAGTACAGGATTAAGGATAGGATTCTTGGCAGCGTGGAGGAACAGAGGGATCTTGGTGTGCAGATACATAGATCCCTTAAAATGGCCACCCAAGTGGACAGGGTTGTTAAGAAAGCATATGGTGTTTTGGCTTTCATTAACAGGGGGATTGAGTTTAAGAGTCGTGAGATCTTGTTGCAGCTCTATAAAACTTTGGTTAGACCGCACTTGGAATACTGCGTCCAGTTCTGGTCGCCCTATTATAGGAAAGATGTGGATGCTTTGGAGAGGGTTCAGAGGAGGTTTACCAGGATGCTGCCTGGACTGGAGGGCTTATCTTATGAAGAGAGGTTGACTGAGCTCGGTCTCTTTTCACTGGAGAAAAGGAGGAGGAGAGGGGACCTAATTGAGGTATACAAGATAATGAGAGGCATAGATAGAGTTGATAGCCAGAGACTATTTCCCAGGGCAGAAATGGCTAGCACGAGGGGTCATAGTTTTAAGCTGGTTGGTGGAAAGTATAGAGGGGATGTCAGAGGCAGGTTCTTTACGCAGAGAGTTGTGAGAGCATGGAATGCGTTGCCAGCAGCAGTTGTGGAAGCAAGGTCATTGGGGTCATTTAAGAGACTGCTGGACATGTATATGGTCACAGAAATTTGAGGGTGCATACATGAGGATCAATGGTCGGCACAACATTGTGGGCTGAAGGGCCTGTTCTGTGCTGTACTGTTCTATGTTCTATGTTCTATCTCCTCAATATCTCCCAAGCATGAGCTGGTATAACACCAGCTCTCAAACAGATTGCTCAACAGCATACTATCCTAGTGACTCAAAATGCCTACATCCCCTCACCATCTCCCTCCTTGTGCACATTCCTTTTACAAACTGTATTATTTATCAGAGAATTGGTAAATATGGCAGAGAACCAACATGTTATCCTTCAGTCAATACAACCATTCCCCTTTCCCCCATGACAGCACAGGGTCAATTTGGAAAGAGGAACAATGTTAATTAGAGAGAACAGAACACAGCATCTACATATGAAAACATTCCTACTTTAAATTCATAGTGAACTTTACAGAACACAGAAAAGGCATTGTTTGCAGTAGTATAGCGATGGCTGAAGACCTCCATCAAATGAGGGATAGAAACCAATTCCATCCATTGCAAGCAATGCTGAGAAAGAGATACTTACACCAAATGTACATGGCATTCAATTCCATTCTACCATTCCCAAAAGGCCAGTAAAAAGGCAATTCCTCCGAGAGAGGATTTTTCTGAAGAAGGGTCTAGGCCCAAAACGTTGGCTTTCCTGCTCCTTTGGCCTGCTGTGTTCATCCAGTTCTACACCTTGTTATCTCTTTCCTCAGAGAGACACAGCAGGATTGTCAAGACTGGTTTACTAAAATCAAACACTACGAGATTCTCACTGCAGTAACATTTCAGATATTCTATTTAAGAAATCATTCATTCAACACAAGCTCAACATATAGTTCACCTCCTTTCAAATACGAATTACACTGTGCTTTACTTCCCTCCCACAATGGCAAGAAACACTGAAAAAAAAATCACAACAGAAAAGCCTAAGGATCAGCTGCTGGGCCTGCTGTGTTCATCCAGCCTCACATTTCATTATCTTGGATTCTCCAGCATCTGCAGTTCCCATTATCACAGGCACTGAATTGCCAGCAGCACAGGTTAACTGTTCTTTCCTTAAAAAACTAGCAAGCTATGTATTATTCATTAATGTGCAATTATTCCTATTCTGCTACTACAAAAAACTTCACAAATGATACAACTGTACAATATACTTATCTACTCGATTGGAATCGGGCACTAGAAAAATAACCGATAGCTGACATTATCACTGAAAAATTGCAGCTAAGGCTGATGAGGTGTAATACAAGTGAATTGTTTGCACCCTGCTTTTTGATGATCACGAATCAGTCAGGAGTAGCAGCGGTGTTATGAACAGTAAGGAAAGGGGACAATCAACTCTCCTCTACTAACACTCTACCAGTTATTCCAATTTATTTTTTTTTCTTTGTGGCACACAGCTATCACACTTCAATTAAAACAGTGAGCCAGACCAAAATGAAGAAGCCAATTGCAAACAAAAAATTGGTCCCTACTAGCAAGTAGAAAAATAAGAAGAAATAGGCTTTACTGGCCATGTATACTCAAGTACAGGAGTACAGTTAGAAGTTTACAATGTCACCTTTCAATGCACCATCTTAGGTACAGACATTTGGGTACAAAATCTTAGGTTAAAAAACAGAAATATAAAGATATAAGAAGTTCAACATTACAGTTTATTTCAGTGTAAAGAAGCAAATAAGAAATAAAGTTAAAAGTTCCAAATTACGATCCTTCTTTAGCCACGCTGCCTTTTCCTACAAGGACACAATCTCTCTCCCTCCTGGCTCAATTTCTCGATCTTCTGCACTGCCATTCACCATCAAGAGCACACAAGCATGAGAGAGCACACAAGCACCAACACGAGAGATAGAATGTACAAGTGACAGCAACATTGAAATATAGTTAATTTGTGTATTCCTAAATCTAGCCCCATTGTCCTTTCAAGTTGAACGCTTCCAAGTGATTCTTTCATGTTCCAATTGTGCATTTTATCATACAATTGTGAATTAAACAGAATATATAATCTTTGCAATGTTAACTTAATTTGTTTCAATGCCTTTGAAACAGTAATTTTAGTGGAGACAAATCTTTCACTGGTTTCACTAAGCTTGTCTGAATCTGTGATCACATGATCATGGGAGCCATTTCAGATCAGTGTTTTTCTCTTTTAAAATCATTTTCTTCACAAAAGGACCCTGGTATTAAATGATATAAATCAAATACCAATTGTTCAACATCATAACAAGGAACAACATTTCAAATGTGTCGTGACTGAGGAGGTCAGCCAGCTAGACCTCATAGAATATGAGTTCCCCGATTGAGGCTGTTAATCTGGTCCAATCAGGGAGCCCTGACTGATATAAGAACAGGAGTGGCAGGAGGTTCTGCTCACTCAGAGCTAGCTGTCAGCTGGATCAGTGTCAAGGACTCTCCACGTGTAAATAACGGGTGACTTGGCGATGGGATACCAGCCTCTCAAAAACATCCTCTTAAATAAAACCAATTTGAATAATGGTTGGTAGCTTTCATGAACTTGTGGACAGAAAAACAATAGACCAACATGTGAGATCAAGAACTGAAATAAAAGCCCAGGATAGGTTCCACAATAGACTCACAATGTAATTAGCTTGTTGACTTCTGAACATCCAAAAACCTTAATCTTTTTGCAACAAATTCTCTTCTTAGACAATAGACAATAGGTGCTGGAGTAGGCCATTCGGTCCTTCAAGCCAGCACCACCATTCATTATGATCATGGCTGATCATCCACAATCAGTATCCTGTTCCTGCCTTGTCCCCATAACCCTTGATTCCACTATCTGTAACAGCTCTATCCATTTCTTTCTTGAAAGTATCCAGAGAGTTGGCCTCCACTGCCTTCTGGGGCACAGCATTCCATATATCCACCACTCTCTGGGTGAAGAAGTTTTTCCTCAACTCTGTTCTAAATGGCCTACCCCTTATTTTTAAACTGTGTCCTCTGGTTTTGGACTCACCCATCAGCGGAAACATGCGTCCTGCCTCGAGTGTCCAATCCCTTAATAATCTTATACGTCTCAATCAGTTCCCCTCTCATCCTTCTAAACTCAAGTGTATTCAAGCCCAGTCGCTCCAATCTTTCAACATATGATAGTGCCGCCATTCCAGGAGTTGACCTTGTGAACCTACGCTGCACTCCCTCAATAGCAAGAATGTCCTTCCTCAAATTTGGAGACCAAAACTGCACACAATACTCCAGGTGTGGTCTCACCAGGGCCCTGTACAGCTGCAGAAGGGCCTCTTTGCTCCTATACTCAATCCCTCTTGTTACGCAGGCCAGCATGCTATTAGCTTTCTTCACTGCCTGCTGTACCTGCATGTTTGCTTTCATTTTTCTTCCACTTACAGAAATAATTTCTTTAAAAGCAGGTATTCCGACTAATTCTTTCAAACTAATTCTTTCTGACTGACGCAATGAGAAAGAAATGGATGCACAACTATTGGACCAAATCATATGCACTACAATGCTATGCTTGACTGTTTAACCTGCAAATGTGACTACAGTGGCCTTTTGGAACACACTGCTTGAGATAATCTTATGGGATTTTGTGGCCACATTTGACTCTTAATAAAATTCAATCATAAACACAGGATCTTGCCATTAGTTAAATGTCAAATATTTCACTGCTTGGGAGGAGAACACTTACCCATATTTCTCTGCCAACTCCTTGGCAGCTTCTTCTTTTACTGCTCTCTGATCCTCTAAGTCACATTTATTGCCGCATAATACAATATCTGGATTTTCACAGTACGCATGCATCTGGAGTTGGCCTGGGGTGAAGCATTTATCAAAAAAGAGAGAAAGACACACAAGTATATTTTATAAAAAAAGATAACATTGTTAAAAAGTGTGAAACATCACAATCCCTCAAGGACAGCATTATAGGTGAGGCATTGAGCAGAGATTGGAGATAATACTAGCAGCAAATCCCCTCCAGTGACTCAGAAATCCCCTGGAAAGGATTACACTGGGATAAAGAAGTACAGTGCTTCAAGTTTATTTCATTTAAAAAAAACATCTGAACCAGAGATCAGTGGATCAGTTGTATTTTAAAGAAGACAAGTCACGCAACAATTCACCCCGGACTTTTACTAAATCTTCAAATGTTAGATTGTGAAACTTGTGAAGACCGTGAAATCCCAGTGTGGTCCAGTTCACTGAAGGGGAAAAGCTGAGGCTGAGCCCTGAGACTTTCAGGATTCTACACCTTGTTGTCAAGTTGCCCTTGTTTAAAAAACCCCACCCGCCAGTCACAAACAAAACACTTTATTTTTTAAAATAAAGAGGGATCTTGTCCAGAAGTAATCCTTATCAAAGTTGTCACTTCTGCTCTTCACTATGGGATTTTACTGAACACTTCAACTCCAGAAGTCACCAACAGTCATGCACCTCCTGCCCTCTGCTGTGCCCCCCCCCACCCCACCCCGGTTTGGAGGCATGAACTCAATCCTTAGGCTCACTCCCAGCCCATGTGTGCAATAATACAGGCAATATCTAATGATGAGACAGAACAGCCAGCCAAATCACCTCAGCATAAAGTCAATGCTAAAATGTCAGTCTGTAATTTTACAGCCTCTCCCTTCGCTAACTTTGGAGGTGGGTTGAGGTCCATACAAATACAACACTTAGCCCACCACTATCATCTACCCACGGCCTACTGAGGCTGGCAAATTGCCAATTAATGCTCATTCAAAACTTAAAACTCTAGCCAACTCTTTTGGTCATTGGGTCAAAGGGCCACTCAAAAGATCTGCAAAAACAAAAGAAAGAAAAGCTTACTATGGAACCATGTTGAACTGAGCAGATAGAAGGACAGCCTTTTGAAAAAAAGTATACCCAGCTATTGTGTAGAAAGATTCAGAAATTCCGGGCACTTTGAGAGTAAAATGGTCAATGAGATTATCATGTAGATTAAAAGGAACAGAAAAAATTAAACAGTAAAAGAAGAGAAAAAGGGCATCAACAGGGTGCCACTGCAGTGTAGGACAACTGGTGGTGGGGGGTTGGGGGGAGGGAGGCGAAGATGGAGGGGTGAAGGAAGTAAGTGTAATTCACACATGTACAGAACAGCTAATGAGCAACAATTTTATACCATCGCACAGGCTAGGGCCACACCATAGCAACAGGAACAAACCAAACCAAACCATTCAGCCCATCAAGCCTGTCCCACCACTCAATCCAATCATGGCTGACTGAACACTTCCCATAAACCTCTCTACACCATTGATAGACTTCTAATTACCAATCTCTACCTTAAAACTGCTCAAAGACTGAGTCTCCACAACCCTCATTGGCAGAGAATTCCAAAGGTTCAAAACTGAGTAAAACAAATTCACCTCATTTTGGATCCAAGCAGTAGCCCCCTTATTTTTAAATTATGCCCCTTCATTCCAAACTCAACCAGGTATGGCGATGTGACTCCTTGGTTAGAACTACTGCCTCACAGCACCAGGGACCCGGATTAGAGTTCACCCTTGCACAACTACGTGCGGTTTGCACATTCTCCCTGTGTCTATCTGGGATTCCTCCAGGTGCTCCAGCTTCCTCCCACAGTCCTATGACGGACAGGTTGGGTGGATTGTCCATAATAAATGGCCAGTGTCCAGGGATGTGCAGAATAGATGGATTAGCCATGGGAAATGCAGGATGATAGGAATAGGGTAGGAGGGGGTGGGTCTGGGTGGGATAGTCCTCAGAGGGTCAGTGTGGAATTGACAGATTGAAATGGTCTATTTCCACACTATAGGGATTCTTTGATTTTATCTACATTTCTCTTATCTATCCCTTTAAGTACTTGAAAAATTTCAATGAGTGCACCTTAATATAAGTCCACTTTGCCCAATCTCTCTGAATAGGGCAGTTCTTCCAGGTCTGTCAGCGCTACAACCTCAAAAACAGCCGAAACCTGGTCAGTATTTAACACACATGCTGAGGAATCAATAAACTGATCAGGGTTTCTGTTATAAAGAAAGTCTCAAAACATTGATTCATAGAGACATAATCATACAACACTGAAACAGACCCTTCGGTCCAAATAGTCCATGCTGAACATAATCCCAAGTAAACTGGTCCCACTCGCCTGCTCCTGGCCCATATACCTCTAATCTTTCCCTATTCATGTACCTGTCCAAATGTCTTGTAAACATTGTAACTGTACGCACATCTACCACTTCCTCTGGCAGTTCATTCCACACGTAAACCATCTGCTGTGTAAAAAATTTGTCTCATGTCTTTTCTAAGTCTCTCTCCCTTTACCTTAAAAATGTGCGATTACTTGCTAAAAAATGGAACAGATGATTGGGTCATAGAGTCACAGTGTCATACAGCACTGAAACAGACCCTTCAGTCCAAATCATCCGCCCCGATCAGACTTCCCAATCCGAGCTAGTCCCATCTGCCAGCATTTGGCCCATGTCTCTCTCTAAGCGTTTCTTATTCATATACCCATCCAGATGCCTTTTAAATGCTGTAATTGTACCCACTTCCACCAATTCCTCTGGCAGCATATTTCATCCACACACCTCCCTCTGCATAAAAAAGTTGCTCCTCAGATCCCTTTTAAATCTTTCCCCTCTCAGTTAAAAACTATGCCCTCTAGTCCTGGACTTCCCCACTCTGCCGGGAGGGGGGTTCCCCTCGACAATTCATGTTTCTGCGCCAATCTTAGAAATTACAAATGAAACCTGAGATCTCTGTAAGAATGCAGCAGATTTCTCTCTCCTGTCCCATCCACTTAAGTGGATGGGAGTATGTCAATCTGAAGTCCACATTCTCACATAGTTAGCAGGTAAAGAAGCCTTGGTCATGCCATTGTTAATTTAGCTAATCTTATGCAAGTAGGAGTCAAAAGTTCCTTAGAAGCAGGCCATTTGGCCCCATCAAGTCCACAATGGCCCACTGAACAGCATCCCATCCTGACCTACCAGTAGGGGAGGCGATGCCCTCGTGATATTATCACTAGACAGTTAATTCAGAGACCTAGATAATTTCCTGGGGACCCAGGTTTGAATCCCACTCCAGCAGATGGTGGAATTAGAATTCGATAAATATCTGGAATTAAGGATATAATGATGACCATGAAGCGACTGTCAGGAAAAACCCATCTGGTTCACTAGGGAAGAAAACGGCCATCCTTACCTGGTCTGATCTACATGTGACTCCAGACCCACAGCAATGTGTGGTTGACTCGTAACTGCTCTCTGGGCTATTAGGGATGGGCAATAAATGCCGCCTTCGCCAGCAATGCCCTCATCCCATGAATGAATAAAGGACCTGCCCTATCAGTAGAACACTGCATTTCCCCGTGGCTAAATCACTTCACCTGCACATCTTTAGGCTGAGAGGGGAAACTGGAGCACCTGGAGGAAACCCACGGAGACACGTGGAGAATGTCTGTGTGGAGCTTGCATAATCACCGGGAGGTTGGAATTGAACCCAGGTCTCTGGTGCTGTGAGGCAGCAAGGATAACCATCAAGCCTCTGGCGTCAGTCTAGATCCCCCATACCAAACATCAACTCTGCATCAGTCCACAGTCATGCTCTGAGATTCAATCAGCCTTGTCAAAACAAAAGAAACTAAAACATATTCTTGAGCCAAGCAAACAGAAACAATTGACGCTTGCAACTACACTTACTTATCCAGTTTCTGACATTGAGGAAGCTTTGCTCATTTGTCAAGTCAAATATCAAAAGAAAACCCATTGCATCTCGAAAGAAGGCAGTCGTTAAGCTGCGGAACCTGCAGTAGAAAAGGAAAAAAAATGAAATTGATTATAACTCAACCTCGCAGGACCTCAAAATGGAAAAACTCATAACCAACTATTGCTGATAAGTGAATAAAACTTCATTTGTACTTATCAAAATTTTATTTGTCACAACAACAAAAGTAAATCCTTTGTGCTGTTGTTTAATAGGAACTTCTATCAAGTCAAGAAAATTAGAGATTGATTCAGAGGTAACTGTGTCCACATTTTGTTGGCAAGTTATTCCCTTTTATTGAAAGCCAATATTCCATTTGCCTTCCCTATTACTCACAACTTGGATACTAGCTTTTTGTGATTCATGTGTGAGGTGTCCCAAATCCTTCTGTTCTGTCATTTTCCGAAGTCCTTCTCCATGTAAATCACATTCAGCTCGCCTATGCTTCCAGGCAAAATGCAAAACCACTTATTTTACCTTTCTCCCCCATCATATTCCATTTGCAAGGCTTCTGCCACTCACTTAACCTTTCTATATTCCTCAGAGGGCTCCTTGGGTCATCCCCACCGCTTGCTCTGCCACATATTTTTGTGTCAACTGCAAGCCTGGCTACAGTTCATTCAATTTCCTAGTCACACATACATTGTAAATAATTGTGGCCCCAGCACTGATCCCTGCGGTGCTCCTCAAGTTAGAGATTGCCATCTTGAAAATGCCCCCTTATCCCAACTTTCTGTCCCCTATTAATTAGCCAATCATCTATCCACGCTAATGTAATACTTATTACATTAGCCAGAAGCGAGTGTGTGGTCCCAAATAATAAATGCCTTCAATTTCAACTCTCCCCTTCTTCAATGTCCTTGGATGCATCCCATCCAGTGCCAGAGCTTTGCCAACGTAAGTACAGAAAGTCTAACAAACACTTCATCCTTATCAACTTTGAACGTTCCTAGCGACAAGTTTCCTCCTGTTAGCATGGTCTAGGTAGCATCTACCTCGTTGGTAAAGATAGAGACAAAATATATAGTAAATACCTTATTCATGTCTTCATCTCCTTTTTTTTAGGTTCCAAAATCAGTCCAATTGGAACTTTTATGGCTGTTTTAGTATTTATAAGCCTATGGAAGACCTTGGGATTCACCACCTCTCACTGCTTTGAAAGTTGGCCTTCAATAGTGAGAAGGTTTGAGCGCAGGAGCAGGGATGTCTTGCAATTGCAGTGGGAATTGGTGAGACCACACCTGGACTACTGTATGCAGACTTAGTCTACTTATTTGAGGAAGGATCTTCTGGTGAGGGAGAGGGTGTAACAAAAGGTCTACCAGGCTGATTCCTGGGATAGCAGGATTAAGGTCTGAAGGGAGACTGGATCTGTTAGGATTATATTCACTGGAGTTTTGAAAAAAGGAGGGGGTGGGCGGGGGGAGTCTCCTAGAAGGCTGTAAAATTCTGACAGGACGAGGTAGAAGGCAAGAAGGATGCCTTCATTGATCAGGGAATCCAGAAGCAAGGAGTCACACTCTTAGAATACAGGGTAGGCCACATAGGACAGAGATGAGAAGAAATTTCTTCATCCAGAGTGGTGAGCCTGTAGAATTCTCTGCCACAGAAAATAGCTGAGGTCTAAATACAAATGTTTTCCAAGGAGGAGTTGCGTTTGGTTCTTAGGGCTAAAGGGGTCAAAGGGTACGGGGATGATCAGCCATGAGCATTTTGCTGGACAGGCTGAACAGCCTACACAGGCCCCTAAATTTTTATGTGGGGTTGGGACATTGGTTCAGGGGATAGCACTGCTGCCTCACAGCACTAGGGACGCAGGTTCGATTCTAGCCTCAGTGTGGAGTTTGCATGTTCTTCCTGCATCTGAGTGGGTTTCCTCTGGGTGCTCTGGTTTCCTCCTACAGGCCAAAGATGTGCAGGTTAGGTAGATTAGTCATGGAAAATGCAGGGTTACAGGGAGGCTGTGGGTCTGGGTGGGATGCTCGGGGCAAGTCGGTGTGGACTCAATGGGCCAAAATCACTTGTGCTATAAGGATTCGACGATTCTGTGTTTCTATGGAAGTGAAAAGCACCCACCTCTCTTGACCAGCTGTGTCCCAAAGCTGAAGGTGTATCCTCTGTCCCCTCCCGGTGTTACCATCTGGGCCAGTGGGTTTGTAAACCTGTAAAAAGATGATTTTAAGAATTCTTTTTCAAACAAAAAACCACAAAAACTTAGGTTATGACAGCACAATAGCAAGCAAGTTAAATAGCTTGTAACGAGGTCAGAGGTTAAACATAGCAAATTGTACAAATGCCAGTTCATTAAATTTGAGTTTTTTTTTGTCCCCAGACTAGAGGGCATTCACAACGTTACTTCTGCAAACCAAAAAATTTTAATGTCAACATTTGTTTATGTGGGCACTGACAAGGAGTGAAACAAGAGCCGACATGGGCTCCATTCGATAGAATGCTGTAGCAAATTGCCAGGAGTCTTGCCAACGCTCTGACAAAACAGTGTTGTGCAAAACTTAGAAATCCATCCGAATATGCTTGGCTGCATGTGGTCTGATCCAAAGTGAGTAAGGCCCCATTGCTAAGCCCCCGCCTTATAATCAGTCAACATCCAAACCATGAGCAACCACAAAACAGGACAGATAAATGAAACTTCAAACTTTCATAATTAAAAATACAATATTGTAGATACTAGCAATCTGAAATAAAAGCAGAAAATGCTGGAGAAACTCAGCAGATCTGGAGATATCTGCAGAGAAAGAAACTCTGTTAATGTTTTGTGTCCATATACCTCCTCTTCAGAAGTGCAAAAGGAGATGGAAAATGGTAGGTGATTCTTTTAATCCATTGAATGCACATGTCACTGATGACGCCAGCATTTATTGCGCAACCCCAACTACCCAGACAGCATTTAAGAGTCAGCCACATTGCTGTGGGTCTGGAGTCACACGTAGGCCAGGCAGGGATGGCAGTTTCCTTCCCCAAAGGTCATATGTGAACCAGATGGGCTTTTCCTGGTAATCAGCAATGGATTTGGGGTCATTCACACTCCGCATTCCAGGTGTTTTTTAAAGTGAATTCCACTATCTGCCGTGACGGGATTTGAACCCGAATCCCCAGAACATTACCTGGGCCTCTGGATTAACAGTCCAATGATGATACCAGTAGGTTTTCACCTCCCCGATGATGTAGACTAAGTCCAAGGGAGCTGGAACCAAAATATGGTCAGCACAAGAAAGGATAGAAAATAAAAATGGCCATCAGGGAAGAAGATGGAAGAGTGTAGCAGAGATTGATTAAAAAGGTAGAGAAAACCACCTCACAATAAATCTAACCCCAAGTCACACTAAGTTGTCTGAACAAAGAACAAGAACAAAAGAAACCTACTGCACAGGAACAGGCCCTTCGGCCCTCCAAGCCTGCGCCCATCAAGATCCTCTGTCTAACCTGTCATCTATTTTCTAATGGTCTGTATCCATTTGCTCCCTGCCCATCCATGTACCTGTCCAAATATATCTTAAAAGACGCTAACGTGTCTGCGTCTACCACCTCCACTGGTGATGCATTCCAGGCACCCACCACCCTCTCTGTGTAAAGAACTTTCCACGCATATCTCCCTTAAACATTCCTCCTCTCAATTTGAACTCATGACCCCTAGTAAGAGAGTCCCCCACTCTGGGAAAAAGCTTTTTGCTATCCACCCTGTCTATACCCCTCATGATTTTGTAGACCTCAATCAGGTCCCCCCCAACTCAATCTCCGTCTTTCTCATGAAAATAATCCTAATCTACTCAACCTCTCTTCATGGCTAGCACCCTCCATAGAAAGCAACATCCTGGTGAACCTCCTCTGCACCCTCTCCAAAGCATCCACATCCTTTTGGTAGGGTGGCGACCAGAACTGCACACAATATTCCAAATGTGGCCGATCCAAAGTCCTATACAACTGCAACATAACCTGCCAACTCTTGTACTCAATACCCCGCCCAATGAAGGAAAGCATGCCATATGCCTTTGTAACCACCTATTGACCGGCGTAGTCACCTTCAGGGAACAATGGACCTGAATACCCAGATCTCTCTGTTCATCAATTTTCCCTAGGACTTTTCCATTTACTGTATAGTTCACCCTTGAATTGATCATCCAAAATGCATCACCTCGCATTTAACCGGATTGAACTCCATCTGCCATTCAACTGCCCATTTATCTGACTGAATACTTCAGAAATACTGGCAGAAATGCATTGGATAAAAAAGCTCAACAATTAAAACAAAGCAAAGACGTTGCACAAAATATACAAATTCATCCAAGTACGCTTGGTTGCATCTGGTCTGATCCAAAGTGAGTAAGGCCTTATTACTACGCACCAGGATATTCCCCAGCCTTACAGCCAGTCAACTTCCGTGCCACAACCAACCACACTTGGTTCTACAAATCTTTCAAGTTCAATATGATTTTGCTGAGCTCAATTGTCTCATCAAAAATCTACCAGCAGCTAAAGATTAGCTGGCAGCTGTACAACAGATCCCAAATATGTTGGAGAAAACAGAGCTCAGAAACAGACCTGGAGGCATTTCCTGTTAGAAATTTTGAAAAGTGTGTGGCTACAATAAAAAGTCAGAGGTAATGGAAATAATACAGCAAGGAACTAAGAAGAGAGAGAACTAAGCAGTTACAAGTCAGCAAAAACAGCTCTCAGTGTAGCCAGACAATAATTAGCTGCATAAAATCAAGAGAGATAACAATTACAACACAAAGCAAGTCAATTTCTTCAATGATAGTGTTTCAAAACTCCAAAGTAGAAAGTACCAGAGACAGCTTTGCCGCCATTATTGGAATCACATGTTACTGCTCACACAAATCAAAATAGTTACAAACTGTTCAAATACATGGTTAAGTCAAGAGAAACAAAATGGCCCAACATGTCTAAATCCAATACATTTTGAAATGAAGAAAGCAAGATCACCTCTATCGAAAGGATCTGGCAATAATAAATCTGGCTCTTTGACAATGGAGTACCTGCTTTCCTAACTGCACTTCATCGCTCAAGTGTGGAAGGCATGAATTATGAAGAAAGATTGGATAGGCTGAGGGGTTAAAATACACCTCCTCCCACCCACCTCCTGCAAAAACAATAAAATGCCATCCCCTATTCCCAATTCCCTCGCCTCCACCGCATCTGCTCCCAGGATGAGGCATTCCACTCCTGTATATCTTAGATGACATCATTTCTCAAGGACCACAACTCCCCCACCCCCCTCCCGCCCCAGTGGTCAAGAACGCCCTCAACCGTGTCTCCCGCATTTCCCGCAACTCATCCCTCACAAACCCTCCCCGCAATAACAACCAACACAGAATCCCTCTCGTCCTCACGTACCACCCAAAGAACTTCTGGATCCAACGCATCATCCTCTAACACATCCACCATTTGCAATATGACCCCACCAAAGATATTTTTCCCACCCACTCTTATCGGGTTTCCGAGGGGACCACTCTCTCCGTGACTCCCTTGTCCGCTCCACACCCTGTTCCCTGCTCTCCGCTGCCACCCCAGCACTTTTCCCCGCAACCGCAGGAAGTGCTACACCTGCCCCCACACCTCCCCCCTCACCCCCATCCCAGGCCCTAAGACGACTTTCCACATCAAGCAGATGTCACCAGCACATCTGCCAATGTGGTATACTGCATCTGCTGTACCAGTTGTGGCCTCCTCTACATCGTGGAAACCAAGCGGAGGCTTGGGGACCACTTTGCAGAACACCTACGCTCGGTTCGCACTAAATAACTGCACCTCCCAATCACAAACAATTTCAACTCCCTCTCCCATTCCTCAGACGACATGTCCATCCTGGGCTTCCTGCAGTGCCGCAATGATGCCACCCGAAGGTTGCAGGAACAGCAACTCATATTCCGCTCGGGAACCCTGCAGCCCAATGGTATCAGTGTAGACTTCACTAGCTTCAAAATCTCCCCTCCCTCTACCGCATCCCAAAACCAGCCCAGCTCATCCCCGCCTCCCTAACCTGTCCTTCCTCCCACCTACCCCCTCCTCCCACTTCAAGCCCTACCCCCATCTCCTACCTACTAACCTCATCCTGCCCCCTTGACCTGTCCGTCCTCCCTGGACTGACCTATCTCCTCCTAACTCCCTACCTACACTCACCTTTACTGGCTTCATCCCCACTTCTTTGACCTGTCTCTGTCTCCTCTCCACCTATCTTCTCCTCTATCCAACTTCTATCTGCAATTCCCCTCTCTCCCTATTTAGTTCAGAACCCCTTTCCCCTTCTCCATTTCTGAAGGAGGGTCCAGGCCTGAAACGTCAGCTTTCCCGCTCCTCTGATGCTGCTTGGCCTGCTGTGTTCATCCTGCTCTCCACCTTATCTCAGATCAGCCTAGACATTTTGTTTTCCACTGGAGCATAAGAGGTTGAGAGGTGACCATATTGAGATTTAGAAAATCAAGAGGTTAATGGTAGGAGTCTTTTCACTAGGGTAGGGGTTTTCAAGACTAGGGAGCATGGGGTTTGAATGAGCATTTGTAGCTTGGGTGCTGGTTATAGATGTTGGTGTGTGATTGTGAAGCTGGGGAGGTTTGATAGCAGACATTTTGTCCCCTTACTAGGTGACACCCTCAGGACCATGGAGGCTCCTGTGTGAGCCGCTGTTGTCTTGCGCTGATTTGAAGCAGCAAAAACCTGACGATATAAATTTGAACCAGCACAAGACAACAGCGCTGAGGGTGTCACCTCATATGGGGATGAAAAATCTGTTATTAAACTTGCCTTCAAGGCAAGAGATTGACAAATTCTTGTTCTCACAAGGAATCAAGGCCTACAGGGAGAGTGCAGGGAAGTGGAGTTGAAATGCCCATCAGCCATGATTTAAATAGAGGCGTGGACTTGATTGGCCGAATGGCCTTACTTCCACTCCTATGTCTTATGGTCTGATGGTCTAAAGCTCCCTGCTCCACAATCACACCAACATGTACTAGAGGGCATATTTTTAAGGGGAGACGAGAGAGATATGTTTAGAAAAAAAACAGGTCAGGCAGTTTTGTTTTTTTTAAAATAACAGAGGGTGGTTTGCATGTGAAATGAATTTGCTGACAAAATGGTGGATGCGGGCACAGTTACAACTTTGAAAAGACACCTAGCTAAGGACATGAATTGGAAAGGTTTGGAGGCAAATGGGACAGGGGCCAGCGGGTGGGACTGGTTTAGTTTGGAATTATGTTTTGTCTGAACAGCTTGAACCGAAGAGGTGTGTCTTTACAACTTATTGCAGACTCTGGGCAATTAGAAATGGGCAATAACTGCTGGACTAACCAGCAACACCTACACCCTATCAACAAAAACTTGGTCCATGCATCTGAAACCACAGTATTCATGTTTTTTTCTCTGTGTAAATGAATAGGTGCGTCATTCTCCATCCCTCTCTCTCTTTCCCACCCAACCCATTAAGCCAGCAAAAAGGACAGACTGAAATCTGTTTAGATTGGATGCACAGGAGCCCAGTTACAAGAGTCTAGCGTTGAAACCCGAAAGGTTTCACCTACTTTCGAGCTACTATTTCAGAGTGAATGTATTTTACATTAAAAAGTAATGCCTGAGGCAATGTTGAACCAAAAAATAAAGGCTTAGAATATTTGTGTCTGAAACATGTTGCATTATGATTTCATTGGTACTTCAGAAAAGGTGTGATTCATCTAATGAGAGGGTACAGCCAGAGCTGATTCAGTTTTCACCTACGCCCTTATTTCAGGCTCGGGAAAATCCTGCAGGGTCACTGTACAGGCGACAATTGAGACAATCCTCATTCGTCTGCCTCTCCCCGAGACATGGAGCTGTTTTTAACACGTCTGCAAGGGTAGTGCCTTGGTGCCAGAAGGCTCGCATACTTTGAGTCCTGCATACTTCAGGAGTTAGGTCATAACACATCTGAACACATTGATTAAAATTAAATTAAAAAATCTATATGCATCCTCCTGCATGGCACAGCTTAACCAAGTCATAGCTTCCTTCAGCTGATCAGACAGATCACGTGCTACATGCTTATTAATGAAACCAGACACTGGTATGTACCGTTTACTCTTGCCCCATCTACAGACTTTGCTCATGAGCATGATGGGTTCTGAATGGCCATATCAGACTTGAAACCTCTCTCTCCACAGAAGCTGTCAGACCTGTTGAGTTTCTTCAGCACTTTGTTTTTAATTAAGGTCTGATAGCAGGCTGCAAATGTAACTGGTGAGAGCTCAAGCCACCACCTCTCTTCAAATAGGTCCACAAGACCACATCTGTTAGTTTCTACTAAAAAGATGTGTGCCAAATGTTACCAGTCACTTCCACTTGGGCCTAGCATTTCTGACAAGGTAACTAGCGCCCTACTTTCACTGCAGCGCCAGTAAACCTCAATTGAGAAGGGAGTAGAATTTGTAGCAGTGTTTTTCGTGGAGAACAGAAAAGAAATATAAGCAGATGACTAAGTAGCCCTGCAAACCTGCTCCACCATATTGTATGATTATGTTGTAAAAATCAGAGAAAGCAAGTAAGTGAGGGCCCAATAGACAAAGTCAGACACATGAGGACATGCCTTGCAGAGGGAATGTGTAACGTAACCTCAAATGCACAAATAAAATCAGCAAGCTAAAAACACCACGAAATGGAGACCACTTTAAAGATGCTTCTAAGGCAAACCTGAACAGGTTATTCACCCGCATAATCCTCCAATTCCAAATGTTACAAACAATTTGTCTTTTGCTTTCTTTTTCATGGCATGGAGAGACCAGCATTCATTGACAATTACCCAAGTGCCCTTGAATAGAGTAGCTGGACTGGTCAAAGAGTAGTTAGGAGACAACCTCCTTGTTTACAGGTCTGGAGTCACGTGTAGGCCTGGCCAGGCAAAGATGGCAGATTTCCATCCCTTGAAGGCATTGATGGGCCAGATTTGTACAACTGTAACATTCTCAGTTTGTCACTATGGTCAGTCAGTCAGTCCGATGGCTGCAATTATACCATTACATGGGACTGAAGCTTTAAAACATAAAAGAAGACTGGTACATTTTTTGGAATCGTAAGATTTTCTTTAAACACTTGAAGGATGGATGAAAGCTGTCAAGACAGTTATGTCTGGTGATCAACGGTGATGCTAAGATGGGAACATTCAGCTGAGAGGAGCTAAATGAGCCAGCAAGCGTGATGAAGCTATATTAACATCAGTAGATGGAATCATTAACCATGATCTGAGCAGAAACTTAATTTTGATGGTATTAACTAATTTATCTTCAACAGGCTGGCAATACATTGAAATGAATCTGAGGTCATTATCATTCAATTTAAAACAAAAGCCACCCAAATAAGCAACCACATGGAAAATAATGTCAAACATGAGACCCATTATTATACATTGTTTGGCATATATGAATACAGGATTGCCTCACTGTGAACACACAGCAGTCTGTGACCAAGTAGAACTCAGAACACCAAGATGAACACAGCAATGACAGGACATTGGCTCAATTTTGAAGAGTTTCCACCAGAGAGAACGCTGCCATTGGGCAAAACGAAAGTAGCAGGAATTGTCAGTGATGTCTAACAATGGTGTTTACCATTACCAACCACCACGGTCTGGGTTCTAACACCGGCCAACTGCTCAGTGCTCCTCAGATCTTTTGTCAATGCAACCCTTTTTTTAAAAAAATGGCCCAAACTGAATTTTTTTGGGGGAGGTGTGATTCAGGAGTTACTGACTTATGAACACATCTGATACAGTTACAACAAACTCTTCACACCACTGCAAATTTCCATCTGTCAACATTATTTCGCCAATCCAGCCTTCACCATTTTCTGTCCCTCTTGCAAATCACTCAAACATGGAGAATTTATTGTGCCAAAAAGAAGCCAGATTCCATGCTGGCTGAAATAAAAAAAGAGAGAATCCCACAGCTCAGCTCTTGGCCCACAATTTAAATGCGCTTCAAACGCACATCCAGTTACACACAACTTCCTCACAATTTCACTCTGTCTCTTCTCAGGTGTTATACTTTTATTCTATTGTGCTTCAACCGGAATGGCACATTGAACCAATCAACAGGAAAATGACAGCACAAAGTTAAAGCAATGTTTTTGGGCCAAAGAATTGTGGGAAAAGTGATGCGTGAACAAACAGGTCAATACATCCTGATTCCACACAACTCACTCACAGTTAACTCCTAAACCATGGTAAATGCTTTCAAGTGAGCTTTTGACTTATTAGGGAATTGTATCTTTCTGACAGCAGATTTCGCACTGCTACAAGACTGCAGCTGGCAAGACAATGGCATGATATTAATTGAAGTATTCAAAATGTCCGCTGCATGATTACAAGTTTCAAAGATGAAAACCTCTTATAATTAGGCCATCTGGGAAACCAATTCACACACAGATCACATTACAGCTAATGGAGACAAAAGCTTCACTCCTAATGGATCAGCAGCAGCACATCAAGCAACATGTGGTGATGCATCAGCTGGGTCCAATATCCTATCAGCAAGGCTACTGTGAATGTTTGAGGGAAAATGGATGGAACTAATGGAGACAGATGCCAACCCACCAGGTGATGAAGGAGGACATCAGCAAACTGCAAATGGAACCTTTCCTATTCAGCGAGCAAACCCAAGGCCTTCAATTTAGAGACTAATATTTACAGAACTCATTCAAATTTCTGAACCCCATTAAGAAAACATTAATTTGATTAGATTGAAGTTATTAGAAGTTCAACTTGGTTCATGTTATTAGGCATCTGAATTAGCGAGACAGGCTAAATTGTGAGGGGAGGTGGCCTGTATCTTGTACCTTAATACTTGCTTTCACAAATCCAAATCTGGAGAAAAACCCTTAAAAAGTGTCACAATAGTTCAACATTTCTCAACAGGAAGCACTGAAACAAAACTCTTCACTTCTCTGTGCAGATGACCCAAGAATATAACATCCGCTGGGCCTGCTGTCAATACAGAATGCGGTTCCTTTGACAATGACCAGCACATTTGCAGATCATCCGGAGTTCACGGGATGGGGGAAAATGGCGGGGGGGGGGGGGGGGGGGGGTGGAAATCATTTTCAGCTCTAACCCACTTCTGCAATCTACCACAATAAAAAAAAACACTCTCCTCAAAATGAAGCAGAAGGTGTTCAGCATTCTCTGTGGTGAAGGTTGTTTCACTTTGGTCAATTGCCACCCTGGACATCTTATTTCAAATGTCTTTTGGCCCCACTGCACAGGGAGGGTTGCTCTGTTTAATTGCAATAAAGGGCTAGCTATAGAAAGCATTCTCCTGTGCCACTGTGTCCCAACAGAGCAGTAATTACATAAACACAAGTGTATTATTCAACATAACAAATGATAATAATCTGTACAAAATAGATGAATCACAGGACATCCATTCAACAGTTGCCCCAACTCCTGCACCACTGATCAGATTCCAATGGGAACACATTATGGACATTTCATCCAGCTTCAAAATGATGTATCATCATTTTACAGACTTTTCTCCATCTTGGATTTGCAACGTGAACATTTAACTACCTGGAATATCTTTCATCTACCATGAGTTCACACAAAAAAATACACCAACCAATTAATTATTAAGGGCTTTTGTGGTGCAGTGGTAGTGCACCTACCACTGGACCAGGAGATACAACTTCAAGTCCCATCTACTCCAGAAGTGCATGAGAATATCTCTGAAGCCTTGATCAGGGAAATCATCTAATATAAAATGGTGCAGATTTTCTACCACAAACTGAGATGAGTTTTGTCTTTAACAGTTTTGAAAAAAAGAGAAAATTAATATCATGAAGTTGCGACGTGGTCGGTGCAGGAGAATGGAGAGACCTCCCATAGAATAAATGCCCCCTGTCCAGTTCCCACATCACAGTCACATTATCGGGTAGAGTCAGTCACTGGAACAGGTCAGTACTGGAAAATTTTCATACTAATTTTCAACTGCAGGATAGCTGTTGTCATGTAAAACTAGCAGAGCCCTCTGCGGGGAGCAGACTTGCATCATCTCATCGACATGACTCAGGACAATGCCAAATGATAGCAAACAGGCAAAACTTTGTCATATGTTCCACAATCATTTTGTGGTTGAGAGTCATTTTGGATTTACAAAGAATATACCTTCACACAATTACAAACCCACACATTTACACTCAAAATTTCAAAACAAAGAATGTCACCATCAAGAAATCATCTTAAAGATCTACAAGGGCTCAGCGAATATTGTTGATTTGACGGTATCTCAACTATTTTGCTCCACAAATCACTAACTTGCAAAATATGAAATTGTTGCACCTACAGAGCAGAAGAAAACTCAAATATTTAATTGGGAATAAGCAGGACGACAAATCACAAGCATTCCAACAGAGGGAGCTGTACAACAGCCTACACTGCACCACAACATGTGCAGTGTTCATTAAATAGCAAAAATCTCCACACTTGTCAAGTGTGGGTACTGTAGGTTCCAAGCCAAAACAAAAACTAAATGCCACTGAATCCACCATTAACTAAGTAACTTCCAAGCAACAAGAAAGGATGCCAATATCAAAGATCCCTCCCATTCCAGTCATGCTCTCTTCCAACCTCGTCCATTGGGCAGAAAATACAGAAGCTTGAACACATGCACCAACAGGTTTAAAAACAACTCCTTCGCTGTCATTATTAGGCTGTTGATTGGACCTCTCGAACTTCAAATAATGTTGATTTTGCTAACATTGCGCACCTCCTGTGCGGCTGTAACCCTGTATGCCTCGCTCTGTCTAAGCACACTGTGTTCTCATTTGCTATGATCTGCCTGCACTGCTTGCAAAACAAAGTTTTTCACAGTATTTAGATACACATGACTGCAATAAATCAACTCAAACTTCTTTTCTATTTCTTTGAGTTACTTAATGACTTTAACAAGGTAAGGCTTTGTCCAAAGCACTTCAGTGGAGTTTTATCCAACAGAACTTGTTGCTGAGGCACAACATGTGACATTGGAGCTGGTTACCAAAAGCCAGTTCAATGAGGCAGACTTAAGGAGCATCTTAAAAGTGAGGTAACAAGTTATGGCTAACTTCAGTGATTTAAGCTGCTGTATTTTGAAAAGCTGGCGATGCAGAAGAGGTCAGAATTGGGAGGAACAAAGATTATGGAGAGGACTAGATGGAGTTAGAGACAGAGAGTTGCCCAAACATAGAGAGATTTGAACTCAAGAATAAAAATTTTAGAAATTGAAGCACTGGTGGACACAGAAGACAAGAAAGGTCTACTAATCCATGGATGTTGGGGAAGAGGATTTAAGAAGAGCTTGGACAAGGACAGAGCTCTGGATGACTCCAATCAAAACAAACAATGCACAGCGACAGGGAGAATATAAAGGGAAGCATAGCTTTGTTCTTGAACAAAATTACAGCAAGTAAGGGGAGGTAATGGCCTAGTGGTATTATCACCGGACTGTTAATCCAGGGTCCCAGGTCTGAATCACACAATGGCAGATGGTGGAATTTGAACTCAATAAATATCTGGAATCAAGAGTTTAATGATGACCATGAATCCATTGTTGTTTGTTGGAGAAACCTAATTGGTTCATTCATGTCCTTTAAGAATGGAAACTGCCATCCCTACCAGGTCTAGCCTACATGTGACTCTAAATGTACAAAAGATACGGGAAACTCTTAACTGCTTTCTAGGATGGACAGTAAATACTGGCCTAGCCAGTGATGCCCTCATCCCGTGAATGAATTTTTTAAAAAAAGTGTTCAGCCTCTATGCTGCAGTACAGATCTTAATTTTTCCAAAGTTAGACTTTTATCAAAGCAAGTTGGCAGATTGGATTTGAGTTATCATTGTACAGTCCTTTTGGAAATGAAGTCTTGCTTTCACACTGAGCAAGCCCATCATCGTGTTGTATGGCACTACCGTCATGCTAAATGGGACCAACTTGGAACAGAACAGCAACTTAAGACTGGGCATCCGTGAGATTCTGTGGGCCATCAATAGCAACAGAATTATACTCCAGTATAATCTGTAACCTCATGGCCTGGCATATTCCCTGCTCAACCATTACCACCAAGCCAGGGGATCAACCCTCACTCAAAAGAAGAATGTAGGTACACGTCAGATATACCTATAAATTAAGTGCCAATTCAGTGAAGCTACAAAACAGGACAACGTATGTGCTAAACAGTAAAAGCTGCAAGTGATAGAGCTAAGCACACAACCAACGGATCCAATCTCAGCTCTGCAGTCCTGCCATATCCAGTCAGGAACTGTGGCGAACAATGAAAAAACTCATTGGAGGCAGCGGTTCCTCAAATACCCCCATCTACAAAAGTGCAAAAGAAGTGCCAAGTGGATGATCCATCTTGGCCTCCTCTAGTGGTGTCTAACATTATAGATACCATCTTCAGCCAATTCGATTCACTCCACATGATATCAAGAAACAGTTGAAGGCAATAGGTGCTGCAAAGGCTTCAGGTCCCAACAACATTCCAACATTGAAGAATTGTACTTCAGAACTCGCTATAGCCCTAGGCAAGCTGGTCCAGAACAGCCCCAATATTGGCATCTGCCAAACAATGTGGAAAATTGCCCAAGTATGACCTGTACGCAAAAAGCAGACAAATTTACCTGAGTCAATTTATGCTCCATCAGTTTACTCTTGATCATCAGTACAGTAAAAGTAATGGAAGGGTCATCAACTCTACAATAAAGTGGCACATGCTTAGCCATAACCTGTTAATTGACATTCAGTTTGGGCTCTGTCAGAGATACTCTATTCCTGTCCTTGTTATAGCCATGGCTCAAAACACTGACAGAATGAGCTGAACTCCAGTGACTTTTCATCAAGTCTGTACTTGATAAAATGTTTCAGCAAGGAGCCCTTGACTAAAGTCAATAGGAATCAGGAGGAAACTCTTCACTGGTTCAAGTCTTATCTAGTACAAAGGAAAATGGCTGTGGTGGTTGGATGTCAGTCACCTCAGCTGCAGAACATCTCTGCAGGAGTTCCTCAGGATAGTGTCCTAGGCCCATTCATCTCCAGCTGCATTACCAATGACCTTTCCTCCACCATGAGGATGTTTGCAAATGATTACACAATGTTCACCATTTGCAACTCTTCAGATACCGAAATGGTCCATGCCAAGATGCACCAAGACCTAGGTCGGGCTGACAAGTGGCAAGTAATATTCACATTACACAAGTGCCAAGCAATGACAAATTTCTAACAAGAGAGACTTTAACAATCATCCTTCAACATTTAATGGCACTTCCATCACTGAATTTCTCTCTATTCATCATCCTGGGAATTACTATTGACCAAAAGCTAAACTGGACTAGCTAAATAGAATACCGTGGCTACAAGAGCACACCACAGGCCAGGAACCCTTCAGTAAATAACTTATCTCCAGAATCCACAAAGCAAGCCCATCATCTACACAAGGCACAGGAGTGTGATGGAACACTTAAGTGCAGTCCCACCAACAATCAAGAAGCTTGGCATCATCAAGACAAAGGGCCCATTTGATTGGCTTCACATCCACTGGATCCAACTTGCAAAGTAGAAATTCATCAAAGCTCCTTCTAAACCCACAACTGCCACCATCTATAAAGACAAGGACAGCAGTTACAAGGGAACACCACCACTTTCAAGTTCCCCTCCAAGCCACTCACCATCCTGACTTGGAGATCTATCACCTTCCCTTCACTGTCACTGGATCAAAATCTCAAAATTCCCTCCCTAGCCACATTATATGGTTACCTACTTCATGCGGCCTGCAGCAGTTCAAGGTAGCAGCCTCATCATCACCTTGAGGGCAGTTAGGGATGGGCAATATAATGCTTGCCCAGCCACTGAAACCCACATTCAATGAATGAATTAAAAATAAACCTCCCTAGATGAGTTAGATCGCATACACTAATAAAGTTTAAAAAAGGTAACAGAGGATTGATGAGAGCAATACAGTAGATGTGTTGTATACAGACTTACTAAAGGTGACTGACAAAGGGCTCAATAATAAACTTACCAACACAATTGAAACCAGTGGTATAAAAGTGAGTGACAACATGGGTACCAAATGATCTGACTGACCGGAAACAGTAATGGTGAAGAGGAACAAAGTGCAGAGCAAAGTTTCTTGGGTTTGTTAGAAAGATCACTGCATTTCTTGGTGTACATGAATGAATTGGGTGTACAGAACATTTTCAACTTTACAAATGACATTGAACTTAGACGAATGCAAGGATAGAGAGAGACTTCAAGCAGACGTAGGCAGGCTAGTGTGAACAAAAGCTGGTATGCACTGCCTAATGGATGGTGGAAGCAGATTCAAAAGGAACTGGATGAGCACCTATTCACGAATGCAGAACATTTAAAGGGTAGATCATTGAAACGCACCTTTAATTCAAAGTACAGCAGAGAAGTCAGTAAACACTTTAGCTTAGAGTCATGCCGTTATGATCTGGTTGCTACAGGATAGTCAAAGTCAAATTCAAACAGAAACACTTGAAGTAACAGGTACCAGTTTTATCATTTTGCAGCATCTCAGGGAATAAAAAGGACAGCTGTTTTTTGAGACACAGAAATAGAAGAGCTTCTAGTGTGGCAAAACAGGAGGAGCCATTTTGTGTTCACAAACAAGCAAGTTGCTTGGAGAATTCTCTTTCCCTGCAGAAGGGAACACAGCAGGCAGGACTAAGGAAGATTAAAAGGAACAGGGATTCACCAAAGGTATGGCATTGCCAATGGTATGCATATTTGGCAAAATTCAGACTGAGTGGAATAAATGTCAAAAGGACATGAGAAGGTTCAACCTGACGTAGCAGGAAGAAACGTGTCCACCGAGGAGCTGGGAATGACTGCGGGACTGTCCCTACGAATATATGCAGCTGCTCCAAGTGCAGCACTCAGCAAAACAGTTTTGTTAATACAAACTTACATTTCACACCATTTTTTAAAGCATTACTTGCCTGTTAAATAGTGTTTAATTTGTGTTGATTTTCATTTGTTTGTTACAGTAAGTCTTTGTTGATCAGTGGGCAAGTGATCTCTTTCCAAGTTATTGGTTTAAGAGAGAAAAAGAATTGCAGAATTACAAGGCAAGGGTGGAGGAGTAGGAGGAGCTAAATGCTCTTAAAGAATCAGTACAGGTTCAATCGGCTGAATGGCCACCACCTATGCCAACACCATTGAGGATTCTAAGACACTGCCCTTATGTTTCTCTTCTCTACTGTAGGAATTAGTCTTTCCTTCGTGCTCACTATATAGCAGGAAATTTAAAAACACTCCAACTTCAAATGCTTGTTCCATAAAGACCAAAGATTGCACTGCACCCACCGACTCCCTCGTGCCACCTCCATTGCCAGGACACAGCCCAAACCCATAAAGCTAGTGAGTGTTCATTTGATTCTGTGATAGCACGTAGAAACTGGGTTCAAATCCCCTGCCAGAACTTCAACACGTAATCCAAGCGTGCGTTTCAGAGCAGCACAGAGAGTGCTGTAGCGTTAGAAGTGGCATCTTCCAGTTGAAATTATAAGCGCCACAACATTATTCAAAGAGAAGAGAGCCCTCCCTGATGTTCTGCACAAAAGTTAACCCTGAACCAACACAAGTGCAGACAAACACATTATTAATTACTTTGCTGTTGGTCAGCATTACTTGGTACACATTGAATCACGTGACCAATGATTATTTGTCTAAAAAGTACATAAATTGGGTCGAAAGTACTTTGTGACATCTTTCAGCAAGTTTAAAAACTGGTCTTCAGTTGGGCTGAGGGAAGTTAGCTTTCTACGTGTTGTTTTTGGCATCTTACATGGATGCACAGAGCAAATTTGGTTCCGGCACCACTTTCACAGGGCAATGGCTGGGGCCCGAGCTTCATTAACACTGCTTCTGCCAGAGACAGCCACATCCTGAAGAACGGACTTCTACAATTTAAAGGACCATGGTGTCAAAAGTTTTAATCCTTGCACTCACCAGGATAGCCACAAGAGGAGACAGCAAGGACTGCAGATGCTGGAGGCCGGAGTCAATAAACATGGAGCTGGGTCAACACAGCAGGTCAGACAGCAAGAGAAGAGCAAGCAACATTTTGGGCGGAAACCCTTTGTCAGGCCTGGGGAGTGGGGAGGGGAAGGGTATTCCAGAAATAAATAGACACGGTGCGTTGGGGCGGGGGGGAGGAAGGTAGATGCAGGTAAGGGGTTCTAGTGATTGGTCAGTGGGCAGGGTGGACTGGATGGGCCAGTAGGAAGACAGACAGATTAGGACAGGTCAGGGATGCAAAGAGTAAGGGGAGGGCTGGAAATGGGATAAGGCTGGGGGTGGGGAGATTTTGAAGCTGGCAAAGTCAATATTCAGGCTGTTGGGCTGCAAGCTCCCAAGGCAAAACAGGAGATGTCGTTCCTCCAGTTTATGTTTGGCCTCACTCTGACAATGGAGGAGGCCAAGGATAGACATGTCGCCAGGGGAAAGGGAGGAATTAAAATGGATGGCAACCGGAATCAAATTCCAAAAAGATAGCAACAATTTATACTGAATGAGAAAAAGGCCGTCGACGCAATATAAAAATTGTTGTTTCCTTCGACATTTGATATTCATGTTATTTATCCTGATTAGAGCAAGATTAAAAAAAAACTATGATATCCTCCTTTTATTGCCCAGCAATACTCAAGATCTGGGAAATCAAGTAAACACTTCAGTGCACAGATCTGACCTCTCACCTAGTTAAGAATGAAGTAAAGTGGTAGCCTTTTGTTTAGAAGCATATCAGGGACTCAAAAATCCAAGGGCAAAGGTTTTGAAGCAGTTACCGCATTAGAATACGTAGTGATTCTACTGAGATCAGCCAGGTGAACCTCATTGCATGAGTTCAAAAACAAAGTTGCTTGAAAAGCTCAGCAGGTCTGGCAGCATCTGTGGAGGAGAAAACAAAGTTAATGTTTCAGGTCTGGTGACCCTTCCTCAGAACTGTTCCAGTTGCTTTTCCAGCAACTTTGTTACTGTTCCTGATTTACAGCATCAGCAGTTCTTTTGGTTTTTATTTCCATAAAATGAGTTCCCTGATTGGACCAGATTAACATCCCCAATCAGGAAGCTCCAGCTGACAGATAACTGGTAGAGGTCCTGCTCACTGAGACCCGGCTCTCACACAGTTGGATCAGTATCAAGGACTCTAAGTGTAAATAAGGGGTGACTTGCTGATGTGATACCAGCCTCTGTGGAGTTATTTCAGTGGCAATAAGCATGCTCCTGAAGAAATTCATCTGAGTTGGGGGTAAGCATTTCTGGCATCATGCTGTTATTTGGGACGCCTGAGTCATTCGAGCCTGCCATAGAAGACTGGGCCCAGTATGTGGAAGCAATGAGCCATTTTGAAGTGGCACTGGAGCACACGAAGAGAAAAGACCAATTCTCCTGACAGCTTGTGGACCCACAGCTTTTTTGGTTCAGAGAAGTCTGATTTTTCCCTGAGGCACCAAAGACTAAAACATTTCAACAGTTGATGGATTTAGTTAAGGAATATTATGACCCTAAGCCTCCTCTAATTCTGAGTTGCTCTTGTCTTTACTTGGCAATTCAAGAACCAGGGAAATCATGTCAGGAGTTTTGACTAGGTTAAGATGACTGGCAGAGGCACATGACTATGTTTTAACTCTTAATGAGTTGCTGAGAGGCCGTTTGGCATGTGGAATTAATGATATAACCATGCAAAAGTACCTATTGCTGAAGCCCAACTGGATTTCAAACAGGCACTACAACTGGCTTTCTCAATGGAAAATACAGCAATTGGAACATATGACTTACAGGGCATTCTGATGGAAGTGGACACCATGCTAGTCTGACTGAGCTTGGGGGACATCACTTGAGTAAAGACAATTGTATAGCCTCACTCAGGGCATTTCCTGAACAGAGGAACTCTAGGTCAGCCTGTAGCAAAATACTAAAACAATGCCAGGCCTTGGCTAAGCAGCTAGAATCTTCTTCAGGTCAGCATTATAGTCGCTGCTGGTATGGGGACTCAAGAGTCCCACTGGGCCTAAATTGAGTAAGAAAACTTATAGGCTCCAAGAGAGCGCACACATTGAAAAGACCACCTCCATTTGGTTTGGAACAGTTAAATTGCTTAGCAAAATACAACTAAAATAAACCCTGACTCAATAGTCTCCCGTTTATCAGGGAGGTTGATACCAGCGCAGCTGCTTCAGTGATCACAGAACCAGTCTTTAACAGAAATCAAGATAATAAAGTGTGGAGCTGGATGAACACAGCAGACCAAGCAGCATCTCAGGAGCACAAAAGCTTGGCCTGCTGTGTTCATCCAGCTCCACACTTTATTATCTTGGATTCTCCAGCATCTGCAGTTCCCATTATCTCTAACAGAATTTGGTCTGGACTATATCCCTTAAGTTTGTGCAAGACCTCAGCTAGACAGACAATCTATAATCAGGGAACATTTACAGAATAAGGGTACAACTTCGGTTCCAGTCTCTTATGAGAAGCAGTTGGTTCAGCTACCACTGATTGTGGTAAAAGGCTTGGGACCAAGCCTGATGGGACAAAATTGGTTGAGAGATTAACTTAGATTGGCTGAACATTTTTCAGTTAGAAAATAGCTACCTGAGTGAAGTCCTGATTAAATACTCTGAAGTTTTTCCAGGAGGTTTAGGGACTATTAAAGGTTACCTTGCATGTTGACCAGGAAACAATTCCATGATTCTGCAAGGCCCCTCCAGTGCCTTTTGCCTTATGGGAAAGGGTACAGGCAGAAATCAGAAGACTGAAAAACAAAGGAATCATCAAGCGAGTGCCATTTGCAGAATGAGCAGTGCCCATCGTACAACTGTCAAGCCTGATAGGGCCATCACAACAAGAATTCAAACCTTTGAGACCAGATCACTGTAGGACAACAGATTATTGGGAGCCACAGTGACTGTCCTCAAAGGTCACTGCCAGATACTGGCTCAACTCTACCATGGCCTTCTAGATTGAAGAGGTTGGCAAGAAGTTGTCTGGTGGCCAGGGTTGGTGGGGCAGTGCCCAGTGTGCCAACAAGGGCAAAACTACCATCAGCAGCTCCCTCACATTCACAGCAAAGGCTGAGTAAACCCTAGAGTCAGTCACACATCGACTATGCAGGTGCTTTCATGGGGTCAACATTCTTAGCCATTATGGACACCCACTCAAAGTAGCTGGATGTGCACAGAGCTCATTCACCAAGCAAGGAAACGATGATGGAAAAACTGTGCACATCTTTTGTAATACGCAGATTCCTGTAAGTGTTGGTCATAGATAACAAGCCATTGTTTACCAGCAGGAAATTTGAGTATTTCCTAAAGTGGAACAGCTTTGGACAATAAAAGGGCAATTCCATACCATCCATCATCCAACAGTCTAGCAGAAAGAGCAGGTCAGTATTGGGTGAAAGAACCAATGCCAGACACATTATGCCGCTAAGTGAGAGAGACAACTTACTTCTGGGATGAGGTTTGGCACAGGAATCAAGCTTTGCTGGAAAGGCCAGCACTTATTGTCCAACCCTAACCCTCCTCAAAATAGACTACCCTCTACCAGCTCAGTTAGATGAGTTGCCCACTTGAGAGCCCACCATAGCAGATAAACTGACAAATTTCTGAGTCCATCACATCCTAGATGCAGCTAGCTAAACAGTAGATACATCCACTAGGCATTTATTGTCAAAAATCAGGCTTTGATTGAGAAAGGATAAAACTTGCATTTAACGTAGCACTCATGAACACAGGACTTTTGACCAGACACATTAATCAGAGAACCTACAACCTAGCTCTACCCTCCCCTCCCTCCTGTCAGGCTTCTTGGAGCAGTCACTTGATAATGGAGATCCAGGAACTTTGTTCCACCTATCCTGGCTTATATTGGAGATAACTGAAGCAAAATATCATATTACCATGTCTTCCCAGCTGGCTAAAGTTAAAAATGTAGATCGTGCAACATGGAGATCCAACTAAACAACTATTCATTAGAAAACTGGTACTTGAAACATCACTTTGAACAACTGTATAAATAAGTCACATAAAACTGTCAAGAGGAAAGGGGGGGAAAAAATACCTATTCCAGGCTATAGAGATACCAGGCTACTTGCAGAGAATTCATTCCTGGCTATACATCTTTCATAAACTCTATACACAACTCAGGATAGCTGCCATGAATGTGTAACCTTGCCCATCCATAATTGTCCTTTGTAGTTCTCCCCTCCCATTGACAATCTAAGAGGACTGTAACCAGTTTGATGAATGAATTTGTGATCTGAATATGCAATCATAATAAAGGGAGGCAGAGATTAACAGGAGCTTCATATTCCACAGCTGCAATCTATAAAGTCCAGTTCCTGACCAATTACAGATTGGAACTTGCCACCTCTTTCAAACCAGTAGCAAGTAAACTCAGTTTTTGACAAGTTTTAGTGACTTGGAATAGTTTCTTTTCAAAAATCAGTGCCTCATGGTGATTCACATTATGGTCCCAAGGAGTGGGGCCGAGTTCATGTGCAGATAATTCAATGGTAAATACTCTTATTAACAAGATAATTGTGTGAGGAAGGCAGTATTGTACGATCAAAGGGTCTCACATCCATGTACAATGCAGAGATGGACAATCCAGTATGCAGGGTAGGGTGCATTGGTAACCAACAGCAGTCAAAGGGTGCAGTGTATCTATGGCACTGCACCAATGTAGCTTTCCCTTGGTGCAAGAGCTTTATATTCAGTGTACAATACACTGTCTCCATCACCAGAAATGTGACTGGCTGCATCTCGCCTCCCTCCAAAACCCTGATCTCTCCAATCCCATTGATGTGCATCTCAACGTGCTCACCGGTCTCCTCTCCGCCAGCTCTCAATCCTCACTAAACTTCACAGCTGGTGTTTCTTTCAGTGTATTCCCTCACATCAGTCCTACCATCTCCAATGTTATGTACTATGGCAAGTTGAAAAACACTCAATCAGGAGGTAAAAAGGGAATCTTCTAAAATTAAAGGAGACACTTGGCTTCAGAGCCAAGTTCTCCAGGAGAGACAGTGAATGCACCACATAAAACACTGAATTCAAGGGTCTCCATCCGAGTGCCAGGACATGTGCTCAACTGGTCACTTTGAGAACCTGAGCCAAACAACTGCTTTGTCAACAAAGAAACATTCTTGCTTTTTGTTGTTAACAATTTCTTCTCAGGGCTGTAGCTGATATGAAAAATACCACACCTATTCCTCAACCTCCCATACCATGAGCTGGTAGCAACTGATCTTTGGTTGCAGGAATTGTGGTGCAGGGAAGGTTGTCGTGCTGGGGTTTGGCTTGATTGAAATGTACATGATTCCTAGTGGTCTTGACAAGTTTGATGTGGAAAGGATGCTTCCTCATAAATGTAGAGCCTAAAAGGGTTCATCTGTTTAAACAAAACATTTTGCACGAAAAGGGTACGGTGAGCATGCTTCCTGAAAACAGGGTGGAAGAGACAGATCTTTAAGGTAAAGGTCGATACATTCCTAGTGAGGAAGGGTGATGAAAGGTTATCGGGGGTAGCTTGAATGAGGATTTCAGGTTGCAATTAGATCAGCCATGATCTTATTAAGATGGTAGATCAAGCTGTTGCTGCTTCTGTCATTCATTCATATTTGTTGGTGTATCTTTTTATATCTAGCTTACAGGCAGAGGATAATTAATTTAGTTATTGCGTACTGAACAAGAACATTATGAGTTACACAGTACAAACTAAATCTAATATAAAAAGCTGGCGTTCGAAACATCGAAACCGCTGAAAAGGCATTATATCCCCTGAAAGCACTAAAATGCTCACTTTTATGGTCATTGCAAATGTCAAGCAAATACAGTGCTAGCAGAACCAGTCTCCTGCTTCAAATTTACTCACCACTCTCTTTTCTCTGAAGTCAATGCCAACTGTTGTGATGAACTTGGAGTTGAATTTGGCATCGGTGTATTGATAGAGGAAGCTAGTTTTCCCGACTCCCGAATCTCCCAGCGCTAGGAATTTGATGAGGTAATCGTAGTCTCCATCAGACATAGTGAAAACTTAATGCTGACCTGCAAAGAAGAAAAAGATGAATGGAAAGAGACACTGACACAAAAAAGAAAAGTGACCAGGTTTTCTTCCCACGCCAACCAAGCCTTCTCAGTACATGCCAACTGGTTTTCACACCAATACGTGCACAGTGCCATATCCAGTAGCCAAACAGATGACCAAAGATGGAGAGCAGCAATTGGTAAATAAGGCACCGTTCCCAACCATGGAGCTGAGTACAATGTAAGCACATTCACAAATGTCAATTCTGAAGAAGCACTGATTGATCCAGCGATGGAGAGGAGGGAACGCCTACCAGCACCTAGCTTCAAAAAAACACAAGAACTCTCCCCTCCACTGCTGCCTCACAGTGCCAGGGATCAGGGTTTGATTCCATCCTCAGGCGACCGTCTGTGTGTGTAGAGTTTGCATTTTGCTCCCGGTGTCTGTGTGTCTGTGTGGCTTTCCTCTGGGTGCTCCGGTTTCCTCCCACAGTCCAAAGATGTGCAAGTTTGGTGGATTGGCCATGCTAAATTGCCCGGTAGCATCCAGGGGTGTGCAGGCTAGGTGGGTCAGCCATGGGAAATGCAGAGTTATGGGGTTACAATGGGGTGTGGATCTGGGGTGGATGCCCTTTGGAAGGTAGCCACAGACTCAGTGGGCTGAACGGTCACTTTCTACACTGTAAGGATTCTACAATTCCATCTGTTCTGTGCCCAAAAGAACCATACTCATCTAAAGAGGCAAACCGTTATCAACAAAGGGAATCAGAAAATGCTGGAAAAACACAGCAGCTACAAAAAAAAAATGAATGAGAACAACAAAATCCCAGCTTCTAAGATACAACTGAAGACAGAAAGCCCTGTGGATGAAAGGCTAACATACTGTAGCTTGTCTCTTGTATCTGCCCCACACAAAGCTTTGCAGGCAGATTGCAACATTCTTTTAGAGCAATTGATTGTCACAAATATAAATAACACAACAGATGAAATTTAAAAGAAAAAGTACCGTCCAGAAAATCTGCTGAACAAAAACAATTACAGGATGAAAGTAAAAACGTGAAAGATTGGACATTTCAGCCTTAAACTGAAAGATTATTTTGATTTGTGAGGAGGAGCAAATTTCAAGAAAGGATCAAGTATTTATTTGGAGGTAAGCTGGGCTGGACAGAGTTGGTACAGAGGTATGGGAAAAGCCACTGGAAAAGAGACAAACATAAAGGTCCCCCTTTTCCTCATTTCCCACCCCACCAGCCCCCGCATCTCACATATCATCCTCAAACACTTCTGCCAGCTCCAATTTAGACCCCGCCACCCACAACATCTTCCACTCCACACTCCTTTCTGCAAGGACCACTCCCTTCACCACTGCTTAGTTCACGCCACACTCACCACCGACCACTCCAACCGGCCCAGTACCTTCCTCTGTAACCATAAAAGATGCAACAACTGCCCACACACCACCTCTGTGACCTCATTCAGAGCTCTAAACAGTCCTTCCAGGTGAGACAGAGCTTCACCTGCATCTCCTCCAACCTAGTCCACTGCATCCAGCACTCCTGATGTGGTCTTCTCCACAGTGGTGAGACCAGATATAAACTAGGTGACCATTTCACCAAACGTCTTTGCCTGGCCCAAAACAGCTAGCTGAACCTTCCAGTCACCACCCATTTCAAACAACACCCCTCCCCGTCTGATATGTCCACTCTTAGCCTCCTCCATCTCACAATGACTGAGAATGCAAATTTGAAAAACACCATATTTTCTGTCTAGGCACCCTACAGCCTGAAGGACTTAAAATTGAGTACTCCAATTTCAAATAACCTTCCCACCCATCCTTTTGTAGCCCTGCCTCATCCCTTCCATTCCACCTAGCAACAAAGTCGTAGCTACTACTGGTGTCCACCTATCACCACCATTCCGCTACCCTCACCATCCACACTCTATCTGCCATTCTCCCCTACCCCCACATCCAGTCCTGAAGCAGGGTAATGCCCAAAACATTGACTGCTCCTTCCCCGCCCCCAGATGTTGCCTGGCTTGCCTCCTGTTTGTCTACCTTGGATTCCAACAAATTTTTTTTGGTCTCTAACTAAGGGGAGACTTTGAGATACTCCGACAGAAAGTCAGCACAGAGCCAATGGGCTGAATGGCTTGTTCTGTGCTTTAACCTGTAATTCTATAATCTGGAACTGAAAGGATGGTGATATTAAATCAAAAACAAACAAACAGTCTTATCTGAAAACACAGTAGTTTACAGAAATGTAATCAAACTTTCGGCGGTTGCAAAAAGTACTAGACAAATTTATGTTTTTTTTAAAGACCAAGGCAAAGAGACAACACAGAATGCAAACTCTGAAATGGCAGGACACAAATTCAGATCAGAGGAGAAACTAAACACAACTTCTGTCTCCATTTCAGTCAAAAGACAATATAAAAATATTACATTCATCAACACAGATATGGGCCACAGAGCCCCACCAGGCTGTATTGGTGTTTATCCTTCAAGTGACTAAATATTTCCAATTCTACTCTCCCACCCCATTCCCAATTCCATCTAACCCTTTCTTCATCCACCCAGCTAATCTAACCTCCCAAGATTTCCTTAGTTTCAATATCACAGTTTAGGAGGTTTCTCCTGTCATTTGCGGCAAATCTGTAAATTTAATTTCTCGTCTATGGATTCCAGCCATCGAGATTAAACCTAAAATATGACTTGACAAGTTTATCAACTTTATCAACCCATGGTACTGTCCCCCTGCAAAGTTCCTCTGACATTAAACAGAATGGCACTCAGTACAAAGTTTAATTAATGCCGTCACCTTTTAAAAATATGCATCATCTTATTACTGACAATTAAATTCATTTTGCCACTTTTTAGCCAATCCGGATATCTGATTAATATCACATTGCAGTTTCCCTTGCCCTTCCAAAGGATCAGGATAGATCCCATTTAAGTTTGTCTTGAAGGTGTGCCGTCACTTACATTAGGTTCATATCCAAATCATTCATCACAAACAAATTCTGCACAACTGAATCCTAAAAGGACCTTATCATCCAGTTCCAACCAGCCATTAAAATAAAACCTACTCTATAATTTTAGTTAACTTTGCAGATGAAATAATTCATCCAGAAGTTATGCCACAAATAAAGTTGAAATCTCTCTGCACCAAAATCCCAATGGATCAATTATGTTTAATGTCATACATGGATCTAAATTATACACAATGATTTGCCAATGTCAACCCATCAGATAAGGCATTTTCTCCCAAAAGTTCTGACTCTTCAGGAGTTGATGTTAGACAGAAGCCAGCACCTTCCCTCCTCCTGGAACACTTTTCACTCCACACGCAAATCCAAGCCAGTGATTGTCAGACTTTGCATCCAAGTCTGATCTCGGCCTCACTAACAACCGCAAAAGATGACTGGCAGAATTCCCAAATCCTGTGTGTCTCCCCACAACTTATGGCCACATTGAACTCTGCCTCCTTTCATAGTGGGCATTGATGCCCACTGTTTAGGCTTCCTAATGCTTTCCATTTATCAAACACAGCCCGGTGAAATCATTTTATGTTAAGCACTTTGTATTTCATTGGCTTTTTAAATATCATCTGCCTCTCCAATGAGAAATGGAAGCTGGGGCCCAAAAGGGACTTGCTTTTCCTTCCTCTAGTTGGGGGTGAAAGGCTTTCCAATATTGACCTGTCATTTCAGATTAATACAATCATTGTAAAAATGAACCATCAACTTCAACTCCCATCAAACTATCATACCAGTGTGCTTTCATGGACTAAAAATGGTCTAACAAAAGACAAATACTATTTTTTTTAATTCATTCATAGGATGTGACATCATTAGCTAGGCCAACATCTATAATTGCTCAAAGGGCAGCTAAGAGACAACCATATTGCTCTGGATCTGGAGTCAGGTGTAGGCCAGACTAGGTAAGGATGGCAGATTTCCTTCTCAAGGAAGATAGTGAACCATCTGGGTTTTTACAACAATCAAATCTTATAATAATTACATTGGATCAGCTTTTTATTAAGTTAAACTTCACCTGCCATGGCAAGTTTGAATCCGTGTCCCCAGAACATTAGTCCGAGTTACTAGTTCAATGGTATTACTGCATGCACAACCATTTTCTCCTGCTGTGATTATCTATGCAGGTGGAGCCAAGCTCATGAAGCCATTATGTAAGGATCAGCTTGAGCCAAGATTAACATGGTTATAAAATCCACTGAAGCTCACATGTGCATCTCTCCATTGGCGCACACCTTTCTAGGAGTCGCACATTGGGATTCAAGTCATCTGCTTGAAAGACAGACAATGGAATTCGATTCTGGAACACAAACTGAACTATATTTCAGCAGCTGCTTAAGAGCAGCACAACTGAGAACCACCAAAAGAAAAAGTGGATTGCAAGCAAGAGGAGGAAACCATTCTTTTTGCTACCTCACTGAACCATAGAGTGTGTACCTGGTGAGAAAACATTCACCAGAACTCAAGAGTATCTGCAAAATCTGTTGAAAATCGACAACCAGTCAAAAGTTAGTCCATTCTTAACTCAAGAACTCTAGCCTGCAAATTTCTATCTCACTATCTATACCAAACAATTGCCCCTCCCCTATCTATAAGCTTATGGTTCACGTTTGGACTCTGACGTTCGATTGTTGGCCAGTGATGAGATTGAGTTTCCACTTCCCTGTAGAAGATGGTGTATCTTTCAGTCAGGAAGACATTGTGTCACCTTATAAGCAGGGTCTATGCTTTACAGGCTGCTACTGCCTTGAAATAATTCAAGAGTATTCCAAGGCACTGTCGAATGTGTGGGATGAGGCTTCAACATCAAAAACCAGAGGCTGTAACATGTCCAACATCTCCCCACACACTTTTTCCTGTCCACGAGACCACAGAATCCCTGCAGTGTGGAAGCAGGCCATTTGGCCCATCAAATCCACATCAACCCCCATACTGCAACCCACCCCCTGCCCCATCCCTGCATTTCCCACCCTATACACTATGGGCAATTTAGCATGACCAATCCATCTAACCAGCACATCTTTGGACTGTGGGAAGAAACCAGAGCACCCAGAGGAAACCCATGCAGACACAGGGAGTGTGTGCAAACTCCACACAGTCACCCGAGGGTGGAATTGAACCCAGGGCCTTGTCACTGTGAGGCACCAGTGCTAACCACTGAGCCACCGTGCCGCCCCTTTTATTACCACCCCCTCTGGTTTTGCATCATCCCATTTGGCATTAAATAGCTTGTGACAGTTCTTGTTGCCTAACGATAACGTCCCTGCCTCAGAGATAGGAGGCCTGGGTTAACCTTCTCCAGAGTTGACAGGTAACATTTCTGAAAAGGTTCTTTAGAAAATGGCTCCTGAACACACCTGATCACAGACCTTCTACTCTTTTCTGGCCCAACTCCCTGGTTCCTTGTTTGATCATACACTGTTACATCTTTGGAGTTCTTCCACATCAGGGAGGTGCCCCAAAAACAAAATCTTCTTTCCTCAAATGCCGCCTAACCAAATTGAGTTTTTCTGTTTCAATTTCAGATTTCTAGGGCTTGCAGAATTTTTCCTTTCTCCCCGGAAGACTTATGATACTAATCCTCGTTTCGTCAAACAATCCAACTGGCTCAGTGTAAACATTCAGGAGCAATGATGCAACACCTTCGATTTTGAAAATCACAGTTATCATGCCTAGATCTCAGGGCTGCTTTCTTGTACAGGGATTCGTGAATGACCTCCTCCCTGCTTAAATATTTATTAAAGACACTCCACCACATGAGTCATTGAGTGGGAACCAGAGCCAACACCTTAGAATTAGGGCTATTTAATACCCCAGGAGGGTGGAGTGGTGGTTCCACCCCAGCTCCAAGTTAAGCGGGCCTCCATAATTTGCAGGCACTTCACACTCAAAGTGAGACAACTTCCAAGTGGTCGTTTCCCACTGGTTAGGCAGCATTTCCATAGAGAAACAGAGTCAGGATTCCAGCTCAGTGATCCTTCTGAAAGATTGCCAAACTGCTACCACTTGCTGAGTGCTTCCAACTCGGAGCTTTTCTTTCAGACTTCCAGTATTTTGCTTCACTTCCTTTGGACAAGTTTACACGCTGAGTCAAGATTTCATCTGTTCTTCTTTGGGGACAGACAGCAGCATTCACGAGAGAGTATTTTGAGACATAAAACTGTACAAATGTCACCTAACCATGTGCAATCTATCTCTTCAATGGACTCAAAAAGCCAAATAGCTTCCAACTGTTTTACAAAAGGGACAAGTGTGATATGAGAAACAACTGTATCCACACAATGAGAAGCTAGTGTGCCAGGCTGCAGGGTCATCTAGACAAGCCGAGCGAGTGGGAGAGATGCTGTCCACCCTGGACAAAGTGAAGTTATACACTTTGGCGTGAAAGGCAGCATTATTCCAATTGGGAATTGTGGGTTTTCAAAAGGGATCCACATGTCCTTACACGCTAGTTAATGAAAATAAGCAGGCACATGCAGCAAGCAATCAAGGCAGCCAATGGCATTTTGGCTTTCATTGCAAATCCACTTTTCCTACAGTTGTACCGAGCCTACAGTACGGTGTGCAGTTTTGCTCTCCCTACCTAAGGGAGGATATACTCACCATAGAGGGAGTGCAGCACAGGTTCACAAGGCTAATACCAGAGATGGCAGCGCTATTAAAGGAAGTGACTAGTTCGACTGCGTCTGTTTTCACTACAGTTTCGAAGAATGAAAGGTGATCTGATTGCAATGTACAAGATTCCAATAAAATTGATGCAGGAGGATATGCCCCCTGGCTGGAGAGGGTCAGGATACACAGTTAAGTCATTTCAGAATGAGAAGAAGAAACATATCTTCATTCAGCGGGTGATCAAAGCGTAGAATTTGCTACCATAGAAGACTGTGCAGGCCACGTCACTGACAAACATTTAGATGTTGAAGGCATTAGGAGTTATGTTGAGAGAGTAGGAATAGGGGACTGAGATAGAAGAACAGCCATGATCATATTGAATGTTGGAGCAGACTCAAGAAAAGGGCCCATTGGCCTATCCCTGCCCCCTGTTTCTATGGAAAGCACTGCCTAGAAGTGAGGCCTAAAAGGAGTACTGGATTATTATTTGGATAGGAGTAATAGGCAAGGGTCACAGAAAAGGCAGCAAATTAGCAATAACTAATGGTGCTCACTTGAAGAGCTGGTGCAGAAACAATGGGCCAAATGGCCTCTTTCTGCTTTATAGTACATCCATGGTTCCTGTGCACAGGTAGGGCTGTATGGTTAATCACTTGCTGGCTGTGGCAGGCATCAGGGAAGAGGAGGAGTAACTTTATCACAGCATTCAGACCAATGATGTAACATCAGAGAGGAGGAAGTATTGTGTAGGTCTGGCAATGCTTTTATGAGTTACAACTTCACCAGAATGTTTTGGGAGGATCTTGGTGAGATTCATAGACAGCACAATAGAGGAACAACCTTCACACAGAGCTGTTCCTTTATTGCTGGGATGAGATCTGGAGTCACTGTTTGGAAACCAGAAGCAATGCTCCTTTCTGCTGCCAGCGCTGACATCGCCACTGCAGCATATCTACCTCAGGAGCTTAGGAAAATAAAGAATGCATGAGAAAGCTGGTCGGATAAAAGAAAACCCAGATGGGTTTTCCAAGTATATAAAAAACTAAGAGAATAACTTGGAAAAAAGTGGTGCACATAAAAGGACACTGTAAGGGAGGTAATGAGTGTGTGACAAAAAAAAACGAAGTGGGTACGATATTCAATAATTTACAACATTCTTCACAATAGGAAAGGAAAGTACACAAAGGTATATGCAGAGTTGAGATCTGGGAAATATTAGAATGAAATTAACACAGAGAAAGGAGGTTGGTGCAGCTTTAAAAGCAGGCCTGGATGAGGTGGTGTATCTCAGGCTGTTGAGGGAATTAGGAGAGGTGACCGAAGAGCAGCAATACTTAAATCCTCTCTGACCACAACGAGGTGCCAGAAAAGTGTAAGACGATTAACATTCACTCATTATTAGAAGAGGGAGAATGGGACAGACCAGAAAATGACATACATGTCAGTGTAAACTTGGGCAAGTTGGTAGAAACAACTGTGAGGGACAGTATATATTTACATTGAGCCGCAGGAATGGATCAGGGCTGATCAGCATGGATGTGTGTGTGTGTGTGTGTGTGTGTGTGTGTGTGTGTGTGTGTGTGTGTGTGTGTGTATATATATATAGGAGGAGTTGAGTTTGGCAAATTTGATTGAATTTTTTGAGGTGGTAACCAGGAATGTTAATTAAAGTACCATATTTGATGTTGTCTAAATGGACATTAACAAATTTTATATTAAGTTTCTCTAGCAGGCTTGTCAAGAAAGTAAGAGCCCAGGTGATCCAAGGCAAAGTGGCATGTTAGATCCAAAATGCATTGAGACAGGAAGCAGAGGATGACTGCAGGAGGGATGTTACTGCCTGGAAGTCTGTTTCCTGTTGGATTCCACAGCACATTACTGCTTCAGAGTTAACTGCAAGGGTATGATCGGGAGGTCTGTGGATGACATGAAAATGTGTAGGGTGGTGAACAGTGAGGAGGGTAATCAAACTGCTGGAGGATATCAACAGATTGGTCAATGGGGGAGAGCAGTATCAAGTGGTACTCAGACTGGAAAAATGGCAGGCAATGCACATGGGGAGGGTTAACTAGGCAAGAGATCACATTATGACTGGTAGGACCACAGAGAGTATTGAAGATCAAAAGGACATTGGTGTATGTATCCACAGATCCCCAAAGGTAGCAGGGCTGACAAATAAGGTCATTAAGAATGCATATGGGAGACTTGCCTTTATTTGCAAGACATAGGATACAAGAGCGATGAGGTCATGCTGGAACTGTATAAACACTGGTTAGGCCAGAAGTGGAGACTAAATGCAGTTCTGGTCACCACATCATAGGAAGAATGTGACTGCCCCAGAGAGAGGGGAGAACGGGGCATTGCCCTGCCCTGCATAATCTTTTCAACCTCGATCAGGCTGTCTCTTATTCTTCACTGTTGAGGGAAAACAACACAACCTAACCAATCTTTCCCTTCAGCCAAGCCAGCATTTTGGTCAATGTCCATACAACAAAATTCATTCGGCCTGAGAAAAAGGCATGCACAAAGCAGAGCCTTGTTGTGACCAGGCAAGGGGATGGGCAATTATAAAATGGGAAGTCAGTTCATCCCTCCCCACTCAGAAGCTTAATAATTTGAGATCGCTGTCTGGAACCATATTAACTCACCTGGATTCTGATCTCAAGAAAATGTGCTTTCAGATGCAAACTTTTGAAACTTTCCTCCACAAAGAATCATAGAATCCCCAGTGTGGGGAAGCAGGCCATTCAGCCCATTCAGTCCACACTGATCCTCCAAAGTGCATCCCACCCAGACCCACGCCTCTACCGCATCACCTTGCATTTCCCATGGCTCATCCATCTAGCCTGCATGTCCCTGGATACAATGGGCAATTTAACATGACCAGTCCATCTAACCTCCGTATTTTGGAGTACGAGAGGAAACTGGAGCACCCAGACGAAACCCACACAGGCGTGGGGAGAATGTGCAAACTCCACACGGTCGCCCAAGGTTTGAATCGAACCCAGGTTCCTAGGGCCATGAAGCAGCAGTGCTAACTACTGAGCCACCATGCCACCCAACGTCTGTGAGCACCCAGTGTCTCAGGCTCTGGCTGTTTAAAAACAATGTTATTGGTCACTGTTTATTTTGACGCAACCTGCCAACAGCTACCCTGGTCATCAGTCACGCATAAATCACCTTTAATGTGACAGACACTGATCTAGAAGGTTCAGTTTCTGGGGAATGCCAGAAACAACAATTTTCCTTGTTTTTGCCCTAGTTTCCTGTAATGTAAACATTTGGGATGGGAGACAGGTGGGGAACCATCCGACTGTCCAGCTTCGCTTTTCTCTGCAGCTTATCTCAGGGCAACCTACTGCACCTATATCTCTCTCCAGACTGTGACAAATCCCAGATCCCAGATTCCCAAGTTTATGGGTCGGTGTCTTCATCTCCATTGTCAGCTCGTGTTGCTACTTTGCTACTTCTCTGGGCCTTGCTCCCCTCTGTCCCTTTCCACGTGACTCAATGGAAAGGGTAAAGAGAGTTTTTAAACTCTATAGAATTAGCTAACAAAACATTTTCAGAGTTGGCTTCAAGTTTAAGTGCCAATACCCACTGGTCAAAAGCAAGTCATTCAAATTCAATACGATATGCTGTCACATCTCACTGGAAGTCAAGTCATGCTACTCCCAGAGTTCTCAAAAGTTAAAAAGGTTTTATAAAAAGGACTCAAGATTCCCCAATTCCCCTATCTTTGTGTGACCCAGAATGACAGAACGCATGTAACAGGTTTCTGCACTTAAAAAGAATTTCTATTTATTACAAATAAATAGATTCCATCTGCAAGTAAACAATAATGAGCTGTCAACATGTAGCGCGCACACACACGCACACCTAAAGTCTCTGCCTTATTGGTTAAAATCTACAGCTTATAGCTGTACTAGGGGGAAAATTACTTGGCTTTCTTCAGGTGTTAGGTATTTTTACTGCATGGATAAAAAGAGCACTTTCCTTTCTGATCATCTTGGTCACATCCATGAGTTGCTCAGCTACCTGGAAGCCAATCACAGAACTGTTGCCAGGAAGAAGATCTTTATTGCTGTCAACAGGTCACCTCTCCACTGACCAATCATCTATCTGTCACCAGCCAAATCTCCTTCTACACTCTCCTTGGTGCCAATTCATCTGCAACTATACAGAACAATCCCCTCCCCACCCCCGGCTGAACAAACAATGGAAACAGTAGTTGCAACAAGTTCTGATGGTTTGCTGTTGTTTTTTTTAAATTAAACCAAATTTTTCTATTCAACTTGTTCAGAGCGGTTATTACACATCTTTGGTGCCTGAGGGACTTGAACCTGACCCCTCAGTCCACTGGTAGTGAACCGCACCACAAGAGAGCCCCTATTGTTCAGCAGACCCTTCTGGAATCTCTGAAGTTTAAGAACAATCTTTTTCCCATTTCAGTCTCCAGTGAACAATACAAGATGATACAAGGATGTGGTCTTTACTCTGATCAGGCCATTCCTTAAAAACGTACATAACTTTTGCCTGTACTCCTCAGGCAATAACTAGCTTACGTTCCAAACATCTCCTTTTTGCTGCCTCATAGTCAATGGCACTCTCCTCAAGTAGGAGGTAATGAATTGTAAGAGAGTTCCATCAGCCTGTTTTACAATAACACTGTCCACTGGTTACTTTAGCTTCTGTGCTAACTTTGCAAAAAAAAAGAAAGAAGGTATCCAACTCTTTCCCAAAATTTGTGTTTAAAGAAGGTGCAAACTTATTACTTCAGCTCTCAAGTCTAAGTGCTTGTTTCACTTAGAGCTGTTTTCCTTCTCCCTTCTCAGCTAGAGCTGTGCCAGATTAATTTTCTTTTATCTTTCCTAGAAATCTCTTTCTACTGTCTCACGGAACTCCACCTCTAATCTCCGCTGCTCCAACTTAATTCATTTGTTTCACTATCCTCAGGTTACAACACTAGATACCAGTGTGTCCCATTTTGCAATAGTCCATACTTACTACTGCTGCTGCTACAGCATTGCTTCCACAAGAGTAGTAAGAATGAATTCAGCTGCTGCTATGCAGTAAAAAGTGAAACAAATAAATTAAATTGAAGCAGCAGAGATACAGTTGGGCAAGTCACACACCAGGTACCAGGCTACACTGTGCAGCAGCAAAGTAAAAGACAAATGATTCGATACACTCATGTAGATAGGTCAAAACCAGTAGGGGAGTATAAAATCAAGTTTGTTCCTGAAGTAAACTAATTTCAGCGTTACAGGACAGGCAGATGTCATATTTATTGTTAAAAGTTAATGTGACATGTGACAGGTCATATTTCACATTAAAGTCCCACCAGGCAAAGCCACAGGTGGTTGAAAATACATGAAATGATCTATGAAGTCTAGATTGATTCTGAAAGCAATACATCATTTATTTCAATCCTTGAATAATGCCCACTACCTGGTGAGAGATTGCACTACATAAAAATCCCTTTTGGGTCATTGTTAATTTGTTTTTTGATTTGATCCAGGAGTAATTCAGCTATTTGAAGAATAGTTTATATGATCAGGGTATGATCATCCCACACGTTATACAGTTAACAGGGGCATATACACGTGATAAATAATGGTGGCTGTAGACTCCACGTGTTGAAGGTTAACTGTCTTTGTAAGAAAGCCAATAGATACAATAAAAAACTGCTCACAAACTCCGAGCCTTTAACACTATTTGGGATTAGGAATGGTTCCACAAAAGGGTCAAAAACACTAGAAGTGAAATGTTTCAGATTTAGATTCAGACCTGGGAATATTTCCCAATGACATCAATAAACTAATCTGGCAAAACAGGCCAGAATCAAAATCATTCATTTGACACAATCTCCAGACTAAATCTGAGGTACCTCTGATTCGCAGTGCCTGTAGCCCAACCCAGTCAGTGATACCAACACACAGGAAGGGATTCTGACAGTGGAGTTATTGCAAGGATTCAGATTCTCCAATTCAAGGTGTATTTATGTAAAGTCAACATGAATAAGAGTTGAAGGTGACCGATTGGATTTGATTTGATTTATTATTGTCAGGTGTGCCCAGGTACAGTGAAAAGTTTAATTTCACCTGCAGTACAGGCAAATAATACCTAACGAAGCGCATTAGGGTAATAGAACAGAGCGTAGAATACAATGTTACGGCTGTGGAGCAAATGCACAAAGAGAGAGAGCAACATTAGTGAAAAAATTTGAGGAGCCCAGTAAGTCTAATAATGGCAGGGAAGGAGCTGTTTCTGATTCAGTTGGTACATGTGATTAAGCTTTTATTCTCCTACCCATCGGAAGAGATTGTAACCAGGGTGGGAGACGACTTTAATTAAGTTGGCTGCCTTCCTGAGACAGTGAGAAGTATAGGTGGAGTCAGTAGATGGAAGATTGACTTGCGTAATAGACTGGGCTGTGTTTGCAACTCTCTGTAGTTTCTCACAGAGCAGTTGCTGTACCAAGCCGTGATGCATTTGGATAGAATGCTTTCTGGGATGTATCTCTAAAAATTGGTGACAGTCTTTACGGACATGCCTAATTTCCTGAGCCTCCTGCGGAAGTAGATGTGTTGCTGTGCTTTCTTGACTATAACGTCAATATGGGTGGACCAGGTCAGTTTATTGGTGATCATCACTCCCAGCAACCTGAGTCTGTGGACCATCCCCATCTCAGCACCACTGGTGCCCACCTCTCGGCTTCCTGAAGTCAATGACCAGGCTTTTTCATTTTGCTGACGTGCTGTTCACACAGCATGTGGACATTGCAGAGTAATCACTGGAAGATCCCAGACCTAAGACATCGTGAGCAAATCAAACTAAACAGCCTCATATTAGAGACAATTTCATCTGTGGATCTTGAGAACAGAAAAAGGCCATTTGGCCTACCTGAGTCTAAGCCCCCGAAGAGCATTCCCTAACCTCCATTAGAAAATTTTTTTTTGCTTTCTTCTCTCATTCTTCATCTGTTTATTCAGCTTCTTCTTAAACACACCTTTTAAAAAAGAAACTCACCTGAAATGCCCCTGTTGTTGTAGGAGAACCCAAGAAGCACTCAGTATGTGAGCGATTTTCGGTTTGGATGCAGAGAATGGACATCCTGGGCTGGACATTAGAGGGGACCAAGATGAGTAGGGAAGTGTTTAACCCTTCATCTCCATCCTGTATAAAATAGTGACTACAGTCCAAGGAGGGATCATCAGTTTCAGATCCCCACCCCATATACACAAAACAAGGGCCACTAAGAAAAAATCAAAAGGCAATTCTCTAGTTCCCATGCTCACCCTCAGCTGTCAGAAAGTCAAGTCGCTTTTGTGTGAATCAAAAAAGGTGCTAACAGCCAGAAAACACACAGTCTTTAGGTATGCATCAATCTCCCATCCCCACAAAGGGAGATCAATCCCATCCGATCACTACCACCCAGTTATCTAGCTCCTAAATCAGCAAAAGTAAGAGCAAAACCCTGTGATTCTGTAAATCTGAAGCACACCCAGAGATTGCCGCGAAACTCAGGTCAGGTGGTAACTGTGGAAAGGGGTTATGGTTCTGCAATGATTCTTCTTCAGAACACAGGGGAGGGGTTTCCAACAGTGTTACCAAACAGTTAGTAATAATCTACACACCGATACAGAATCTCTTAACTCCCAGCCTCACTACAAAATTGATCCAAACATGGACAAAAAAACTTTTGGCTGCATTCCAAGAGTGACTGCTCTTGATATCAAGGCAGAATTTCACGTGACATCAAATAAAATTGAAGTCAATGGGAGTGGAGGGAAAATATTCCAGTGTTAGGTACAACTCAAACCAAAAGCAAGATTGTGGTGGTTATTGAAAGCCCGTTGTCCCAGCCAGGGCAGCACAGCAGGAGCTTCTCAGATAGACCCAACCATCTACAGCAGCGTCAGCAAAGGCCTTCACATACCATCCCAATATACTGTGCTCAACAATTATCGCACAGTATCGAGTCCCAGCGCAACTCCTCAGGTACTAAAATGGTCCATATCGCATTCAATAATGTCTGGAACAACATTCAGGCCTTAGTTGATAAGTGCCAAGTGCCAGTCAAAGAGAAAATGGAAAGAAAAAAAAGAGAAATTAAAAAAAAGAGACAAGAGAACATGCGTGCAGTGGGGGAGGAAAGAAGGGAGAAAGAACCCCTAACTGCCTTCAATTGACACCAAATAGCACTACCATTAATGAATGCCACATTACCAATATCTGGGAGTGACCACTAATCAGGAATTGAACTGAGTCAGTCGAGATAAAAATACTGTGGCTACAAGAGCAGTTCAGAGACCATGGATGCTACAGGACATACCCTAGTCTTACCAACTCATGCATATCCACAAGGCAACAACCAAGAATGTGATTTGAATTCGCTGCACTTCTGTAGGTGAACATAGCACCTATACAACTTGAAGCACAACACAATGAAGCGGTTCTCTTCGATGACACTCCCTTCACCAGCAGAGCACCGTCAAATGTAGTGTGTACCATTTATAGGATGCGCTACTGCAATTCACCAAGGCTTCTATTGTCAAAACCCAAGATGTCTTTCAAGGCAAGGGCAGAAAGTGTTTGCAAATGCTAGCGCCTGACCTGGAATGATATTTCTTCATGGTCAGAGCATGAAAATCCTGAATACAGCCCTGTAACAGTACTGTGGGTCTATCTCCACCACGTGCACTGTAGCAGTTCAAAGCTGCAGCTCACTGTCACTTTCCTGAGGATAGTAAAAGCTGTGTTACGAAACGGCCACTCACAAATCGAGTTAAGTGAAGTCATGAGGTACACAGAATTTAAAAACAAACAGGCTACGAACAAAGCTGCCTTCTACTAAGGCCAAACGAATTAAACTGAAAGTAAATGCTGTTTCTATCGGGAAAGCCTCTCAGAATGTCACAGTGAACAGCTCTGCATAAACTAACCTCTATATTGTTTCACTTCTGAACATTTTAAAATAAATGGAGCCAAACTTATCAGCGTAGCCACAACATTGACCCAAAGCAACAGCCCTGTGAAGGCTAACGCCACATTTTTCTTTCCACAAACACTATCACTGTAAAATAGTTCTAAATTAGGACCATTTCAACTTTTCTTTAAAGAAAAAGAAAAATGCCATTTTGTGCAGGAGGATACTTCAGAGCAATCCACCAGCAGTTAGAAGACTGGGCTAAAACCAGAAAAATATACAAAAAGACTGGAATGTCACATTCCAACAATGTGAACACGTTCTACTTGACTGCATTAAAACACAAACAGCCAGCTGACATTTCACAGTGAAAAGGTTCGAACTGCTGCCGGCACTCAAAAACTCCCAAATATTCATGTCAGGGGAAATTTTAAAAAAAGCATGCAGAGGTGACAGCAATATCTCAAATCCTTTAAGCATTGAAAAGCAAAAGCACAGTGGAGTCATTAACAGCCACATGGGAGGGGACAGAGGGCGAGAACTCAGAGGTTTGAAACATTGAAGGCACCCATCTACAAGCAGTCAGTAACCTTTCTTCTAGCAGGAAAGGTCACACGCTTACCTGCCGTGGTTCAAGAGCTGAAGGCTCGTTTCAGGTTAAAAGTAACTCGATGCAGCTCGTGGCAGCACTTTACCAGCTCCACCTGCAAAGCACACAGCATTTTTCGCTTACGTGTCAATGTTTGCATTTGCTCAGGAACTTCCTGAAGTCAAGGTGTGGCAGCTGCAGGTGGAGTGATGGAGAGTTAAGGCTGAGTGGCAGGTTTGCTGTTACTTCAGCATCTGAATACTTGTAAACACTTTGAATCATTTACAGAAAAAAAACATGGAAGTTTGCACCCAGATTTATGAAAAATGAAGAAATTCATCAAATTAAAAACAAACTTGGCATACATCTTCAAATAAAGTTCATGTTCCTATCCAATACTTTATTTCAAATTTTCAAAAGATCATGGTTTGTGAAAAGGGTGAGAGAATGCAAATTTGGTCAAAAGGGTCCCCGGAAAAAATAGACCACTGTTATTCCAAATGCAAAGCCTAGGCAGAGTCATGTTGTGGGAGAGGCAATGTTAAATTTCCTCAGGCACCAACCCCTCATTTCCTGGTCGCAGAAACATCAACGTGAGCAATGTGGTCCCCCACAACTCCACCCGCACCCAGTCCTCATACAACCCGCAAAAAGGAAGATTCATGAAGTCCCCAGAAACTAAGCCCAGGCTGATATATCATCTCCTTAAATGGTGACTTGCTGGCTTTCCAATAATGCAACAGAAGGGCCCAAGTGACGTACCAATTGTGAAGCACAAGCTCAAACTCGGTGCTCACTAAAAGGGGAGGAAGGAGAGAGGATATATTTCTAACAAAGACCTTTGCATTAGTTTGTACCTTTAAATGGCCCAAATCCTCACAGGAGTGAGTTACTGCTGAGATGAGCCTTGCTGGTAAAAAGGTCAGCTCTGGAATAGGCAGATCAAGACACAGAGACTGACTCTGGTACGGCAAGAAGTTAACAGGCCAGAAGCTAGGATTAACTCTTTTTTTAATGCTGTATTGCGAAACATCCACAGCTTGTAGGATGTTAATTAAAAGTGGCTCATCTCGTTTCTTTTCCTTCATGCAAAAGTCTCATTTCCTTATCTTGATGCATCAGCTGCCTGTCAAGTAACATCTAGTTTCTGCCGATTTAAATTTGTTTCAGAACATAGAACAATACAGCGCAGAACAGGCCCTTCAGCCCTCGATATTGTGTCGACCTGTGAACTAATCTAAGCCCCTCCCCCTACACTATCCCATCATTATCCATTTGCTTATCCAAGGACTGTTTAAATGCCCCTAATATGGCTGAGTTAACTACATTGGCTGGCAGGCAGGGCGTTCCACACCCTTACCACTCCGAGTAAAGAACCTGCCTCAAATCTATCACCCCTCAATTTGTAGCTATGCCCCCTTGTACAAGCTGAAGTCATCATCCTTGGAAAAAGACTCTCACTGTCCACCCTATCTAATCCTCTGATCATCTTGTATGTCTCTATTAAATCCCCTCTTAGCCTCCTTCTCTCCAATGAGAACAGACCCAAGTCCCTTAGCCTTTCTTCATAGGGCCTGCGCTCCAGACCAGGCAACATCCTGGTAAATCTCCTCTGCACTTTTTCCAATGCTTCCACATCCTTCCTGTTAACGGGGCGACCAGAACTGCACACAATATTCCAAATGAGGCCGCACTAGCGTTTTGTACAGTTGCAGCATGACATCACAGCTCCGGAACTCAATCCCTCTACCAATAAAACCTAACACACTGTAAGCCTTCTTAACAGCACTATCAACCTGGTTGGCAACTTTCAGGGATCTATGTACATGGACACCAAGATCCCTCTGCACATCCACACTACCAAGAATCTTTCCACTGACCCAATATTCTGCCTTCCTATTATTCCTCCCAAAGTGAATCACCTCACATTTATCCGTATTAAACTCCATTTGCCACCTTTCAGCCCAATTCTGCAGTTTATTCAAGTCTCGCTGCAACCTGCAATGTTCTTCCACACTGTCCACCACTCCACCAACTTTAGTGTCACCTGTAAACTTACTAACCCATCCACCTATGCCTGCGTCCAAGTAATTTATAAAAATGACAAACAGCAGTGGTCCCAAAACAGATCCTTGAGGCACAGGTAAAGGCTTAAAGATGTAAAATCTTGTGCTTTGGTTCTTTGTATTGGTCATTGCTCTTTTAAAATTCTGAAATTTCCCAAAGTGAAGAGTGTCTGAGGGGAGCTTTACAGTGGGGAGACTGGATTTGTAGCAGTTCCAAATGCACTGTGTTGGGAGGTCAGTGGCAACACCATATGATTCCAAGTCATGGTCAGTGACTAAAAAAAAAATCAAATTTCCAACTCCGTACAAATACTCTACCTGAGCTATCAGCTGTGGCTTAGTCTTTGGCAGTCTGTTTATGGATGATGAAAATGTGTCTCCTCCACCAGGTCCCAGAGACTCTCAACATGTTTGATGTAGGGGAGGGGTGAGAAGTTGCCTGCATTCAACCAGGCAAGCGGGGAGTATGCCATCATGCTCCTGACTTGTGCCTTGCAGATCGAGGTCAGGCTTTGGGGGAAATTGAGAGGGGAGTTATTTGCCGCAACATTTCTAGCTTCTGACTTACGCTTCCAGCCATGTGACAAGTCCAGTTGAGTTTCTGATCAACAATAACCCACAGGATGTTGATAGTGGGGGATTCAGTGATGGTAACGCCATTGAATGTCAAGGGATGGTGGTTAGATTGTCTCTTATTGGTGATGGCCATAGCGTGGCATTTGTGTGGCATGAATGTTGCCTGCAATTTGTCAGCCCAAGCCTGTCCAGGTCTTGCTGCATTTGTACATGGACTGCTTTGGTATCTGAGGAGTCATGAATGGTGCCGAGTATTGGCCGATGATTTATTGCACAATATCTCCACTTCTGACCTTATGATGGAGGGAAAGTCATTTATGAAACAGCTGAAGATGGTTGGTCCAAGGACACTACCCTAAGGAACTCCTCAGAGATGTCTTGGAGCTGAGATCATTAACCTTGAAAAACCACAACCATCCTCTGGTGTGCCAGGTATGACAGCAGAGAGTTTTTTGCCCGATTCCCATTAATTCCAGTTTTGTGAGGGATTCTTGATGCCACATTCAGTCAAATGCAGCCTTTATGTCAAGGGCTATCACTCCCACCTCACATCCAGAATTCAGCTCTTTTATCCAGTGTTTGAACCAAAGATGTAATGAGGTCAGAAGCTGAGTGGTCCTGGTGGAACCCAGACTGGGTGTCAGTGAGTAAGTTATTGCTGAGATCAATATTGCTTGATCAAGAGTAATCTGATGGGGTGGTAAATGGCCGGGATGGATTTGTCCTGATTTTTATGTACAGGACATACTTGGGCAATTTTCTGCATTGGCAGATGGTATTGTAGCTGTACTGGAAGAGCATGGCCAGGGGAGCAGCAAGTTCTGGAGCAGAAGTCTTCAGTACTATTGCCATAATGTTGTCGGGGCCCATAGCCTTTGCAGTATCCAGTGTCTCCAACCGTTTCTTGATATCACATGGAGTGAATCGAATTGGCTGAAGACGAGTATCTGTAATGCTGGGGACCATTGGAGGCTGCCAAGATAGATCATCTACTCAGCGTTTCTGGTTGAAGATTATTGTGAAAGCTTCAGTCTTAACTTTTGTACTGATGTGCTGGGTTCTTTCATCACAGAGGTTGGGGATATTTGTGGATCCTTCACCTCCAATGAGTGGTTTAATCACCTACCACCATTCACAACTGGATTTGGCATGACTCGAGAGCTTAGATCTGAAACGTTGATTGTGGGATCACTTAGTTCTGTCTATCACTTGCTGTTTAAGTTGTTTGGCGTGCAAGTAGTCCTGTTTGGTAGCTTCAACAGGTTGGCACGTCATTTTTAGGTCTGCCTGGTGCTGCTCCTGGCATGCCCTCCTGCATTGTCCATTGAACCAGGGTTGATCCTCTGGCCTTATGGTAATAGTTGTGTAGGGGATATGCCGGGACATGAGGTTACGGATGGTACTGGAGTACAATTCTGCTGCTGTTGATGGCCCACTGCGCCTCATGGATGCCTAGTCTTGAGTTGTTAGATCTTTTTAAAGTCTGTCCCATTTAGCGCGGTGATACTGCAAAACAACACTGAGGTTATTTGATGCGAAGGCAGGACTTCATCATCATAAGGACTGTGCGGTGAACACTCTCACCAAGACTGTCATGGGCTGATACATCTGCAGCCATCAGGTTGGTAAGGATGAGGTTAGGCATGGGTTTTCCCCTCTTGTAGGTTCCCTCACCACCTGCTGCAGACAGAATCTAACAGCTATGTCCTATAGGACTTGGCCAGCTTGATCAGCAGTACTGCTGCAAATCAAAATCCCCCACCCAGAGTACATCTTGTGCCCCTTGACACCTTCAGTGCTTCCTCCAAGTTTTATTCAACGTGGAGGAGTCCTCATTCATCAGCCGAGGGAGAATGGTACGTGATACTCAGCAGGGAGTTTCCTCGCCCATGTTGAGCCGGAAGCCACTATTTTTCAGGGAGACACAGAGGAGAAATGGTTGGGGAAGGTGGGGTTGGAAGAGAGAAGCAGACTGACGGAGGCAGTGCAAGAACAAGGGTTGGGAGAGAGGGAGGAGACAGGGAAGAGTTGGGGGAAGAAAGAAATCCCAAGCCCTGGAGCATGCTAACTGAAAGACTGACCTCTAGTGGCAGAATAAAGATGTTGTGGGAAAATAAACCAGACCGGAAGCAGAGTGGGACTTCGGGGCTAAAAGTCAGTGGATGGGGTAACACCATAGAGCAACTGAGATTTAGAGACAAACAGCCGGTGGACTCAGGCTCTGAGATGAGGATCTGGGGAGAGGCAGTTCAAAAGGAATGGGTGAGGTGAAGACCCTCACAGAGAAGCAGACAGACTAGCGACTGGCCTGAGTGGGACTTGAGACAAAAAAAAACTTTCAGTAGGAGTAAAAGGTACGATATGTGTGGGATGTTCGGACCTTGTTTTTTCACAGCCTGCACAATATGGGAAATTCCAGATACACCTCACAGTATGGATGACCGTTGATGCAGGAGGTACTTCCTGCCAGCCAATGACGAAAAAGGTCAAAAAAACCAGGGGTTGTTTTCCTTGGAGCAACATAGATTATGAGGGCATAGATTGGTTGGATAAGAAGAAGGCACTTTCTTCCCATGTTGGAAGGGTCATTACTCCATTAGGAGAGGTTTAAAATGAGGGGTAGAAGATTAAGAGGAGAGTCAATGAGAATTTTTTCAACCAGGGATGACAGGAGTCAGAAGCTCTTATAACCCACATGTGGTGGCATTATATGCTTTTCACTGTACTTCTGTACTAGAGTACACGTGACAATAAAATCTAAATCTAAGAAAATTTAAGGCCTATTTAAATAGTCACCGATCTACAGCAATCCCCACTTGTCACCAAATGAATTAAGTTTGCATGGAAATTGACTGTCAGTGACCCACACATATTGGGAACTGAAGGAGACAGGGCCCCACATTATGCAATTCAGATACAGAAACAGTCACGCAATCAAGTTGGAAAAAGAAAACCTGATGATGTTATAATAATGGGAATCAGAAACATCATTGAACTGAGCAGCTAATTTTCAAAATCTTACTTTACAAAACATACTGGAACCATTCTGTTACAATAGGCTACAGTGGAAAAGGAAAGAACATTATTCCCCTTCAGGAGGGGCAAGGAACAGAGTCCAATGAATTGGCTACAGAACTCCAAGACTAGAATGCACCATACGAACACATGCAGCACTTTGAGTACAGCATTTCCCAAACCTGCTGAATTGCAGAACATCAGTTACGGAAGCACATGTATACGAATGGTAAACTCTCTCAGAAGTTATAGTGGCATCATCAAGATTCCGCTATTTTCAACACAAGCAATTTGGAAATAAGAGAGCCTGCAATATTGCTTCACAGCATTCAGCTTTGTCCATTCTCTGGAATAGTGATCCCTTGTAGGACTGTTACAAGGTAGCAGAATATGAGAGGGGTGCTTTGAGTGCTTCAGCAGCATACAGCTGGGAAATCACTATGAAGCCGTAGTCATTGGCAAACAGCAGTTTCAGACTATAACACGCATTTAGAATGGCGTGCAAGCTGGTAAAATGACAGAGGCAAGTATTTTGTTCAAGAATGTTCCCAAAAGGATGCTAATATGATCACAAGAAAAGCAAATAGATTCTTTTAGGAATCAGATTGATTTTGTTTTAGGCCGAAATGAGGCTTTTTGAAGCCTTAGTACAGATTGGATGTCAGTTCCCAAAGCAATCCAGATTTCATCAGAGCTACTGCAAAGGTTACTGACTTGAGTCATCCCTGCATCCCGAGACCACTCTCCAAAAGGTCTGCAACACATTGCTGACTATTCCTCACCATCCTCTTTCCAAGCGAATTTTTATGGTTTCAAAAGGAAATCATAAAAGAGCAAAACGCATTCTAAAAACAAACCCACTTTGCTCTGCCAGTGTATTCCATGACAATTAGAACATAGCTTTCAGTTGCTACATAAAAATGTTCTAATGTTAATCCAACTGATTGGTGCCAGTGATTTTTACAAAAAAAAGACAAAAGATACACTCTCCCACCCGTCAGATGGGCCACTTCTCTTCATTACCTAATTATTTACATTGACTTCAGAACATTCACCAACTTCAAAAAGGGGTTTTTAATGCGTCGATTGTTTCTTTAACACTAAATGCATTTTGCAGAACGAACTGGAGTGTGTGGCAAAATCTGCTCAAACCATCCTTTCGTAATGCTGGATTTTATAACTGGCCAAGGAAGAAGCCAAATCAAACCATTGCTAAAGCCCTATGATAGGTCACACATTCTAGATTAATTTAGCGAGTTAGTCAGCTGAAGAGGAAACATGCATGCATTAGGAATTTCTTTTTTACATGAATGTTAGGAATCTTATCAAGATGCAATTCACAACTTGCAAGAAGAAAATGAACTGTTTGGAAGAGTGTTTAGTATAGCAGTTGTGAAAAAAAAAATGTAGAAGGTGTAGATCTGATCTATTCTGAGCAGTGATGCAATTGCCAATATGCCTGAGTCAGAATCAAGCATGCAGGGTGCAAATTAATTCACCCTTGAGAGAAAAACAGGTCACAGGGGTTGGCTATCTCCACCATTTGACCAGGGCTGGCAGAGAGGCAGTTAAAGAGGGATAGATTGTAAGGGAGCAAGGACGGAAGACGAGTAGGCTTTTACCACTATACCACTGCAAATGTTAGGCTTCAAATACAAGACAGCTTTATCAATTAACCGAGCCTAGATGCTACAAAATTCATATTAAAAGGAGCTCAGTCACAAACAAATTCTTCAATTTCTCATTCCATGAGATCACTAGCATTGTACAGCATGAAGAAAGTCACTGGGTTCAGAAAAAATGTTAGAGAAATGATCTCTTTTCAGGATACATATTATTCCTGCACTCAGATGATTTCATTCATACACTTGATGGCACTTGAATTCATTGAGCCAACTCTTTATTCACTTACCACTGCACACAACAAATGACTTGTTTTTTAAAAAACATCTTTTCGATAATAATCCAAGGCACTTAATTAAATCAGATCCAATAAGTCCGAAGCTGCCTTGCCAATTCTGAAAAAAAAAAATCAGCAGACCAAAATTGCTTAAGTTTTCGTAGCCGCAAAATACAGAATAAAACCGCTCGTACCTCAGCACAGAACAAAGGAAAATAGATTCGATCAAATTTGCAAATTTTCTGTATCCAGTTTCTTTGGGAGGCAAATACCTCTGTCCTAGTCTGGTCACAGAATGTCTGTCTTTCTTCAAGAGTACAGGATAAAAATGGGAAAGGCCGAGAAAAAAAAAACAGAATGCACCAAACATCTAACCTAGGCCTTCCCAATGCGCAACAACTACCACATCTGAGAGAGGGAGGGAGAGAGGGAGAGAGGGAGAGAGGGAGGGAGAGAGGGAGAGGGAGAGAGACACACACACACACAAACTTACACAGCAAATCCAATCGACACAAGAAGCTGTCACCAACTACAAACACTGCAGCCTCTCCTAATAGGCATCAGCTGCTTATCATGTGGTTCTGAAGACTGAACAGGGCTTTTTCCTGCAGCAAAACATATCCAATTAAACTCTGAAACCATGTCCCTGCATATTAACCAAATCATTGGACATTGTGAAACCTGGATAGGAGTGAACAGTGTTGGAGAAGTCCAGTTACTCATGGTATTTGTGGAGCAAGGACTACACTTCCCCAAACCAAAAAAGTGTAAAAACAGGACAGGGAGAGAGAGGAGAAAAAGAAAGAAAAAAAAGTGTTCAATAATACGAGTACAACGTACCGTAAATGACAGAAATCTGAAAAGACAGAAAAATGCTGGAAATAATCAGTGGATCAGGCAACATCCATGAAGAAAAAAAAAACAGCTCACCCATCAAGCCAATGACCTTACACAAGCACATTTTGTTCACATGAAGTGTTTCATGTGAGTTATATGTTTCAGTTGCCTTTTGAAATCTCCCTCAAACACCATTTTCTGGAGTCCTGAGTCTCAAATTTACAAGACTTTCAGCTTGAAAGTCCTTGACCAACAAGTTAACCACAAATCTCAGAACACAGCCCCTTCCTTAATGTACTGAAAACATCTTGGAGCAGAGAGAACACCAGTTAGATTGATCATTGTGGTTTCTTGAAACAAAGACCATCTTCAAAGTGCATTGTTTGTGAAGAACTTGCAATTGAGAAGCAATAGGCATTTGGCTTCAGCATTCAATCAAACCAGGGCTCAACCCACTTTGCTGTCAGCTCTCAAAATCATGCTTCCTTCACAATGATGGGAAAAATTGGTGAAACAACAAATAAAACAAAACTTTTAAAGTATACAGGGAACAAAGCATTGTGGCAAGGGGTTATTATATCCAGTGACACAAAAACTCAATGTTGAGGAATCATTTGAGCTCAGTTTTGTCACAAAACAGAAGGTTGTGTGTTCAGGTCAGACTTCAGTACACGCAATAACCAACAGGGTCTGACTTGCAGAGGAGCGGTATCTAGCAGATGAAGCGTTTAAACCAACATTAGTACTGTCAGGTTAAGCAGATGTGCAACATCTAATGATATTCTTCAAAACAAAAAGTAGATATTCACCATTTACCTTTTTCTCTCCTCTTTCGTATTTGTGGGAGAGTGGTGGTGTACAAATTGGGTGGACTTTGAAAGTAATTTGTGAAACTTCAATTCCACCATTCTCAATAGTCTCCAGATGACCAGCTGCATTCTCTGGCAGGACAGTTCCATCTGGTCACTTTACAAATTGCTTTCGGTGGATCTTACTGTGTACAAATTGACTGCCATACTCCCAAAAGCAACATTTCTAGAAGTACTTCACAGGCTGTTCAGAGCTTAAAATGAAAAAAGCCAAACTTTTGCTTTTCTTTCCTAACATAACTCTTCACTTGACTGCTCGAGCCTATACCTCCCTCCCAAAATTGGACTCCTTTAAGCTCCCTGACCAGTATCCTGAACTCTCCACATCTCAAGTAAAAATGCAGTTATAAAAATGTTTCTGTTCATGTTTGTAACACTACCTTAAAAACATTGGCCAGTGAGTCCCTGCTACAACGGTACTGTAATTTTAACATCCCATTTTAACTGTACTGTAATGAAGAATCAACGAATAAATAAAACCTAATTAAGTTGCATCAATAACTGTCTAAAATCAGCAAGATTTTTCAAATGTTTAGAACTACTCAATATCTAGCATTTAATACTGCTATTTATGTCAGAAATATTAACAGATACCCAGTGGAAAGTATAAAATCTGATAGTCATAGTGGATATTTCCTGGTGAGGAGACAATCTGCTTCTAAAACAGAAAGACAGGACATATTCCCGATGTGGAACTTGACATTACTGCATCTGTTAATTAAACACCATTGACATACAATTATGTGCAAGTGCAAGGCAAGAATTGGGACTTCTTGACTTCTGCAGTGAAAGGAGGAGATGCTCATTGATACTGGGGGGAGGTTGAGCTTGGAAATCTATGTTTGCAATGCTTCATTCCATCAATAATTACATTTCTTTAAATGTAAACTTGTCATTAATTGACTGTTAATGAAAGAGCCTCTGGCATCATACGTAGCAATGTTTCACCACTTGATTGGTGTACATGACACAGAAATGGTGCAATTTCATTCACAATTTAAATCAGAAACAAGCATCCATTAGCTGTAAAGCTGCATCTAAAAGCTTTAGGTGTGGATATACACTTGAAAAGATAAGCACAGCTGATGATGCCAGTTACACCTACTTAAATCTTGAATAGCGCGAACATGGAGGAGTGTGGGATAGAACAATTTTCCCTAGGAGAAGGCAGGCTTGATATGGGATGGAACCAGCTGTTTATTGACCAGTTCAAAATTTCAACACATTCTTTAAATCGACAGAGATCCCAAATGATAACAATGGTAAGCCTCATGCCCTACATTCTCAACTGAGCCCAAAGTGAAACAAATGGGTCAGGTCACTACAGCGTGTCTGACAATTATGGAATGGAAATGTAAGAATGGAAAACAGAATAGGCCATATCTTCATGGGAGGCAACAAAGAAACCACGTTGGCTTTCTAAATTCCGGTGTGGCAGTAAATTATCCTTCTTTGCTGACAAGCAGTGCACCAATACCTCTACTTTGCTCTATGCACTTCCATATAACATCATTTCAAAAGAACTGCAGTGGTAAAAAGATCCATTTCCTCGAGTAACGTCTTCATCACCAGCACCTTACAGAGTGCAGTAGTGTAAAATGCACACTCCTGGAGGTGAACAGTAACAGGTTTTATTGAACCTAAACAAATAGAGGATATCTTGTTTGGAGGGCTACAGATCTATGTGATCCTAGATTAGGATGACGTAGCTCCTTCTGCATGTACTTTGTAGCTGTGCTTGGAGTAAAAATTGAATTTCTATTACTGCACAGCAGGTTTACCATTCAAAAGGATGGAACTTCAGTCACAATGCTCACCATTTAATACCGAGGGGGCAGTAAAGTGCTATTCGGTGATAGTCAATCAGGAAAAGAAGGCATTTGCAAATGCTTATTGTGAAGCATCAATTCACAGACCCACTGGACGTGGAGATGCCAAGTGACCAAGGACATATGTTTTCTTGATCTGTAGCAGATAGTGTGCAAGCCTGAGATGTAACCATCCAAAAGTAAAGTAAAAAACCAGGCTCATGGTTTCGAAGCAACTTCAAATGAATTCACATACAAATAGATTCAAGAACAGCTTCTTCTCTGCTGTTATCAGACTTTTGAACAGACCTCTCAAAAGGCTAGTTTTGATCTCTCTCTCTCTCTCTCTCTCTGCACCTTCCGTGCAGCTGCAACACTCATGTTGCACTGTTCTGCTACCCTGACGCACTTTGTATGGCACAATCTGCCTGTATAACACACAAAACAGCACTTTTCACTGTTACTCTGTACACATGACAGCAATCAAATCAAGTGGGGTCTTTGCTTCCGTGTAAATGTGCCAGCTCAGGACAAGAGAAAATCTCACGTCTAGTTAAAAGATAAACCCACAGGCATTTGCACTGACTGGAGAAAACTTGCAGGGTATCTTTTAAAAAAAAGACTGCCTGCTTCATATCCACATCCTGAAACTGTAACATTGCCGTATAGTGCAGCAGAGCAAATTCTGCCCAATGTACCAACTGTCTACAAGCCAAATAGACCCGATGCCAGATACTCCTTGGGCAATGGAGGAAATGCATTTACTTAAAAACTGATCTCCAGTTGAAACCAATGCATGTGACCCTGATGTTGCAGGGTTGCTGATGCTATAACCTTATTATGAGCAGTGGGTAGTGGGATTGGCAAACTGAAGAGACGTCAGTGTTATAATACACTGATCAGCTTGTCTCATTTTTTTTCTGCAGTATGTAGGAAGACTGGATTCACTAAAACACAAATGTTTAACTTGAGCCTCAAAAGAGTGCACAAAAACAGTCACATGACATGGAGGTGCTAGTGTCGGACTGGGGTGGACAAGGTCAAAAAAAACCACACGAAACCAGGTTATAGTCCAATGGGTTTATTTGAAAATACAGTGACACACTACACCCGAGGAAGGAGCAGAGCTACGAAAGCTAGGTGTTTTTGGATAAACTGAGCGTAACCTAGTCACAAATCAAACAAACAAACAAATTAGGTCTCAGACTAGCAGAGGATAAATACATCAACTTCTTTCTAATGTAGCATGCCCTAAGATTGACAGCAAAGTCAGGTAATAGCACTGCAAACACTTCCTGAATGAAAGCCTATAAACTCCATTGGTCTAAACATACCTGCCACCACCACTTCCCACATACACCACTCCCAGCTTCAAGCCACTTATGAAATTGCTGTTAAGTATCACAAGTGATAATTTCCACAAATATTGCTGCTAGCCTATGTTTGAAAGTTTATTAATAATGTGACACAGATTTTTAACTGACCCAAAGGGAGGCCACTCAGTCCACTGCTGTTACAGCATCAGTGATCTGGGAGGGGAGAGGGGAACACTCACTACCTCCCTAACTTGTCCTTCCTCCACCTCAAGCCCCCACCCCCATCTCCTCCATACCAGCCTCATACTGCCTCCCTGGACCAACTTATCTCCTCCCTAACTCCCCACCTTCACTCACCTTTTCTGGCTCCATCCCCACCTCTTTGACCTGTCTGTCTCCTCTCCACCTTTCAGCTCCTTTATCCATCTTCTATCCGCCGCCCCCTCTCTCCCTATTTATTTCAGAATCCCATTCCCCTCCCCCATTTCGGAAGAAGGGTCCAGACCCGAAACATCAGCTTTCCTGCTCCTCTGATGCTGCTTAGCCTGCTGTGTTCATATAGCTCTACACCTCGTAATCTCAGATTCTCCAGCATGGGCAGTCCCCATTATTCCAGAGTCAGTTTTAACCCCACTGCGAAGCCTCTAAGAATGTCTACCTTGAAGAAGTTACCCTCCTTCCTCTGGAAAGACCTCAGTGGATCTCTCTCCCACTGCAACCCTCTACCCAAGTATGTCACACTAATCTGGGTTGAATTACATTTGCCATCGATTTGCCCATCTGATGAGCTGTCTATTTCATCCTGTAATTCAAGTCTATCCTCCCACATACTCAACAACCCAACCAATTTTCAGATTATCCACAAAAGCTTACTGTTTAACCCTCATACATTCAAGTCTAAGTCAAAGTCAATTACATATAACACAATCAGCTAGGGCTACAATGCTGATCTCTGCAGAACCCCACTGGACAGCGCCCCCCAGTCACAAAATTACCCTTTGACTATCACCCTCTGCTTCCCCTAATTACCAAATTTCCTACAATCCCACAAGCTCTTACATTGGAAGACTGACAGCAAAAGAAAGATCTTATCAAAAGCTTTGCTGAAGTCCAAGTAGGCTACATCAAATCCATTGCCCTCATCTACTCACCAGATCACCTCTTCAAAATATTCCATCAAGCTGGTCAGACATGACTTTCCTTTAACAAAAACCAAGCTGGCTCTTTGTAATTAATCCCTGCCTGTCTACATGCAGCTTAATTCTGTCCCTCAGAATTGCTGCCAATAGATTCCTAATTATGGAGGCTCGACTGGCTGGTCTGTGGTTTCCGGATTCATCCTTCTTGAACAACAGTACAGCATTGACAGTCACAAATGAAATAAAAACAGAAACTGCTGGAAAAGCTCAGCATGTGTGAAGAAAAATTAGAGTTAACGTATTGGAGCCGATGACCCTTCCTCAAAATTGTACCACAATTGACTGTCCTTCAGCTTTCTGACAACGCTCCTGTGGCCAAAGAGGAATTGAAAATTATTGCCAGCACTGATAAATAGGGATCCATATTGGTAATGGCACCTGGAGATCTCCCCAGTACTTTTTAAAACTGCACTTGACAATGTAGCATTAAGCTGTTGCAGTAAACCCAAACTAAGATTTTAAATATTTATATTAAATCAGTTTTATGATTCATGGTCCTATTTCAGTGCATCAGAATCTCATATCTTTGTGTTGTTTCTGCATTCAAATTCAACACATCCTGCTCTCACATATGGAATAATGTAGGAGTTAAATGCAAAAAGGTCTCTTTAGCTTTTCTACTGAGTTGGCTAATGATCTTAAAATGTGTTCACTACCTTGTACCAGACTGTCTCTAATCCAAAATGTCCACTTGTTTGCTCATTAAGAATTAAAAAGAGAGAGGAGGAAAAGTCATTCATTCAATCCCAAAGTCAGGAGTCATCGTCATCTTTGTTTCTGACTAGAAACCCTGCCCCCTTGTTATCCTAGGTTCAAAAAAAAACTCCTTTTGACAATAAATCATAAACAAGCAAATGTTGGAATGAAGAAAACAGAAGGAACTGCGGATGCTGTAAATCTGGAACAAAAACAGAAGTTGCTGGAAAAGCTCAACAGATCTGGCAGCAACTGTGAAGAAGAAAAAAAAATCAGAGTTAACGTTTCGGGTCCAGCGACCCTTCCTCAGAACAGTTCTGTTCCTCAGTTCTGAGGACGGCTCACCGGACCTGAAACATTAACTCTGATTATTTTCTACACAGATTCTGCCAGATCTGCTGAGTTTTTTCAGCAACTTCTGTTTTTGTTTTTGTTTGAATGAAGAACCTGACTCTGTTGGTCAAAGAAACTTAAAAAAATCTGAAGAGAAGTAAATCTATTAAAACTATTCTGTTCTAAAGGAGTTACTGGAACACTCCCGAATAATGATTGAAGTGTCTTTTTCCCCCATTCTGTTCCATTGTGCGGAACAAGCTGCCAGAGGCAGTATTTACACTATTTAAAAGGCATGCGGGTGGGTATATGAATAGGAAGGACTTATAGGGATATAGAGCAAATGCTGGCAAATACGACTAGGTCAAATTGGGATTTCTAGTCGGCGTGGACAAGTTGGACTGAAGGGTCTGTTTCCGCGCTGTTCCACAGATGCTGCCAGACATGCTGAGTTTTCCCAGGAATTTCTGAATTCTAGCATCCACAGTTTGTTTGTCCTAAAACAAAATCTATTAAATTGTGTGTATAGGTGTGACGTGATGCTGTTGCAAGTAAGAATTGAACAAGAGCCAATTATACAAGCATCTGTCAATTTGCACAATTTTAAAATCACTCAAAAAGTCTACACATCACACAGCAGCCGAAAGTGACACATCACCCAAGATGTTTCATCCCATGCTGTTAGTATTCCCCCCCGACCCCGATGATAATCTGTCATTGCCTTCCACTCTCAGGAACAGGTCCAAGTCTACCTCAGCTGGAATAGGAATTGAACGTACACTGGTTAGTGCTTTTTGAACTGCATGCTAGTCATCCAGCCAATCGGGTTAACCAGCCCCCAGGTTATATTTCATAATAACCATTAGTTTAAAGGAAAAAAAAATTGAATAATTGAGTTTTTTGTTGTTGTCTTTTGAGAGTTTAAAGTTTGAACTGTTCATCCATCAAGAAAATCAGGCTGATATTTATATACTGATCCGAAGTGATTTCTAATTTGTTGGAAGTCTTTGTTAAGTTGTTCACCTGTGTTTTTTTTCTATTCGCCCACAGGATGTGAGGGTCACTGGCTGGGACCAGCGTTTAATGCCTGTCCCTAGTTGCCCTTGAGAAGGAGGGGGTGAACTGCCTTCATAAGCTGTTACAGTCTGTGTGCTATGGGTTGACCCACAATGCCCTTAGGGAGAGAATTCCAGAATTTTGACCGAGCGGCTATGAAGGAACGCCGATATATTCCCAAGTCAGGATGGTAAGTGAACCAAAAGACAAGTACATACAATGAGGCCACAGATCAGCCATGATTGCATTGAGGGGAATGTGCAGATGATGGTGTTCCTGCATCTCTGCTGCCCTTGTCCTTTGAGCTAGAAGTGGGTGTGGGATTGTAAGGCCCTGTCTAAGGATCTCTGATGAATTTCTGCGTGTGTATCTTGTAGATAGTACACACTGCTGCTACTGAGCAATAGTGGTGTGGTGTTAGAATCTCTTAGCAGCAAGCACAGACATACAAAAATCAATGCAACTATCCAGCATTTAATGCTAGTAATTCTGCACAGAGGACACACCACAAGATTGGGCCAGTAAGAGAATAGTTAGATATATTGTCAGTAACTACAGTCTAAGGACAGTTCACAATTTCAAACTGGATGCATTTGAAACTAAACCTAAACAGTTTTGAGGTTTCAATGTCAGTACATTCTTAGCCGGTGCAGTTTCCAGAATTTGTCAGCATGCAATCTTAATTAGTTTCAAAAAAAAATGTATTCACATGTTGAGTATGTCACTGTCTCGGCCAACATTGATTATCCGTTCCCCATTCAAGGTGTTGGTGAGCAGCCTTCTTGAACTAAAGTGTGGAGCTGGATGAACACAGCAGGCCAAGCAGCATCTCAGGAGCACAAAAGCTGATGTTTCGGGCCTAGACCCTTCATCAGAGAGGGGGATGGGGAGAGGGAACTGGAATAAATAGGAAGAGAGGGGGAGGCGGACCAAAGATGGAGAGAAAAGAAGATAGGTAGAGAGGAGAGTATAGGTGAGGAGGTAGGGAGCCCAGCTCGTCCCCTACCCCCACTGCATCCCAAAACCAGCCCAGCCTGTCTCTGCTTCCCTAACCTGTTCTTCCTCTCACCCATCCCTTCCTCCCACCTCAAGCAGCACCTCCATTTCCTACCTACCACCTCATCCCGCCTCCTTGACCTGTCTGTCTTCCCTGGGCTGCCCTATCCCCTCCCTACCTCCTCACCTATACTGTCCTCTCTACCTACCTTCTTTTCTCTCCATCTTCGGTCCACCTCCCCCTCTCTCCCTATTTATTCCAGTTCTCTCTCCCCATCCCCCTCTCTGATGAAGGGTCTAGGCCCTAAACGTCAGCTTTTGTGCTCCTGAGATGCTGCTTGGCCTGCTGTGTTCATCGAGCTCCACACTTTGTTATCTTGGATTCTCCAGCATCTGCAGTTCCCATTATCACTTCTTGAACTATTGTTGTCTGTGTGTTGGGGAAACACCCACAGCACTGCTAGGAAAGGAGTTCCAAGAGAGTTTGTTCCAACAACAATAAAAAGGAACACAGTGATACAGTTCCAATTCAGAGTGGTGAGCAACCTGGAGGGGAACCTGTAGGTGGTGGTAGTCCCCAGACCTGCTGCCTTTGTTCTTCTAGAAGTGAGAGATTTGGAAGGCAAAGGAGCCTTGGTGAATTGCTATAATGCATTTTAAAGCTGAAGGACATTTAAATGAAATGTGGACATGATGCATCTTTGAGACAATGAGAAAAAAAAACACAGTAGGCTAACTTAAATAATTGTCAAGCAGCAGGGTGTTATGTTTTAAGAGGATATTATGTTTAATGCCAGCATGTGCTGATTTGGTTTAAACATATTAGTTTGTCACAAATCACTTGGACTGTGATGCCACACAAAATATGGTGCAGTGCTCTCTCCTTGTAATGGGCTATCAATAAAACTCCAATTATCCTGCACTGATTAAGGACCTGTCATACAGCAGGAGAATAAAGGAAAAATTGCTGTGGATGCAAGAAATCTGAAGCAAACAGCAAATGCTGAAGAAACCCCAGATCTGGCAGCATCTGTGGAGACAGAAAAACACACACAGTCAGCATTTTGAGTTCAGAACTCGGAGTCATGCTGGACTCAAAACATTAACTCGGTTTCTCTCCCATGGATGCTACCTTTTGGAGTTTTTCCAGCATTCACTGTGTTGATAAAACAACAAAAGAAGCCAGCTTTCCATTGTTGGCTATTCCAGCACACTCACCCCCCCCCCCCCCCCACCATCTTCCAGACCCGTATAGCACTGGAGACACTACAGCACAGCAACTGGTGCTCTGGCCCAATTGTGCATATTTCAGAGTTACAATAGCCCAATCCAGACACTCTCTGCCAAGTAAACCTAGCTCTGCATTCAGATGGCCAAGCATTGCTATGTGCTATACAACAGAGATCTCGCATTCATTTCTCGGAGTGTTGTTTAGTGTTCAATTTAGCATAGGTCAGCAAAAAACAAAAATTTACCAATGCAAGGCATCTATTCCTTCCATTAAAAAAAGGGAAGTCTGTGGACAAACAAACACATTAATTTTACTTGGAAACAGAGAGAAACATTTATTGCAGCTCAGCGAAATGAAAAGAAAATTTTAGCCCAGTAATCCTTTGATGGAGTGCTCACTCAAATTCATTTGTGTCTTGGGACCTGACTAATAATTGGCTGCATGCAGAAACTAAATTCTGGAATCCTGAAAGTAGTTGAGTGGTTTTTAAGGCAGGCAGTCAATTAAAATAATTTCAATGCCCATTTTGGTGGGTGGCATTCCTGCAGAAGAAGTTGATTTTAATCTGCAAGTCAGGACATGGATATAGTTGGGGTGAGAGCAGCTGTGGGAGACCACAACAGAATCCTAAATCCATCCCATCTGGATGCCTATTTGTAGACACTCATGAAACAGGTATCAGGAGTAGGAAATCCAGGCATATTGTTTCCCTTCTAGTGTTAGGATGGAGGCCAATTGTAGCAACAACTACAGTCCCTGGTTACAATCAGGTTATGCCAGACACAAACTGTAATTATTTGGATAATTCCAAACAAGAGCTCAAGAAGGAGCCACTAGTCCAGCTGAAGAGTGGTAGAGGGTCAGAACTCCTCCACAAAAGGCCACTAATGTGAGACCAGTTGTTAATTTTAAATCTGCGATAGATAGTAAGTTTGGCTTAACCAAAATTTAAAGGATTTGAACCAAAAGACGAATACATACAATGAGGCCACAGATCAGCCATGATTGCATTGAACAGCGGAACAGACTAAAGAGCTAAAATGGTCTACAGCTGCTCCTATGTTCTAAATGTTATCTACAGATATCCCAAGCGATACTGTCAGCCTATGCTCCACTTCCTTCAGTTACAGAAGGGTGTAGCTTGACTCTTGTTTTCATTTTAAAATGGGATGCTAGTGTACGACCTAACAGGTGGAATACATTCACAAGGGGCCAATATTATCAGAGTCAAGCAGCACAGAAACAGATCCTTCAGTCCAACCAAGCCCACTCTGACCATGTTCCCAAACTAAACTAATTCCATTTTCCTGCCCTTTGGCCTGTGTCCCTTTAGACCTTTCCTATTTGTGCACTTATCCAAATATTTTTAAAATAGTCGTAACTGTACTTATATCGACCTCTTTCTCTGGCCGTTCATTCCATCACACGAACCTCCCTGTGAGAAAAAAAAAGTTGCCTCTCATTCTTTTTAACAGGACCCTGCTGTAAAAAGGCACCGATCTGCTACAGGTTAGAGCTGGGGAATTGCTCAATATCTGGCAGTACAAGACATTGTTTAATCTGTTACATAAACCAAATCATCCAAAATTTAGCAGGGAAGGGAGAAAGTAGAGAACACTGGTGGTCCACCCCTTGGGCAGCTGCTCAGCTCTAACAGCAATCACCTGAAACTGCTGAATATAAATTAACACCATACTCCCAAAATTGACCAAATTAAACATTTCAGAACTTCCAAAATATAGAAAGGCTTTCCTTTGAGGTTTCTTATTGTCATCAGACAACTTTATCCTTTAGATATAAGTCCTACCAGACCAGAAGGCTACTCTCTTGTTAGACATGGCTGATGGTGGTTTATCCAGAGGGTGGTGTGGTTGAGAACAAATGTCTTTCTCAGTAACTTCAGCCAGTGCAAGAATCATGCGGTGTCACGCTGCATTACAAATCAGCCATCCAGCCAACTAAGCTAACTGACCCGACTGCTGTAATCAAATCACCATTATTCTGAAGAATAACACTCAAAACATCAGGTCAGTGGTGGGTGGGAAGGTTGACTTTCCATTCTGAATCAACATCGGAAAGCAATGAGTGCCCAATAGCAGAGAGTGGCTAAGAGGGATCACGGCCCAGCACCATTAGTGGGAAATAGAAGGCACACATTAAAAATGAAACGAAGGAGTTACTCTACAAAGCTACAGTAAAGAGAGCGCCTGTGGCCAATATAATCCATATCTGAATGGCTTGTCTTCAGAAAATAATCAGAATAATTCCAAAACTTCACTGACAGTGATTAATCTCCGCCTCAGCACAGCATCAAACAGCTTCTAAAGTCACACCTCCTCCAGTGAGAACACTGGCTTAAGTTCAGTTTCCTTTCTGCTCCACATGCAGTTCCGGCCTTCCTAATGAACACAGGAAGGCCCCAAGAGGTTAGAGGCAGCAATAAACAATCCTGTCAGCTCCAGCCTGAGCCTCACGGCTCCTCATTTTAACTGCTTTTTGAATGTAGCCTTATATGCCCTTGCAGATGCAAGTTTGAGGTTTTGCTGACATTCACATTTTAGGGTAACATTACTTTGGTCAATATTTACAATTAAAATTGCCTGTACAAATTATTTACAATAGCACATGATCTCAGTGTAGTTACAGGCTGCCTGCCACTAGGAGACCCTGAACTATTAGGAGCTTATACCATAGAAACAGCCCATATGGACCCAAGCCAAAAATTTAAAAACTTCAGAAAACAGTCACATTATCCAAATTATAGTCTTCGAGAAAGATCACATCCTAATTCTTCCTACCAAAAAATGCAGCATCACACACTTGCATCAAAATTAAGCTGTCACTGACTTACCTGTTTGTACTTTAGTCAGCCTAACCCTGCAATTCAAATTCCTTCATAAAAGAAAAAGTGATACATCCCTTCAAATGACTCCCAAGTCCAAAACATTTGCACAAAATGTCCAACATCAATCTTGGTGGATCACCACTTCCCATCAGGCTGGATCATCCCCTCTCATCCCCACTCCTGAATTCCGTTTTGTTATTCATCTACTTGTCCCTTAACCCCATACACCCAGGCTTTAGACCAGGGGTCTATGTGCAGTACCTCATCGGAGAACTGATGAAATTCCAGAACTTAGATCATTTATAGTCACAGGAATAACCAATGCCAAGACAGGTTTGCAAAAAAAAGTGTATAAAAAGTTAGACTTTTTAGACTTCTCCTTAGACTCTAAGGATATAGTGACAAACTTAAATGAGCCTGCCCTTGGCCTTAGATAATGCCAATAAAAGCAACTTTCATTTGACGTACAGCCATGGACACCTCCATATTCTGTCACTTCGCTTCACACAGCAACCCTAATGCCAATGTCCCCAATAGATATCTACTGAACTGTCAGTGACAGAAATAGTCAATTAATCAAAACACTGCTAAGGACTGTGGGACATAATTCAATACTGTGATTATGGGATATAATTAAATTCATACATCTGTAAGTACAAAAGCAAATATGAAAGAAAAAAGAGAAAAAAATCCTTATCTCTGCTATTCTCATTCCAGATGGGCACAATTCAATGGATTTAGAATCAATATTAAAGACAATATTCTCTTTATATTTCAGGAGAGTCAGCCAGAATTCAATTTCAATGGATAATAAAAACACAATAAATATGTTACAGTTTATATTATGGGACAATTCGGATCTATATTTAAAAACAGACTAAATTTTTATGACGTTCAACACAGCCAGTGTTGTATGTTTAATAAATGTTCTGCAATATTTATTAACTGAATATGTTAAACATGAAACGGACGCCAGACACACAAACTGCATGTATCTTTTATTAATCCTGTAAACTTTTTTGTTCTTGTGGTAAATTTATCAACTCTATTAACTTGTTTAAAAAAAAACATACACAGCAGATCTTTGCAGTTGGCTATTAAACTTTAAGCAGTTTTCACCTTCTGTCTCATCCTCCTGATCCTGCATAGATCACAATAAGGTGGGAGGACAGGTCGGCAATTAACAAAGCATGCAGTATCCTAGGTTTTAAAGATCAGG